>NW_022437003.1:4614223-4770925 GCF_009761245.1 Sapajus apella | reverse complement strand
AAAAAAAAAAAAAAAAAAAAAAAAAAAAAAATATCCCTTTTGGACAGAAGTGAATTTCCATTGGTTCATTTGGTTCCTCAGTGTAGAGCTCAGACCTAGCTTTATGTATTTCAGGAAATCAGATTTCAACTTCATACCAGTAAGAACTTCTACAATGAGCCTTTTTCACACAAATAACTGTTAGACCACGTCTCCCAATCTTATCAATTAGTACTTACTCTTTTTAGTTAGGTTTTCATTGCTCCTTTTAGTTGTAAATGACAAGAACCCCAATTCAAATATTCTTAAACAATTAAAAAAAAAAAAAACAGGAAGGAGATTTACTGGCTTTTTCATAATCCAGTCAGATAACTGGAAATCCAAGGGCATTTACCCTTCAGGCACATCTCAGTGCAGGCCCTCAGTGTTTTGAGGATTCGTCTTTTGACATCTGCTGGGTTTGCTTTCCTCTGTAAAGGCTCCGTGCTCAAACAGTGCTCCCCTTAAGGTGGCAGGATGGCTGCTTGGAATCTGGGGCTAACACCCCATCCTCTCAGTAGCCAGAGTGATTTTGTCTTCCCAACAGAAATCCCAGGATGGGCTCTCCTTGGCTCTGGGTGAGTCTTGTGACATCTCTGAACAAAGCAAGGGATGCCCGTCTCTAACTGGCCAGGCCTGTACCATGGAGCTAGAAATCGAATTAGCGTAAGTCAGTCTCAACCCCATCCTTTTAGACTGAAAGTAGGGAAAGGGTAGTTTCCTAAAGAAGGGGGATAGGTTATCAGGCTTTCAGTAAAAATGGTTGTCTGCTTCAGCTCTACATCTTGGTTACATTAACCTCTCTTAACTTTTTTTCTAATTTCCATTAGAAATGGGAATGCCACTTTCCTAATTCTAACGTCAGTGTCTTCAATAGCTCACTTTATGATTTTGGTTAAATCATTTAACCCCTCTGAGTTCATTTACTCACTAAAATGAAGAAGAGATGAAAGTGAAATAATCCTAAAGCTCTTTTCACTCTCAATTCCCTCATTTTGTGATATATGTGTTAAGTGAGTGGAGGGAAACAATATTTAAAATATATTCTCAATTGAAAGCAATGATCATATTAAAATTCCTGCGGCTCTAGCGTTTTTCAAGCGTGCTAGTTCCCTGGGAATCCCTAAATTAAATTCTAGAAATTGCCATCAAATGCCTACAATCAATTAATTGGCAAGCACTCTTATAAATGGAAAAGGGCTCTTGGGATGTATTCAGGAGAGGAATTCTGATTTCATATTTGCAAATTATCACCAAAAACGAAAAGAAGATGGGGATCTAAAGAAATAGTTTTAATTGCAGGCTCTATTAAACTCCCATTTTTCAAAAGCTTACTCAAGAAAGATAGAGGGGAGGAAAAAGAAGCACAAGGGAAAAAATGTTATTGACCTATAAGAAATACCAGGAAGTCCACAATCCGGAATCATTGGAGGCGTGCCTTGTGAGACATGGCACGGTGTGAGAAAGACAAACAGAGGCTTGGATTCAGACAGACCTGCGCGTACACGTTGTCTCTGCACTTACTGTTCGCTGGTTGCAGGAACCTGGGCAACCTACCAGCCCATCTGAGTCGGTTCCTCCTCTATAAAATGAATATAATGATTTTACCTCAAGAGAATGGGATCACAGAAAATTAAGCCACTGGCACTAGAAAGTCACTCGGTGGACTCTCCTTCTTTCTTCACTAGGCCTGACCTTGTAAACATTTGTTTCAATGACTTGTCTGAAATCATAGAGACATTCCCTTGATATAAATTATATGAAAATAAAGGGATAGGAATTCTATTAGATAACAGTTGAAGTCCAGAAAGATTTCCTATTACCAAGAGTCCTTCAGCCTTCAAGTTTTGAAGGTCCTGTTTTGGAGATGAGGAGATCAAGTAACTTGCATGAATTCACATAAAGCAAGTAAGTGGCAGCATGGATCTTTGGTATCCCTTAAACAACTGGAACGTCAGTTGCCTCAGCTACACAATTCAAATAATAATCATATTTACCTATTTGATAGATTATTCTGAAAAGCAAATTAAATCTCTTTTTGGAAAACTTAAACTGTAGAGCATTGCATAAAACAATGCTCATTCAGGGATGCCATGTGCAGCTGTGCGGGTGGCACACTGCACAAAGGGCTGCGTGGAAGGGGACACCATTCACTCCATAGACATAGATTTGTATATTTAGTGCAACAGCTTGCTGATTGGTGGCAACAAAACGCCTCATGATACAAAATTGGTAGTTAACAGTCTCCAACAGAAGTAAATGTCTTGAAAACAGGGAGCCCCCCTTTTTTTTTTCTAATTTGCACAAAAGTACCTTATACGTTAGTGATGTCCCTATGGTTAATTATTACAAGTAAGTCCAAAACACAGAATAAATCTTATACATAAAAACTATAGAGAAGAGGCTGGGTGTGGTGGCTTATGCCTATAATCCCAACACTTTGGGAGGCTGACATGAGAGGATCACTTGAGACCAGGAGTCTGAGATCAGCCTGGGTAACATAGCAAGACCCCGTCTCTAAAATATATATATATATATAGGAGTTAGGATCCAAGTGTGAGCCAAGTAGTTAGGATCCAATTTATATATATATTATATATAATAAATTTATTTAATTTATATAATAAATAAATATAAATATAAAATAAATATATATTTAATATATATAAATAAATATAGAATATATATTTATTTATATATATTATATATAATAAATTTATATATATATAAATTTATGTATGTGGCTCAAACTTGGATCCTAACTACTTGGGAGGCTGAGGTGGGAGGATCACTGGAGCCCAGGAGTTTGAGGCTGCAGTGAGATATGACCGCCCCACTGCACTGCAGCCTGGGCAACAGAGCAAGAACTTGTCTCTAAAACAAAATTGTTAAATAAATAAATTAATTAAAAACTATAGAGAAGAGTGTTTGTAAAAATCATAACTCTGAAAATAGAATCAACAGTGAGTTTCCTATTCCTTGAGGTATTCAAGTAAAGGCTGACTCACCCTTAATGAAGGATATTATATTACAAATGTCTAGATCAAGTGAAAAGATGGAATGAATCACCTCTACAGGAAAGAGAGTTAGCACTTACTAAGCATCAACTATGTGCTAGGTATTGTGCTAAAACCTTCGCACACTTTTACGTCATTGAATTCTGGTAAGAGCCCTTCAGGCAGGGTGTATTGAAACTCCTGATTTGGAGATGAGGAGATCAAGTAACTTGCATGAACTCATATAAAGCAAGTAAGTGACAGCATGGAACTGTCGGACTCTGTTAGATTCCTACAGCTGCTATAATAAATTACCACAAACATAGTGGCTTACAAATAACACAAATGGGCCAGGTGCGGTGGCTCATGGCTGTAATCCCAACACTTTGGGAGGCCAAGGCAGGTGGATCACTTGAGGTGATCAGGAGGTCGAGATCAGCCTGGCCAACAGAGTGAAACTCCGTCTCTACTAAAAATACAAAATTAGCCGAGCATGGTGGTGTGCGCCTGTAATCCCAGCTACTCCGGAGGCTGAGGCAGGAGGATCACTTGAACCTGGGAGGCAGAGGTTGCAATGAGCCAAGATTTCACCACCGCACTCCAGCCTGGGTGACACAGTGAGGCCTGGGTGACACAGCGAGACCTGGTCTCTCTCTCACACGCATCTACACACACACACACACACACACACACACACACACACACACACAAATATATTATCACACAGTTCTGGGGTTCAGAAGTCCAAAATGGGTTTCACTGGCTTAAAATCAAGGTGTCAGCCGGGCTCCATTCCTTTCTGGATGCTCTAGAGGAGAATCTATTTCCTTACCTTTCTAGCTTCCAGAAGCTGCCCACAGTTCTGGACTCGCAGCCCCTCCATCTTCAAAGCCAGCCGTGGCTGGCCGAGTCTTTCTCAAATCTCAAACCGCCTCTTGTGCCTCTCTCTTCTGTCTTTTAGGACCCTCATGATTATATCGGGCCCATCTGGATAATATCCCTACTCTCAGATCAGCTGATTAACAACCAGCATCTGCAGTGTTAAATCTCCCCTGCCAAGTAGCCTAACACATTAACAGGTTCCGGGAAGGAGGACATGGACATCGTTGGGGTCCATTATTTCACCTCCACCACCTTTGAAGCCTGTGTTCTTTTCTTTATCTCATTCTCCCTTCTCACTAAGTCTGTAACGTCTTTGCCAATTCTAAATGAGGATTACTGAAAAAGTAAAAGTCAGGCTCCCTGCTCTTCGGGAGCTTTCAGAGAGGTTAGGGCAGCGAGACCAAACCTGAGAACAGTGCCGAGCTCGGTTCAGGTCTCTAAGTGAAAAGCCCGTAATGGAAACCACAGCTGTACTCAGCTTACACATTCCCAGCTGTGCAAATCTAATGCAGATTTCCAGTGCTGTCATAGCTCCGGGCATAAGACAACTTCTGTGTGGATACAGATAGAGAGTGTAGAACTACCTGATTTGGGGGTTGGGTTGAAAAAAGAAAGTGATGTCCCAGAGGCAGGGGAGGGAGGGGCTGCTGCTGAGGAGAAAGTGGCAGCAGGGTCCCGTGAGAGAGGCCGAGGAGCACTTCCGAGGGCAAAAGAGGCAGCCACAGAGGCGTCAGGAGAAGAACCATTTCTTAGTACTGATGCCCCATGGTCGGGCCAGAGCCTGGAACCCTCTTCATGAAGCTTCTGGCAAGAAGCATGCCCTCAGAATTCAAAATGCTTCTGCTTCATGCCTTGTGATGTACAACTTTAGAAAAAGAGCCTTCTATAAAGACTAAAGCAATCGTTGAAATTCTTAACAATGTTATGAGCACTGTAAGTTGAGTATTTTGGGTGGTGGTAAAAGTAAAGAAGGAAGATTTCCATGGTAGAAGAAAGTTTAAAAAGGGGGGCGGGGTCAGGGGTGGAGGCTCACACCTGTAATCCCAGCACTTTGGGTGGCGGAGGCAGGTAGATCAACTGAGGTCAGGAGTTCGAGACCAGACTGGCCAACATGGTGAAACCCCGTCTCTACTAAAAATACAAAAATTAGCCGGGGATAGTGGCAGGTGCCTGTAATCCCAGCTACTTGGGAGGCTGAGGCGGGAGAATTGCTTGAACCCAGGAGGTGGCGCTTGCAGTCAGCTGAGATTGCCCCACAGCGCTCCAGCCTGGGCAACAGAGCAAGACTGTCTCAAAAAAGAAGAGAACAGATAACTAGGAGAGCCTCTCCCCAAAGCTCTTCCAGCCCTTGGTTGATATTTTGTATCCCCAAGTCAGGAGTATTTTAAAAGCACCTTTTTCATAGTAGCTCAGCTACTTCGGGCATCAAAGCAGGCTCCCACACTAACAGGAGCAGAAGCATATTGAGGTAGTTGTTAAAAACGCAGACTTGGAAGGTGGTGGGAGTGGTCTTCATGTCAGACCTTCCCAATTAGAATGTCTAGAGTTGGGGACCAGGAATTCATCTTAAACAAGATCCTGAGAAAAGGAAAAAGAAGAAGTTGAGAACCAAGGTGGCACATTTTCTTCACTGCTAGAGAGATCATTAAAAATAAGTTAACACATCATGATCAGGTGAAGATCAAGGAACTAGGGCAAGAGGAAGAAAATGTAAGGGAAAAAAAAAAAAAAAGATTTCTGTTTCCCGGTACTGTGGCCACTGCAGACAGCAGCCTTGAGGACTGCAAACGTGGTTGCTAACAAACATTCTGGATTCCCTAAACTGTCTGCTTTCAAACTCAAAATTCTGCGCCACTGAATACTTGGTAAGCACCAGCTTACTTAGAAGATAGGGACAGAGCCGTATTTTGCTCACTTAAATAATATTAATTGAATTATTCTATCTTCAATAACTACGGTAAAAATATGTATTCATTGCAGTGGGAAGAAGAAATATCAACAGCATTTAAAGGGAATATATTCCCTCAAGCATGTATTTGCCTATTCACTGATGGCTGTTACAATTTTAGACAAATTATGAGAAAAGTAACCACATGGACGCACACTGGATACAACTAAAAATTTTTTCAAATTAAAAAAAAGAAACAAAGCAACAATAAAATATGTAACTATGTCTGCCATTATTGATATTATTCCAGATGGGCTTCTGGATGTGGTTCAGGGTTCAAGCTCTCTTGCGATTACCGGCCTTTAAATAACCTTTAAACACTCAACACTCATTCGTCACCCTCTGCATGTAGGAATACATGCTTCCACGTTGCTAAATTGCACCACACCTATCTGGAGTATTTAACCTCTAAAGGGTGTGTCCACGGCTACACCTAAGTCTTTCATGTGTTGAAGCCAAGAAAGAGTTCTGTGGCTAGAGACCAATTCTTTCCATTTTTTGAATGCTTCACCAAAACTAGTTGAGCTACACTTGTGAACCTAGGTAGGCTCCTCCTACGGTATAAGCATTTCATGGAGACCACTTTACAGGGCTGGAGAGACATTGCGATTTCTCTCTCTTCCTTTCACTTCTTTAAATGTCATTTTCTTAAAAGATCCCACCCATTCTTTAAACTTTCAACCCCTGAGTAATTTGTTCTCCAAGAGAAATTTGTGTTTAGGTGTGTCTTGCCGTAAACCAAAGTTCACACCCTTGACTATTCATCAGAGTCACCTGGGGAGCTTTTAAAAAATACTGATGCCAGGGCTGTAATCCAGACCAATTAAATAAAAACCTCCTGGGGTGATGCCCAGCAAGGTACAGGCAAGCTTACTCTAAAAGGTATATGGAAACGGAAAGAACCTAGAATAGCTAAGATAGTTTTTGAAAAAGAATAAAGTAGAGTCACTCCAACTACTATTAAGGCTATATATCAAGACAGCATGGTACTGATGGAGGTTTAGATACATATGTGATCTGAGAGATCAAAATATCAACCAAGACAGACCCTAAGTTTAAGGAAACAAAAGTTACCTATGGGTTGAGGGTTGGAGCCCAGCTGCAGTGGAAAAATTTTCAAATTCCTACAGCTACAAGAAAAACCACACCCTTGCTAACTCCCTAACAATGGGAGCCATGAGGTTGTATTACAGCCCAGAATCCACAGCAACTCTAATCGGACACAAGACTGGCCTTACATTCTTTCCTGAAAAGCAACAGCCGTCCTTACAGAAGTTACGCACAAACTGTCTTTGTGTCCGGTAGTTCACTTTTTAAAGTAAAGAACCAAATTCCACTTCGTTGTAGTGCTAATATCCCGCCCCAAAGTGAACATGGGACTACGTTACATATACATTTGCCCGTTGTACATGCACTTGGTTCCACTCATCAATATGTATAGCTTTCCCCTAAACTTGCTGAATACGTACGACTCTAATGTGTGATACAGGCCTTGTGAGGCATAAAACCCAAGCTGTACTTTGCTCTTCAAAGAGAGAGTAGCTTCAGCCCACGTTGGAGACTGTTTCTTCTTGGCTTGCAAACCAATATCACCAGTAAAGCTCTCCCTTCTACTATTCAGCCATCCTGATCTTTTCGAGACAGGAGAGTTCCCTTGTCTCCTTCTCAGGACTCATGAAGTGGGTGGCTTGTTTACTCAGCCACTGAGCTCAATTCCTTATGGGAGGGAGCACACGAGTTGATGGGTGCAGGAACCACAGTGAAGGAATGCTGGGACCAGCCAGGTGATCCTCTCTGGGGGGAGCAGGCTCTGTGCAGCCCCTACAGCAGTGACCAAGCATGTTACAATGCTCTTTTAGCTCTGCCATCCAGGAGTGGGTCTCTGAGCTCCAGAGCCCCAGAGTGGGTGTGTTACAATCAGTGCTCTTGTAGCATTTTCCATCTACGGATGGCTAGGTGTTAACCAGCTCAGTGGAGGGTCAGATAATAGCCTTTGACTGACCCTGCCCTCTTGATACCCGAGTTCTTGTCTGGTGGCATCCAGGAAGAATGAGGTCACACAAACAAATTGAAGGGTGGTGAATGATTGGATGGTGGAAGTGACTCTCAGCGAGAAGGGGAGCTGGAAAGGGGGTGGAGTGGGAAGATGATCTTCCCCTGCAGTCTGGCTGTCCCCAGCCAAACTCAACTCCAACCGTAGTCTCCAACGTCCAGCTACTGCTTCTCCTCTTGGTGTTCAGATGCTTCTCTCTCGTGTGTGTGTGTGTGTGTGTGTGTGTGTGCGCGCGCGTGCGTCTGCTGAGTCTGGGGCTTGGGGTTATTATAGGCACAGGATTGGGGATGGGGTAGGCCAAAAGGCAACATTCAGGAGGGAAAATGAATAGTTTTCATCTTGGGCAGCAGGTCCAGGCTTGAAGGCAGAGTGCCCCCCTCCAGGGACCTCACCCTCTTCTACCCAATATTTCCCTGCCTCCTGTCTGTATCATTTTGAACAACACATATATCAATGGAACAGAAAAGAGGACCTAGAATGAGACCCACACAAATATGCCCAAGTGATACTTTGAATGATTTTTTAAAATTAACACACAATAATTGTACATATTTATGGAGGTAAGGTGTGATAGTTCAATGCATGTATACATTGTGTAATGATCAAATCAGGGTAATTAGTATATCACCTCAAACATTTATCATTTGTGTTGGAAGCATTTAAAATCCAGTCTTCTAGCTATATGAAAACATCCAATAAACTGGCACTGATTTTTGACAGAGATTCAAGAACAATTTAGTCTAAAAAGGATAGGATTTTCAGTACATGGTGCTGGAGCAACTGGGCATACATAGGCAAAAAAATGAATTGAAGACTAGACCTCACATCTTATACAAAAACTAACTGAAAACAGATCACAAACTTAAACACAAAATATAAAACTATAAATCTCATTAAAAAAATTTTAAAAACGGGCTGGGTGCAGTGGCTCATGCCTGTAATCCCAGCACTTGGGAGGCTGAGGTGGGCAGATCACCTAAGGTCAAGAGTTAGAGACCATCCTGACCAACACGGAGAAACCCTGTCTCTACTAAAAATACGAAATTAGCTGGGCATGGTGGCACATGCCTGTAATCCCAGCTACTCGGGAGGCTGAGGCAGGAGAATCACTTGAACCCGGGAGGTGGAGGTTGCAGTGAGCCAAGATCGCACCATTGCTCTGCAGCCTGGGCAGCAAGAGTGAAACTCTGTCTCAAAAAAGTAATAATTAATTTATTAATTAATTTTAAAAATACAAGAAGAAGAAAATCGTTAGGTCCTAATGTATGATTCATTTTTACTCACACAACACTTCTGACACCAAATGCAAAGATTTTTTCCACACCACCAATTCTCCAACTCTCCGGACGCCAGCTGGGTATCCAATTATTCCATTTCATTCTGACACCAACTACCAAGGGCAAGCATTACACTCCACAAATAAAGGATTCAGTCCCACAAGACTGACCTCAGGTTAGATGTGTCAAGAGACAAAATTACAACCAATTTTAGTTATAGATAGAATTGGTTTTTATGTGCAATTCGTGACTGGCACAGCCGTCAATTTCATGGTATAGAATGAGAGCTCCCACCAAGCAATCGCAGAACAGTGTCATTTTGTTTTGTTTTGTAAGATAGAAACAGAGAAACAGAACAATAGAAAAATAACTAATTTATTAACTTGAGATTACTTTAGGTTACTTGTTTTCAGTAAGGATTAAAGCAGAGACAACTTCATTATCATGCCTACAGAAACTGACTTATTCGAGAAATTGGCTACTATCTCTCTCCTCTGATTTCTCCAATGGTCAGATAAGCAACTTAGTTTTGATTTGGTGATATGCAACTTTAGCACGAGTCTTTAAGTCTTTTCTCTTGTGTGCTGAGGCCTAATGCAGGAACCTCATCCCAAACCACGGCCTCCCCTGACTTTTGTTTAGCAGGTGCCAGCTGCAGATTCTGGGCCTGCTGCACCTTTGACTGGGTTATAAATCAGGTTCCCGTAATGCCCTCCTCAGGTTCAAGAATTTGTTAGAATGGCTCACAGAATTCATGAAAGTGCTTTATTTACCATTACCAGTTTATTATAAAGGATATTATCAAGAATATAAATGAACGGCCAGAAAAAGTGGAATGTAAAGAAAGGTCCAGAAGGTTCCAAGCGCAGTAGCTTCTATCCCTTGGGAGTTGGAGTGCACCACCCTCCTGGCAGGTGGATATGTTCAGCAACGCAGAAGCTCTCTGAAACCCATTTTTTGGGGTTATTACGGTGATTCCATTGCATAGCCATGATTTGTTAAGTCAGCAGCCATTGGTGGTTAACCTAATCTCCGGCCCCTCTCCCCTCCCTGGTGGGTGTGAGAGTGGGACTGAACGTTACAACCCGTTGATGGCATGGCTGTCTCCTCTGACAACCAGCCCCATCCTGAAGCTACAAGGAGGCCCTCCAGGAGTCACCTCATTAGAATAAATGCAGGTGTGTTGAAAGAGGCTTATTATGACAATAAATGGTATCCCTTTTGCTCCTGTCACTCAGGAAATTCCAGAGATTTCAGAAGCACTTGTGTCAAAGACCGACTATTATAACAAAAGATGCTCTATAACCCCTATCACTCAAAAAATTACAAGGCTTTAGGTGATCTGTGCCAGGAACCAAGGGCGAACACCAAATGTATATTTCTTATTGGACCACAATATCACACAGGGCTAGTTGAAGCATTCTTAGACTGGATGCCAAATGCATGGCCCATAAAAGAAAAACATAGAACAATTGAATTTCACTGAAATGAAAAACTTTTACTCTGTGAAAGGCTCTCATAAAAGGATAAAAAGACAAACTGCAGAGTAGAAAAGATATTTACAAGCCACCTATAATCCCAGCAACTATGGAAGGCCAAGGAGGGCAGATCATTTGAGTCCAGGGGTTTGAGACCAACCCCCATCTCTACTAAAAATATAAAAAATTAGCCAGACATGGTGGTGCATGCCTGTAATCCCAGCAACTGAGGAGGCTGAGGTGGGAAAATCACTTGAGCCCAGGAGGTGGAGGTTGCAGTGAGCTGTGATGGTACCACTGCACTCCAGCCTGGGTAACAGAATGAGACCCTGTCTCAGAAAAAAAGAAAGAAAAAAAAAAAAATATATATATATATATATATTTGCAAATCACATATCTAACATAGTTAGTTATAACTCAAAAATATAAAGAATTCTCAAAACTCAAAAAAAAAAAAAAAAGCAAGCCATCCAATTAGAAAATAGGCAAAAGTTATGAAGAGACATTTCACCCAAGAGGATATACAGATAGCAGCAAATAAGCACACGAAAAGCCATTCAACATCATTAGCCATTAGGAAACCACAAATTAAAATTACAATGAAATATCACCACATACTACCAGAATGGCTAAAACAAAAAATAATGACATCATCAAATGCTGGCAAGGATGTTACGGCCCAACGGACTCTTCTTGCCTGTTGCACAGAAAAAGCCAGTACACTAAGACAGAAGGTGCTGCAGCAAAGAAAGTTTAATAATTGCAAGGCAGCTGAGCAAGGAAAACAGGAGCTATTTCTCAAATCTGCCTCTCTGAGAATTTGGAGGCTAGAGTTTTTACGGACGGTTTGGTGGGCAGGAGTTAGGAAATGGGTATTGCCGATTGGTTGAGTCAGGGATGAAATCACAGTGGTGTCAAAACTGTCTTCCAGTGCTGAGATGATTGCTAGGTGGGGGACTCAATAGGACCAGTTGAGTCAATTTCCGGTTGTGGGTCATTGGTCTCCGTGGTGTCAGTCACTTGGTCCATCAGAATGAAAAGTCTGAAAAGTATCTCTGACATCAGTCTTAAGTTTCACCATAGCAATGTTATCTGTAGAAGCAACTACTGGAGAAGTTACAAATCTTGTGACCACCAGCTATGTGACTGGTGAGCAGTAAGTAATTACTAAAAAGCAAGTTAGAGAACAATGACTTGTTACTATTTAACCACTCCTATATCTTAGCAGAATTCAGAATTAGCAGAATTAACTATGCCTATATCTTAGCAGAATTCAGCCCCCTCATATAATTTTAAACTTTGTGGCCTTTCATTAGCTTTACAAAGGTTTCAGTCCCTGAACAGGGAGGGGGTAAATTCTGGAGATCATTACTATCTTTGCTTTAAAGTTAAACTGTAAACAAAATTCCTCCCATAGTTAGCATGGCCTACACCCTAGAATGAACCAATGCTATTAGCTTGTGAGGTTTGAAATAGGATGCAGTCAGTTACATTAGCTTTTTCTCACTGTTGTAATTTTGCAAGGGCAGTTTCAAGAATACAAAGAAACTAGACTACCATAGGGGAGAAAATATAATTTCTTTATTTTTTCTCATAGGTTCTTAGTTGAGACACTGTCCTAAAACTGAAAGATTAACAAAAGAAAAATCAGCAGAAGTTTGTTAAAGTGTGCTGTACCCATTATGCAGGAGAGGCCTCAGTTCAAAACTATTTCAAAACTTCAGGCCAGGCATGGTGGCTCACACCTATAATCCCAGCACTTTGGGAGGCCGAGGCTGGAGGATCACGAGGTCAAGAGATCGAGACCATCCTGGTCAACATGGTGAAACCCCGTCTCTACTAAAAATACAAAAAATTAGCTGGGCATGGTGGTGCACGCCTGTAGTCCCAGCTACTCGGGAGGCTCAGGCAGGAGAATTGCTTGAACCCAGGAGGCAGAGGTTGTGGTGAGCCGAGATCGCACCATTGCATTCCAGCCTGGGTTACAAGAGCGAAGCTCCATCTCAAAAAAAATAAAACTTCAGGCAGTTCAAAATGTCAGGCAGTGTTTTAAGGACCTTGCTTAAATAGTATTTTAACAAAGAGCCATGAATCCTGCATAGTGACATACAAAGAAAAGGTCATCTTCAGGCTTCCAAAAAGCAGGAAAATGTAGGAAGTTAAATTGATGGAAGAGTGAAGCATGCTTCCAGACCCCCTTGTGTCGCTATATCTGAGTTCTGTCTCTGAGCTGATAAGAAAGTGTTGTAAGAGGCCTAGTCTTTAGGTGGGAAAGAGAGAGGATGGCAGGAAGACTTTGTCTTTGTAAATTGCTGTCCAAATACCAGGCAAGTAAAGGTAGGGGCAGAGTGTTCTCCTGTGTTTTAACTTTCTTCAGCTCAACAATCCCTGGTATTCTAGAGAGAAATATTTTTGTTTCTTTCACCACTCATTCATTGCTGATGGGTAGTAAAATGGTACAGCCACTCTGGGAAATGGTTTGGCAGCTCCTTATGAAATGAAACACAAACTAGCCTTACAACCCAGCAATTCCACAGTTGGTCATTATGCCAGAGAAGAGGAAACTTATGTTTACACAAAACCCTGTACACAAATGTTTATAACAGCTTGATTCATAGCAGCCCCAAACTGGAAACAACCCAAAATATGTTCAGTGAGTGAATGCTTAAATCAACTGCAGAACATCCATGCCATGGAATATTATGTACTAATAAAAAAAAAAAAAAACTACTGATGCATGCAGCCACTTGGATGGATTTCAAGAGAATTGTGCTGAGTGAGAAAAGCCAATCTCAAAATCATATAGTGATTCATTTACATAATGTTCTTAAAATAACAAAATCACAGAGATGGAGAACAGAGTAGTAGTTGCCGGGGGATTAGAAGCGGGAGAACAGCATAAGGGAGCCTTGTGGTAACGGCACATTTCTGTATATTGATTAAAATGGTGATTATGCAAAGCGACATGTAAGGTTAAATTGCGTAGAACTATGGTCACATGCATGCATACACACACGCACAAATGTATGTAAAACTGGTGAAATCTGAATAAGATCTGTGGACTATACCAATATTATTTTCCGACAGTTGATATTGTGCTATAGTTATGCAAGGTTATCATTGGGAGAAACTAGGTGAAGGGCACATAGGGCCTCCCTGCACGTTTTTTTTTTAACTTCCTATGAACTTATAATTGTTTCAAGTAAAAATTTTGAGAAAAAAAAGTACATCAAGAAAATAACTCAGCCAGGTGAGTAGCTCACACCCGTAATCTCAGTGCTTTGGGAGGCCGAGGCAGCCAGATCACTTGAGGTCAGGAGTTCAAGACCAGCCTGGGCCATATGGTGAAACCTGTCTTTACTAAAAATACAAAACTTAGCTGAGTGTGGTGGTGTGTGCCTGTAACCCCAGCTACTCGAGAAGGTGAGCCAGGAGAATCACTTGAATCTGGGAGACAGAGGTTGCAGTGAGCTGAGATCATACCACTGCACTCCAGCCTGGGCAAACCAGAGAAAGAAAGAAAGAAAGAAAACAGAAAACAATGACTCATGCCAGAACCCTATCCCAGTTCAAGTAGATCAAAATCTCCTGAGTAGGAACCAGAATATCAGTATTTTTTAAACCCTCCCTAAGTGATGCTACTGTGCATTCAGGGTCAAACTGCTGTTGCCTTAAGCATGGATTTTCAGAAATACATATATTAAGGGGATGATAACTTGCTTTATAGAGTCTGTGCTTTGAAATTGATCACAAGCAGGCTGGGTGCAGTGGCTCATGCCTGTCATCCCAGCAAGTGGGAGGCCAAGGTGGGTGGATCTCTTGAGGTCAGGAGTTGGAGACAAGCCTGGTCAATATGGTGAAACCCCATCTCTACTAAAAATACAAAAATTAGCCAGGTGTGGTGGCAGGTGCCTGTAATCCCAGCTACTTGGGATGCTGAAGGAGAATTGCTTGAACCTGGGAGGCAGAGGTTGCAGTGAGCTGAGATCATGCCTTTGCACTCCAGCCTGGGCAACGGAGTGAGATGCCAAGAAAGAAAAGAAAGAAAGAGAGAGAGAGAGAGAGAGAGAGAGAGGGGGAGAGAGAGAGAGAGAGAGGAGAGAGAGAGAGAGAGAGAGGGGGGAGAGAGAGAGAGAGAGAGAAGAGGGAGAGAGAGAGAGAGAGAGAGAGAGAGAGAGAGAGAGGGAGAGAGAGAGAAGGAAGGAAGGAAAGAAAGAAAAGAAGGAAGGAAGGAAGGAGGGAAGGAAAGAAAGAAAAAGAAAGAAATAGAGAGAGTGACAGAAGAGGAGGGAGGGAGCGAGGGAAGAAAGGAAGAAATTTACTTTATGGCACCAGAACCTCAGAAAAGCACCAGGACGTCGGAACAGCACCAGGACCTCGGAACGGCACCGGGACGTCGGAACGGCACCGGGACCTCGGAACGGCACCGGGACCTCGGAACGGCACCGGGACCTCGGAACAGTACCAGGACTTGTTTGTTATAAAGCCCCAGACCCAACCTTAGCATTTGCAGAGCCTGGAGCGAGAGCACAACTTGAGACCCACATACCATATGTCTACAAAATGAAAAGTTATAAATCAAAATAAAATTAAATAAAATATATTCCATTCTTCTCATTTGACAAATACACTTTTGTAATAAAAAAAAAAGAAAGAAAACTACTTGTAAAGCATATTTTCTTTGTTTTTTGGTGTTTTTGTTTTGTTTTGTTTTTTTAGACAGTCTTGCTTTTCCGCCCAGGCTGGAGTGCAGTTGTGTGGCCTCAGCTCACTGCAATCTCCACCTCCCGAATTCAAGCGATTCTCCTGCCTTAGCCACCCAAGTAGCTGGGATTCAGGTGTGCGCCATCACGCTCTGCTAATTTTTTGTATTTTTAGTAGAGACAGGTTTGATCACATTGGCCAGGCTGGTCTTGAACTTATTCAATAATAATTAAACTAAGTTGCCCTTGGTATTTTGCTGACTGTCAGGCATAAAAAAGACATGGATTTAAGGCCGGGCATGGTGGCTCACACCTGTAATCCCAGCACTTTGGGAGGCTGAGGCGGGCGGACCACTGGAGGTCAGGAGTTCAAGACAAGCCTGGCCAATGTTGATGGGTTGGCAAATTTGGATGAGTACAAAGTTAAATATGGCATATAAAATTTATAAGTTATTTCAGAAAAGTTATGTTTCTTTCATGCCTATCAGCAAACATCATTAGTTGTACTAATCAAGCTTGTGTTCTATTCTTGGTAATGATTTAAAGGATTTAAAAAATGAAATGCATTTGTAATCAAAGTATCAGTTGAGTGTATGTTCATAAAAATATAAAGTAACAGTTAAAATCAAAAACATGATTGGTTGTGCGTAGTGGCTCACACCTGTAATCCCAGCACTTTGGGTGGCCGAGGCAGGTGGATCACAAGGTCAGGAGATCTAGACCATCCTGACTAACATGGTAAAATCCTGTCTCTACTAAAAATACAAAAAAAAAAAAAAAAAATAGCTGTGTGTGGTGGCACGTGCCTGCAACCCCAGCACTTTGGGAGGCTGAGGCACTTGAGGTCAGGAGTTCAAGACCAGCCTCGCCAACATGGTGAAACTCCATCTCTACTAAAAATACAAAAATTAGCTTGGCATGGTGGTGCATACCTGTAATCCCAGCTACTCTGGAGGCTGAGGCAGGGGAATCACTTCAATCCAGGAGGTGGAGGTTGCAGTGAGCCTAGATGGTGCCACTGCACTCCTGCCTGGGCAACAGAGTGAGACTTCCTCTCAAAAAAAAAAAAAAATGATTTGCCTATAAGCTTTCCAAAAATGTCATTTTTCTTCCAAACTTCAAAAAAATCATCTATAAAAATTAATGACAAATTATAAATTGTAATAATAAATGTTCAATATTAAATCAAATTATGTAAAAAAGTTGATGTTTTTGTTGTTTTTCTATACTGTAATTAAACATTATTCAATTTTTATAAAGATGTAACTGTTCATGATTCTTGTCTTCAGTATCCATTTACCACAGTCCCCCTCATCTGGGATTTCACTTTCTGAGATTTCAGTTACCTGAGATCATCCACAGCCCAAAAGTATTAAATATGACATTTCAGAAATGAACAATTTATAAGTTTAAAAGTGTGCACCGGTCTCAGTAGGATGATGAAATCTCTGTCCCACCCAGGATATCAGTGCTCCCTTTGTCCAGCTGTCTCCTCGCCGTAGATGGCCCCCTCTCATTAGTCACTGAGTAGCCATCTCAGCTATCAGACAGACTGTTCCAGGATAAAGGGCTTGTATTTCGTGACACTTATTGTATTTAATAATGGTGTTGAATGACAAGAGAAGTGATGCTGGCAATTCGGATATGCCAAAGAGAAACCATAAAGTTCTTCCTTTAAGTGAAAATGAGACTGGAAAGTTCCCTTGACCCTTTCATGGGCAGGAACTGGAGTGCACCGGCTGAGTCTAGCAGGCCACTCTGGTGCCGCCAGGGACAAACTTCACCCACTCAACCCCTCACGGGAGGGAGCATGCAAACCAGCAGGTGTCGGTCTGCGGCGAGTGCTTTGGGGTTCCAGCCCCACAGCAGCATGCAGGGGTGTGTTACAATTAATGCTCTTTTAGCTTTGCCATCCATGGACAGCTCAGTGGAGGGTCAGGGTGACAGCCTTTTGCACCTGCCCTTTTGACACCCAAGTTCTTGTTTAGCATCCAGTAATGATTAGGCTGCAAGAACAGTTTGAAAGGTGATGAATGCAGAGGATTTTATTAAGTGACAGAAGTGGCTCAGAGAAAGGGGAGCTGGAAAGGGGATGGTGCAGGAAAGTGATCTGTCCCTAAGCCTGACTATTTCCAGCCAGGCTCCTCTCTGAAGTGGTGCCTTCTGAAGTTAAGCTGCATCTATCCATAGTCTCCAGTGCTCTGTTGCTGCTTTTCCTCTTGCTGTTCAGCCACTTGTCTCTTTGCCGGCTGAGGTCTGGGGTTTATATGGGCACAGGATAGTGGGGCAGGATGGGCCAAAAACGCAACATTTGCATGGGAAAACAGGGATAACTCTTCTTATTTAGGGCCACAGTTTCCAGGCTTGAGGGTGGGACCTTTGCCAGGAAACCACCCTCTTCTACACAGCATTTCCCTATCTCTTCTCCTTATCAAAAATATGACCTTGGCATTTCTCGGCTGGGGTTCAGTCTATCCACAGTTTCAAGCATCTACTGAGGGTCTTGGAGCATATTCCCCTCAGGTTAGGTGGGAAGACTGCAGCTGCTATTGTAAAGATTTAGCTTCATACTTTGGACATGTTATGTCTAGAGCTACATATATATAAGGGTAATATGAATTGCCTAATATTTTGAAATATTTCCCAGCCACCATAGGTAATTCTTGTGAACAGCCTCCTCATTCAAAAACTGTAACACGAAGAGATGGGTAAAGGTACACTAGACATTAATAAGAAATGATACTTCCTTACACAACAAGCTATTGCATTCAGCTCTCTGAGAAAATGTATTTGACAAGGTCATCCATTTATCTTTTCTCTCAGTTTATCTTTTGAGCATTTCTGTTACTCAGAACCACTGAGTTCTCCAAAGCAGTGTCGGCAGAGGAAAAAAATCTCACAGTGTTCAGACGCAGTTGCCTTTTGCAAGATATCAAGGATATTGTGCAGGAATTGTTCTGCAATATTTCCCTGGGGCCTGATCAGTGCTAATCATGATGGCAGGTGTTTTGAGGTCATGAATTGTGCTGTGCCAGGGCTGAGCACTGGACCCCGAGTGATAAGGCTCTGTGTTTTGTTTTGTTTTGTTTTTAGTGTGTTTGTGATATGTACATGAGTTTGTTTGTCTGTTTGTTTGTTTGTTTGTTTTATGATGGAGTTTCGTTCTTGATGCCCAGGCTGGAGCGCAGTGGTGCAATCTCTGCTCACTACAACCTCCGCCTCCTGGGTTCAAGCAATTCTTCTGCCTCAGCCTCCTGACTAGCTGAGATTACAGGTGTGCACCACCATGCCCAGCTATTTTTTGTGTGTGTTATTAGTAGAGATGGGGTTTTGCCATGTCGGCCAGGCTAGTCTCGAACTTCTGACCTTAGGTGATCCACCTGCCTAGGCCTCCCAAAGTGCTGGGTTTATAGGTGTAAGCCATTGTGCCCAGACAAATATATGGATGCTCCAGCCTCAACCCAAGCCAACAAAATCTGAATTTATTTTATTTTTTTCCCTTTTTTTTTTTTTTTTTGAGATGGAGTATGGCTCTTGTTGCCCAGGCTGGAGTGCAATGGCACGATCTCGGCTCACCACAGCCTCCGCCTCCCAGGTTCAAGTGATTCTCCTGCCTTAGCCTCCCAAGCAGCTGGAATTACAGGCATGTGCCACTGTGTCCGGCTAATTTTGTATTTTTAGTAGAGATGGGGTTTCTCCATGTTGGTCAGGCAGGTCTTGAACTACTGACCGCAGGTAATCTGCCTGCCTTGGCCTCCTAAACTGCTGAGATTACAGGTGTAAGCCACCACACCTGGCCCCCATGGGCCTTTAAATCATGGGCCCAAGATAGAGCCTGTTCTTACGCAGAACGGAATTGCATGCACTCCTTAAAATCAGTCTCATTTTATTGTTTATATCTCAATTGTACATGTGATTCATTTTATTGCTCAACTTTACTTACCATCCTGGGCTCGAAATAACTTTGACTGTTCTAAAAATCAGGCCTCTCCACAAATGACGGTCTTTAGCCATTCAATGATATCCAGAAAAATTTCCAGAATATGTCTTGGATTCATAAGAAAAATCCCAAAAACATTTGAACAGCGGCAGGAGCCCTAGACTCTCTGCATAGTTTCTCAAAGGATTTCAAAGTAAACAATATGGATTTATTAAAAATCATGTCATTTTAAAATCCTATCTTGAGAGCTCACAGGTACCTGGCTACCATCCTGTAAAAACTAGATGAGGTTGAGAAAGTTGCTGAGGAAAGAGGGAAGGAGGTTTGAAGGTTATTGCAATTAGGACTTGATGAGAAAGAGAAAAAGGTGGAGTTTCAGTAATTTATTTATTTATTTATTTTTATTTTATTTTATTTTTTTATTATTATTATTATTATTATTTGAGACAGAGTCTTGTTCTGTCGCCCAGGCTGTACTGCAGTGATGTGATCTCGGCTCACTGCAACCTCCGCCTCCCGAGTTCAAGCAATTCTCCTGCCTCCGCCTCGTAAGTAGCTGAATCACAGGCACACCACCACACCCTGTTAATTTTTTTGTACTTTTAGTAGAGGCAGGGTTTCACCATCTTGGCCAAAGTGCTAAGATTACAGGCATGAGCCGCCACGCCTAGCCGAGTTCCAGGTTTTCGAAGCTCAGCACTTGCCAAGTGAGGCACACCAGAAGCAGGGGAAAGGGTTACGTGTTGGTGGTGGCTGTATAGGGTTTGCTGTTGTTGAGAGATGGATAAAGAGACCAGACTTATGGGCCAGAACCTGAAGCATCTGAGCGCTGCCACAGAACAGCACTCTAAAAGGAAGGCACATGAGGAAGACATAAGAGTCTTATTAGGCTGGGTGCAATGGTTCATGCTGGTAATCCCAGCACTTTGGGAGGCTGAGGCAGGAGGATCATTTGAGGCCACGTGTTTGAGACCAGCTTGGGCAACACAGTGAGTCACTTTCACTGCAAAAACTTTAAAAAATTAGCCAGGCATGGAGGCATGTGCCTACAGTCCCAGTGACTCAGGAAGCTGAGCTGGGAGGATTGCTGGAGCACAGAAGTTGAAGGCTGCAGTGAGCTATGATCGCATCACTGTACCTCAGCCCGGACGACAGAGCAAAAGCCTGTCTCAGGAAAACAAAAGTCTTGTTAAATCCAAGGAGGCAGAGACTAGGGTTGAGCTTGCACCAGAAAAGATGATGACTCGGAGGCTGAATCAAACTGCACCATAGAGAGGAACCTCTTTTTTTTTTTTTTTTTTTTTTTTAAATAAGATGGGGTTTCACCATGATGGCCAGGCTGGTCTTGAACTCCTGACCTCAGGTGATCCATCCACCTCGGCCTCCCAAAGTGCTAGGATTACAGGCATGAGCCACCATGCCCGGTGAGAGGCACTCTAAACACAAAAAATGATGGTGCTGGTCAGGTGCGGTTGCTCACACCTGTAATCTCAGCACTTTGGGAGGGTGAGGCAGGTAGATCATGAGGTCAGGAGTTTGAGACCAGCCTGACCAACATGGTGAAACCCGGTTTCTACTAAAAATACAAAAATTAGCTGGGTGTGGTGGTGGGCGCCTCTAATCCCAGCTACTCAGGAGGCTGAGGCAGGAGAATTGCTTGAACCCGGGAGGCGGAGGCTTCAGTGAGCTAAGATGGCACCATTGCACTCCAGCCTCTGGGACAGAGCACTCTGTCTCAAAAAGAAGAACAAGAGGAAGAAGAAGAGGGAGAAGAAGAAAGAAGAAGAAATGCTGGCCAGGCTTTGCCGGAACTAACTCAGATGCAGAACACCCTCATCCCTACACTGAGCTACTCCTTCCTGACTCCACCTAAGCCTACCCTGAGCCTACCTACCCAAAACTAACCTTTACACTGAGGGCTGACTTTTAACTGGCAGGCACCTTTCATCTCCCTCCTCTTTCCTTCCCAGATTGTCTATGCCACTCTCCCCACAAATCCCATCTAAGCTCTGGGCCAGATACTTCAGGAACAACTGTGGAAGGAAATGTGAGCAAAAAAGTGTCTTTAAAAACACATGATGTACACATTTTGTAATGACCTTTATTGATGTTGTGTATAAAACATTCCGGGTAATTCTACAGCTCTTAAGCTGTATCCAAGCACTTTTTCAATTTTTAAAGGTAACTTTTCAGCCTGATGTACACTGGCCCCTCTCTCCTTATCAGAGCCAAACACTGAAACGTCATTATTCCACACCAAGCACCATGGAAACCAGAAAGATGACTTCCAGAGGATTTTGCATACCTCCAAAAACAAAATTCCCAGGTTGAGGGCATCCTAGGGCGTGTTTTTAAGTTAGGGACCAAACAAATCAGCATGATGAGACCGTTTTATAAAAACCAAACCTTTGTCTCATCCTTTCTGCAGCCTCCTACAAACAACCACTCATGTATCATGTTGTGACATCTACTTCTGCCCATAACCTGTTTGCAAAAAATGTTTGCCACGGATTTAGCTAGGCAAAGCTCGTCCCATGTTCCTGGCTCAAAAGCTTCCCCAGTTTCTTTCAGAGGGAAATGGCATTTTGAGACCACAATCTGGGCTGTAAAGATGCTTATTGCTACTGGGTTGATCACTGTTTCATGAATATAATATTCTCCAAGTTCTCACAAGTTGAAAATAGATTGTCTATGCCCTTCATACTTAAAATTCAATTTTCCTGGATATAAAATTCTTGGCTCTAATTTTCTGTCCTTGAGTATTTAAAATGTTGACTCCATTTTCTTCTAGCATAAAGTGGTGATGTTGAAAAATGATAATCTCAGTTTCTTTCCCTTACCTTATATATAACATGATCTTTCTGGCTAGAGGCTCAAAAGATTTTCTTTCTTTTTCTCTAAAATCCTGTAATTTTACTAAAATATGTCTTAGCGTTGGCCATTCTGGGTCAATATTCTCAAACATGCAATGCACTCTCTTTAACATGGAATTTCAATTCTTTTTCTATTTCCTACAATTTGTGGTAGTTGTTCTATTCCCTAGTTTTTGTATTTTTTTCCCAGAAATTCCTGTTAGCCATATTTTATATCCTCTTTGCCTATCTTCAATATTTATCAGTTTCTCTTTTTCATATATTTCTTCATTTTTTAATCTTTAAAAATTTTTCCCTTTCCATCTCCTTTCTGAAGATGCTCACTGTGAAAAGGAATTTTTGTTCAAATATGTTTGGGAAAAATTGCATTTCTTTTTTATTTTTGAGATGGAGTCAAGCTCTGTCACCCAGGCTGGAGCGCAGTGGTGTGATCTTGGCTCACTGCAACCTCTGCCTCCTGGGTTCAAGTGATTCTCCTGCCTCAGCCTCCCAAGTATCTGGGACTACAGATGCATGCCACCACACTCGGCTAATTTTTGTATTTTTAGTAGAGACGGTGTTTCACCATGTTGGCCAGGATGGTGTTGATCTCCTGACCTCATGATCTGCCCATCTCAGCCATCCACAATGCTGGGATTACAGGCATGAGCCACTGTGCCCAGTTCCCATCTTCTATTTCTTTTAAATAGTTTGTGCTTATGTTTTTTCTTGTTCAGTTTTCATTTAAGAAATTATTTTCTTTCTAGCTCTTTCCTTAGTTCTGTGACCACATTCTAAGTACTTAAATATTCTGATTTGTGTTATTTTTTTCACCTTTTTGTGTAATTTTCTTATTCCCTTTTAGCTCAATGTGAAATTGAAGATTACAATTTTGATCTTCTCTGTGGACATGGCTTTCTGCCATGCGTTCATTGTCTGTAAGGATATTATTTTGCTCTAAATCCCATCTTGTTACCTTTTTTCTTATGATAGCTTGTGTAGGAATTGGTTGCTATCAATTTCCCAAGCTCATTTTATGTGAAACTGGTTTGCTGAACTTTGAGAAGGAGGCGTGGTTCCAGGTAGCTTTTCTAAGTTCATTGGACCCTCACTTCTGTTACTCGAAAGCAACAGAAGGTAATGAATACCATGTTCAAAAATCAAGTGGCTTGCTTCTTGAGATTTCTTGGGTGTGTCCTCTCTCACAGGCATCTGGATCTTCTCTTTATTATTCTCTCTTATTCCTGTGAACTCACTACCAGCACTTTTTCTTCAAAGTGGACCAGTTTTGAGAGTTCACAGGTCTCCAGGCGTCCTGGGTGTGAGTCATAGCTATATTCCCAGGTGTGGACTCTGTTGCCTCTAGAATTCATAGAGGCCCAGCTGGCACTGTGCTTCCTTCTTTGTGTTAGGGAATGCAAGAGACAGCAACCTGCCTTTACTTTGGAGGATATGTACCAACACACTCCTGTCCACTAGACCCCTAAAAACCTTCCTGAATTGGTAGCTGTCTGGATCTTTGTAGGATTTATTTCCCTTTCTCTGGAGTACGTGGATCGCACCAAGTCTTCTAACTTGCACAAGGCATCTCTTACTCATCCTTCCTGACCAGTATGAGATCACAGCTGCAATGAATCAATGTGATGTGCTACAGCACTGATTGATAGATACAAAATTAGAAATAAAAATTTCTAATAAAAAATTAGAAATAACCTAAATACCCATCAATGCCTATGATTAAGTTACTATACAATAATTAATATTGTATAACAATTTACTCAATCATAGGCATTGATGGATATTTAGCATATTCCTCAATGGATATTCAGCATATCTATATTTAGGTATTGATGTTATTTAATATATGTGAATCTGTAGATCTGTTTTCTTTCTTTCTTTTTTTTTTTTTTGAGATAGAGTGTTGCTCTGTCTCCCAGGCGGGAGAGCAGTAGCACCATCTCAACTCACTGCAACCTCTGCCTCTCAGGTTCAAGCGATTCTCCTGCCTCAGCCTCTTGAGTAGCTGGGATTACAGGTGCGCACCACCACATCCAGCTAATTTTCTTTTGTAATTTTTTGTAGAGGCAGGGTTTTACCATGTTGGTCAGGCTGGTCTTGAACTCCTGATCTCAAGTGACCCGCCCCCTCAGCCTCCCAAAGTGCTAGAATTATGGAATTACAGGTTTGAGCCACCGCACCTGGTGATATGTTTCCTTTTAACGGCTGCATGAACATAAACTTGCAGCTATCAAAAGGAAACAGATCTACAGATTCACAGAGGTTTCTATGATATATTATTACATGAAAAATGTACGTTACAGAGTACTGTGTATAGTGTGTGCCAATTTATGCACAAAGAAAAATATATGATTGTATTTATTCTTATTATGATTTTATATGCATAAAAGGTCTGGAAGGTACACAGTAAGCTGTTGTGTCAGTGTGTCTTTTAATGTGGAGAATAAGGCCAGGCGCAGTGGCTCATGCCTGTAATCCCAGTACTTTGGAAGGTCAAGGTGCATGGATTACCTGAGGTCAGGAGTTCAAGACCAGCCTGGGCAACATGGTGAAATCCTGTCTCTACAAAAATACAAAAATTAGCCAGGCATAATGGTGGGCATCTGTAATCCCAACTACTCTGGAAGCTGAGGCAGGAGAATTGCTTGAACCTGGGAGGCGGAGGTTGCAGTGAGCCGAGCTCACGCCACTGCACTCCAGCCTGCACAACAGAGCGAGGCTCCATGTCAAACAACAACAAAAATTGAAACTGAATCAATCCATTGACAGACTAGATAGATGAAGGGTTTATGTGCAATACTAGATGATGAACACACCCAACACACGCATTGACATACAATAATGTCTCATGTGATGCAGTGGTTAGAGTGACATACAGTCCAAAACAGCAGGGTTGTTTTTAATGGACAAATATTTTTGGCTGGACATGGTGGCTTATGTCTGTAATCCCAGCACTTTGAGAGGCCAGGGCAGGTGGATCAATTGAGGCCAGGAGTTTGAGACCAACCTGGGCAACAAAGCAAGACCCTATCTCTGCAAAAATAAAGAGAGAGAAAAGAAAGGTATTTTGTACTGCTTCCGTTTCTAAAATCTTAAATGCAGCCCCTTGGTCACACTCGCCACATTTCAAGTCAAACAACAAGTACTTTGTTTCAAGTACTCAGTTGTCACGTGTGGTTAGTGGCTACCAGATTGGGTGGTGGTTAAAGGGAAATGCAGTGTCACATGGAAGCTTCCTGAAAAATAAGAGAGATGTGCACACATTGTACAGAGAGGGATACAGCCGAGGAAGATGGAGAGCAGGTACTACTACACAGTGATGGACAATGTCCCCAAAAACACATGACGGTACAGGATTCACAGCAGCCATGGTTGGAGAGGAGGAGGGACACCCCATTTCAGCCCTACCGCTGCCAGTACGTAGCTACTCCTTCTCCATGCACCCACCCCACCCCCACCTCCTAAAGAGAATAAGGTAAGACTAAAACTCCCAAAATGGGCATGATAGATGGGGGGACAGCATGGGATATTTGAAGAGAGCATGCCTGCTGCGTTAGATAGTCCTGGGTTCAAATCCTGTCTCCAGCATTTGTCATGTGACTTTTGTCAAATTACTTGAGCTTCTGATTCCTTATAATTTAGGTAGAGAAGGAACTATCCATCTTAAAGTACAGTGTGTGAATTAAACAAGGCACACAAAGAAATAGCGCAGTAACGCTCTCATTAGAAGCACTCAGGCTCTCATTTCAATTATCCAAAACTCTGCTTACTGGCCAGGCGCAGTGGCTTAGCCCTGTAATCTCAGCACTTTGGGAAGTCGAGGTGGGAGGATCACCTGAGGTCAGGAGTTCAAGACCAGTCTGGCCAACACGGCGAAACCCCGTCTCTACTAAAAATACAAAAATGAGCTGGGCATGGTGGTACACACCTGTAATCCCAGCTACTTGGGAGGCTGAGGCAAGAGAATTGCTTGAACCCAGGAGGCGGAGGTTGCAGTGAGCCAAGATCTTGCCATTGCACTCCAACCTGGTGACAGAGTAAGATTCTGTCTCAAAAACAAAAACCAAAACCCACTGCATACCTATTTCATGAATTTGTCTGGTACTCTGTCAGGTAGCTAAGAGTAACCCCAAGCCCACCATATAACAAACTGTACTGGGCACAACTGCCAAGTCACAGAATATTACTGCGGACCAAAAGTGTCATGGGAGATTTGGACAGCTTCTAACATGCTTTTCCTGAACCACCATCCTTTTAGGTGGGGCCTCCTGCACCTAAATCTCCTGCCCCCGCATCAAAACCATATTATGAACCTGAAAGAGGACAAAATATGATTAAAAGATAGTCAGATATCCCACCTTGGTACCTTATGTTTGACCTTTCTTCCTTTTACCTCTGAAAATCTAAACGATGTGATCTTTCACAGAGTGTTTAAGATGTTCCCCCAGTTTTGTGGGTGAGGCACCCTCACCTAGATTCTTGAAAAAGGCATTCTTAGGTCCTGTGGCTCCCAAATCACCCCAGATGTAGCCCAGCCAATGCACACTAGTGAGGGAACCTGCTTCTGGGGAGGATTAGGCATCATGCCTCTCTGCCCTGCCCCCACCACGCATCTTCCAGGAATCCCCTCAACAAGCTTTGGAGGGACCCGAGGAATTAACAAATTCTTCCCTCTCCAAATTGTCCGCTCCTACCGGTCACTTTCCCTATCTCTACTAATTGGTTGGAAGTCCTAGTCACTCTATTTTTTGTGGTGTAATTTCCTCAGTGGTAAATCGAAGCAACGAAAAAGAGTTAGCATGCAGAACGATTTGATGACTTATAAAAATGATCAGGTCTTCAGAAGCCTGCGTGCAGGTGTTTTATTATGAGGCGTTTCAAACAGTCAAGAAAGCAAGGAGAAGAAAAGAACTGGCTCTCAGTCACCACCATCCACATCTAATAAATGTCTCCGTTTCCCCATGTTTACTTCAGATGTTTCTCAGGAAGTAAAATATTACAGGTGTAGTTGAAGTCCCGTTTCTCCCTGCTCTTGAAGTCACGTTATTATTATTTTTAACTTTAAGCTTAAATACCTAGGTTGTGAACATAGCGGTAATAAATCCAAAAGGAGCATTCAAAGACAAAGTGAAAATTCTATTCTCGTGTTCTACGGGATTTAATATAACTAGTGATAGGGCCACATTTTCCTTCTCAATTATGGTGCCATTCTTTTTTATTTTTCAAAGAATCTCAAACCCAGAATTAGAGTTTTTCATTGTGTACTAGTAGGTTGTGAACAAAAAATGGATCTATATTTGCTTTGAAATACCTATCTGCCCTCAATATAAATTATTAACATTTAAAATGCCCAAAGACATTGTGGAGGTCTTGTGTAACTTCACAAGTTAAGATATTTGGTTTTATATTTTATTTTCTCATGGAGTAACCACTTATGGTTACAAAGTAGTAGAATGCTAAACAAATAAATGAAAAGAAAGAAAAAAGCCAAAAAACTAAGTGCTGCTTTTGCCCAGTCAAATCTTTCTATTCAACTCACTTTTTTTATTTTTATTTTTTTGAGACAGAGTCTCGCTCTGTCACCAGGCTGCAGTGCAGTGGCGCAATCTTGGCTCACTGCAACCTCTGCTTCCCAGGTTCAAGAGATTCTCCTGACTCAGCCTCCAGATTACCTGGGACTACAGGTGCACACCACCACACCCAGCTAATTTTTTTGTATTTTAGTAGAGGTGGCGTTTCACCATGTTGGCCAGGATGGTCTCTATCTCTTGACTGTGTAATCTGCCCACCTCAGCCTCACAAAATGCTGGGATTACAGGTGTGAGCCACTGTGCCCGGCCCTCAACTCACTTTTTATTTATTTCCATCAAAATCTAGATATTTACTTATCCACCAATTTGTTCAAATTTATGTAATTCAGGGTGAAAGCTCAGTAAATTTAATAACAATGTATGGTTTGTTATTAACTAAATTTTAGTTAGTACCTGAGTTTGTATAACTTATAAAACTGGACTGTCTAAAAGTTTTTATTATTTTCCAGGGATTTATTTGGAAAATCTAGATTTCCCCTTAAGTTCATTAATTTAAATTATTCTTTAAGAAATAAAAGGCATTCAAATAGAAAAGAAAGTAAAATTTTCACTGTTTGTTGACAACATGACCTTAAATTACAAAACTCTGAAGACTCCATGAAAAAAAAGTTAGAACTAATAAGCAAGTACTGTAAAGTTGCAGGGTACAAACTCAATGCACAAAACTCACTACGGTTTCTATACATGAAGAGCAGCCTGTATGAAAAATAAATCAAGAAAACAATCCCATTTACAACAGCTACAAAAAAAATAAGTACTTAGAAATAAATTTAACCAGAGGTGAAAGACCTGCACACTAAAACTATAAAATATTAACAAAAAAATTTGAAGACACAAATCAATGGAAAAATATCCTGTGTTCATGAATTGAAATAATTAATATTGTTAAAATGTCTATACTGCCCAAAACAATCTACAGATTCAATGAAATTCTTATTAAAATTCCAATGTCATTTTTCATAAAATTAGAAAAAAATAATCCTAAAATTCATATGTAACCATATACACACACACACACACACACACACACACACACACACACACACACATAAACCAGTATAGCTAAGGCAAAATTGAGCAAAAAGAACAAAGCAGCTGGGAATGGTGGCCCACATCTCTAATCCCTGCATGTTGGGAAGCTGAGAAGGGAACATTGCTTGATTCCAGGAGTTCAAGACCAGCCTAGAACATATAGCAAGACCTTGTCTCTACAAAAAAATAAGAATACTACTAAAAATTTGCCAGTCATGGTGATACACATCTACAATTCTAACTTCTTAGGAGGCTGAGGTGAGAGTATCTCTTTAGCTCAAGAGTTTGAGGCCGCAGTGAGCTATGATTGCACCACTGCACTCCACCCTGGGTGACAGAATGAGACCCTGTCTCAAAAGAAAAAGAAAAAGAAAAAAAAGACAAAGCTAGAGGCATCACCTTAACCTGATTTTAAACTATATTACAAAGCTATAATAGTTAAAACAGCTTGGTACTTGCATAAAAACATATACATTGACCAATGGAATAGAAGAATAGAGAACCCAGAAATGAATCCACACAATTATAGTTAATTGATTTTTGACAAAGTTATCAAAAACATGCAATGGGAAAAGGACAATCTCTTCAATAAAGGGCATTGGGGAAACTGGATAACTACATGCAAAAGAATGATATCAGATGCTTTTAACACATCATCTGCAAAAATCAACTCAGGCCAGGCATCATGGCTCATGCCTGTCTTCCCAGCACTTTGGGAGGCCAGGCTGGCAGATCACTTAAGCTCAGGAGTTCAAGGCCTAGGCAACATGATGAACCCCCATCCCTATTAAAAAAAAAAAAAAAAAAAAAACCTCAAAATGGATTAAAGACTCAAATATAGGATTTGAAACCATAAAACTAATGGAACAACACATAAGGGAAAAACTACACAGCATTGATCTGGGCAGTTTTTTTGGATTTGACCCAAAAGGCTCAGACAACAAAAATAAAAATAGCCAAGGGACTACACCAAACTAAAAACCTTCTGTATGGCAAAGGAAACAATTAACAGAGTGAAGAGCCAACCTACGGATTGGGAGAAAATATTTGCAAGTCATAAATCTGATAAGGGCTTTATATCCAAGATATATAAGAAACTCAATTAAATGGCAAGAAAACAAATAACCCAATTAAAAAATCTGCAAAGGACTTGAATAGATATTTCTTGAAAGAAGACATAAAAATGTCCAACAGATACACAAAAAATGCTTAAAATTACTAATCATTAGAGAAACGCAAACTAAAAACACGAGATATCTAACATTTAGAATAGCTATTATCGAAAGGACAAAAGGTAACAAGGGTTGATGAGGACGAGGAGAAAAAGGAATCCTTGTGCACTGTTGGTGGGAGTGTAAATTAGTACAGCCATTACAGAAAAATGCACTATGGAGGTTCCTCAAAACACTAAAAATAAAATTATGATACAATCCAGCAATCTCACTTGTAGATATAGATACAAAGGACTTGAAATTAGTATGTCGAAGAGTTGCGTGATCTGCACTCCTGTGTTCATTACAGCCTTATTCACAATGGCAGGTCATGGAATCAAAATAAGTGTCTATAAATGGACGAATGGATAAAGAAAATGTAATATATACCCACAATGGAATACTATTCAGCCTTTAAAAATAAAGAAATCCTATCATTTGCAACAACATGAAATACACCTGGAGGACATTACACTAAGTGAAATAAGCCATAAGCCAGGCACAGAAAGACAAAGACTGTAGTTCTCACTTACCTGTGGAATCTAAAACAAGTGAACTTCTAGGAACAGAGAGTAGAATAGTATTTACAGGGGCTAGGGCTTGGGAGAATGGGGAGATATTGGCCAAAGGGTAAGGAGTTTCAGTTAGACAAGAAGAGTAAGTTTTTTGAGACATATTGCACAGTATGGTGACTATAGTTAATCATACTGTATCATCTATTTCAAAATTGCCAAGAGAGTAAATTTCAAATGTTCTCACCACAAAATGTAATAATTATTTGTGGTGATGGATACATTAATTAGCTGGATTTAATTGTCCCATATTATATACATGTATCATAATATCACTTTATGCCCCATAAATATATACAATTACAATTTGTCAAAATACAATAAAAATTTTAAAACCAAATTATTCTTTGCTAAAGCATTATAGCCGTTCTCAAAGAAGAACATCGCCAGAAGGATGCGATCACTTTCCCCAAATAGTAAAGCAATGCTTCCTTTCCCCAAGATTTCTCCATATCTCCTTCCCAGAGTTCTTTTTTTTTTTTTTTTTTTTTTTTCCTAAGAAATGGAGTCTCACTATGTTGCCCAGGCTGGACTTCAACTCCTGGGCTCAAATGACCCTCTTGCCTCAGTCTCCCAAGTAGCTGACTCTGTGGGCACACATCACCGCATCTGGCTTCCTTTCCAGAGTTTTATTTTCCTTCAACAGGAATTTCTATAACACTTTCTACTTTTCAAAATTTGTTATTAAATTTTATCTTGCAGTTATTTGTGAACAAGTCTTATATTACCTTTTATGTATTTATTGAGACAGAGTCTCGCTCTGTCACCCAGTCTGGAGTCCAGTGGTGCAATCATAGCTCACCGTAGCCATGAACTCGTAGGATCAGGGGATCATCCTGCCTCAGTCTCCCAAGCAGCTAGGACTCAGGTGCACACCACATCCAGCTAATTTTTTTTCTTTTTTTAGAGATGGGATTTCTCGTTGCCTAGGTTGCTCTCAAACTTCTGGGCTTAAGTGATCCTCCTGCCTTGGCCCCTCAAAATGCTGGGATTACAGGAGTGAGGCATTGTGCCTGGCCCATAACCAGTTTTAGACATTGGATATCTTAGGGGGTAGGTCTATATCTTACCTTTTCTGTTTTCAATCTTCCATGGCACCTAATTCAACACTTTGCATGGAGATTGAAAGACAGAAGAAATGAAACAAGCAAACATCGACGTGGAGACAGATTCTCACTTTCCCCATTTGGTCTCCGCTGCTGAAGAAAAGGTGAAAACAAGGAAGAGATGCTTCCTGGTAATGCAGCACAGGGCAAAGTGGAACTGACCAATGCAAAGAATGGGACCGTGGGAATCAGGTTCTTGCCTTTTCCAAGGTGTGACTATTAAGTAACATTGCATAAGAGAAAGTGCCTTGCTTTCATAATTGATAAGTAGTAACTGTCATGATTGTTTCTGGAGAGGGTACTCACTCATAGAAAGATGGGAGATTCAGACTCCAGGCCTGGTTTTGACATGGGCTGGGCAGCTGTGCAACCTCAAGCAAGTCATTCACCCTCTCTGGGCCTCTTTTTTCTCATTGAAGTTGCAAAGTTGTGTATGTAATCTATGAGGTAATCAACAAGGTGTCCTCCAGCTCTATGGTTTAGAAAATAAATGTTTAATGTTATGAATTAATCATACTAGTATGTCTGGGTGGAGGAACTCCATAATTTCTCTCTTCCTTTTTTTTTTTTTTTTTTTTTTTTTTTTGAGACAGGGCCTCATTCTGTTGTCCAGGCTGGAGTAGTGCAGTGGCACAGTTCGCTCCCTGCAACCTCCACCTTTCAGGTTCAAACCATTTTTGTGCCTCAGTCTCCTGACTAGATGGGATGACAGGCGTGCACCACCACGCCGGGCTAATTTTTGTATTTTTAGTAGAGACGAGGTTTCACCATATTGGCCAGGCTGATCTCAAACTCCTGACCTCAAGTGATCTGCCCGCCTCAGCCTCCTAAAGTGCTGGGATCACAGGCATGAGCCACCGTGCCCAGCCCTCTTGTTCTCTTCAATGGCAACACACTTGACACATTTATAGTAGCTACTACGTCTAAGTTTTGTTTCCCTCCATGAAAAATAAGAATTCAACTTTTAAAAAATCTATACATCTTTCAAAGAAAAGCATTTAACCGCTTTTTTATATTATACCATCCATTGAACATGTCTTCAACATATTTTTCCTGAATGAATGAATAATGCTTTAGTGGGTGTTTGCCAAAAGTTCCAAATATAATAATTCATATTTCCTACTAGGTTTGATTCTTTATAGACCTCCAGCTTAGCTTTTCTTGTCTACTAAAATTGGCTTTGAGTCACTGGTATGACTCATAACTTTAAAAAGCAGGTTGAACCTGAAATTGCCCTGGCAGCAAATTAGCTGAGGAACACAGAACCAGTGAAAGGGAGAAGCCCACCACCAAAAACAAAAAAAGAGATAGTTCTTTTTTTCACTTTCTGGTTCCTGATATGAAATGAGGAAGTGTCAACAGGCGGCTTTGTTCTCATCTCTCTCCTTCCATTAGTTGAAACAGTCAAATCAGATGCAAAGTACAGAGTATTTAAATCTCCAGAATCCAAGAGGCATATGGTTCAGGTGTGGCTGGCCTCCCCACTCCACCCCCAGATGACTCATTCAGCAAGAGGTAAGCAGAGCAAGATGAATTGGAACCCTGTGGTGAGAAAAGGTATAGAGCAGGTATTAAGAGATACAGGTCAGGCCTTGACCCACAAAGAAATCAGTGATGTCAGACGGGAAGAGACTGATGAGAAGAGCAGAGAGATGGCTGTCAGAGAGCGTAGAAGATGATCTAACACAGCCAGCTCTGCTGCTAACACATAAAAGGGCAGAGAGAGCAGAGGGGCAAGATGCTCAGGTGACACTGGGCAGGGGTTCTGGCCCACATGAGGAGGCGGGGCTTCTGCTCGTTATAGAAGGGCTGCTGCCATCTTTGAAGATGGATCCTGAAAACTGAGGGTGCTTTCAGTTCCCTGCTTTCAATATCCTCCTGCAACCCAAGCTTCCAGTAATATTAGGAAGCCCCTTTGCCTTTTCCTGGGCTATTTTCCCATGGATAAGAGCATATCCTGGTGCTTGTCCAGAAGCCAGTAAAGTAATTATTCGTAGAAAGTAAACGAGACACCCTGGGAGGGGAGAACACGGGTGGGTAGGCGTGGGGCGGTTTGAGCCTTTAGTCAGTGCAAGGAGGCTTCCTAATACCGCCCCCCCCCATCATGTGGGCGAGAAGGGGTCCTGCCCTGGACCCCCTGCTTCAGGAAGTTCACTCTTGCTCTTCTTTGATCGTGCCCCTCCTTCAGGCCCAAAGGGATACGCCTGCCTGGAGCTCACACCCTCTCTTCTAGATCTCACTGCAGGTATGTAAGCCCCAGGATTCCCTCTGCCAATGGCGCCTCGCCCTTTCCAGGCCCGGCACTGGTCTCTTCTCTGGGTCTGCTCCAAGCAAGGACAGAAGAACTAGAGAACCCAACCTGGCACTGCAGGTGGCCATGACAGCCACTGGGGAGGTGGCAGAAGGTGCATAAGCTCGTCTGTGCAAGGCTAGGGTGTCCACACAGGTACCATGTGCCACAAGCCTCTGCAGTGCAGGGGTGGGGCTGCTTGTGAGAAGAGAGTGCGGCGCCCAGGAGGTGGGTGTTGCAGCCTGGGGACTGGACCGTTCTCCACACTGCAGTGAGCAACACTAAGTAGCCCAAGAATTCCAAATTGGACTTTGCCTTCCAAGTGTCATGAAAGTACCCTCGTCAGGATAGGAGGATAGACCATATTCTAACAAATCACAAGCTTCATTTATAATGTTTAGACCTATGTCATGTGGGCCTCCGTTTGTACTCTTGCCTGGGCGCTGAAAATGCTGGAAGTGGGGTGAGCACTCCATGTATTTCAATCATAGATCGGTTATTTATTATTGCTTTTATGGTGACAGGAGGATTTGAATTTGGTCAGTACTGAAGGACTGTTTCTTTGCTACATACCAATTTTTCAGTCTGTCAAAGGGCTCTCCAGGCTCCATTTCCTATAGCACTATTTAACCTGACATCAATAATTCATAACAATACCAGAAGAGAGGCCGTCGTTTTCTTTGTAAAGGAAAATGAAGGTATCAAGCTGGATTATGGCTTTAAGGAGTAATGGCAGTGACAGCTTTTCTTTATTTAAATTTCTAGACTTTTTCTAAGTATCTTTATTAAAGGACTTTGTGAAGTTGAGTATTTAGCAAATTAGTGATTTTTCTGTATTTTCATTTATTTTAGAGAAAGAACTATCACAATATTTAAAGATTTCTAACCCTAAAAAACATTTAATGGATCTCAAAACTTGCACTAGTCATTACTACAGCACCCACCCCGGGCTGGTAAGCCCACTTGTCTTGCTGCTCTACAAATCATAAAAATACCAAATAGACACCAAAGCCTCGTTAAACGCATCCCGACGCAGTACGGAATTCTGTTTTGTAGTCTGCCTCTACACTGTTTAAGGGGCTTAGTGGCCAGGGAACCTCGTCATCACGGGATCTCGCTTGGGCTCCGGTCCTAACAGCCGTCGTGGAGGACAACTCATTGTAAAATGCCAATTCCCATGAAGAAAAATGCTTTGAAAGTCTTCTTTAAAAAGAGGCAGACTCTATTTTACTTTTCGTATCTTCATCACCATATACATATTTGGGCTTTGTGCATGTGATTAACGATTCTGTAATGGATATTTCATTCCACGGATGATTGGTTTGGTTTTGCAAAGTATAGGGGTAAAACAATGTGCTGGAGAGAATGAGTTCACTCGCTATCCAGACGCGACCCAACAAAGAAAGATCATACTGAACGTCCACAGCCCAATCCAAAGTCTTCAGCTGAAGGAGAGAGGTCCTCCCTCATTTCTCCCCTTCCCAAGGACTGCATACACCCAGGTATCAGCACAGATGCACCCCTGCCAATGACGTTACCCACCCTGGTTGCTGCCACCCATCACTGATTTCACCATGGCTGACTGTCTGCTCTTTACAGCATGAATTCCTTGGAGAAGCTTAAAAAAAAAAAAAAAAAAAAAAAAAGAGGGACACATGGGCTAACCTTTCTGGCCAGTGGATCTTCCCACTGCAGAACTTTGACACTGCTCTTTCACCAGAGCTAAATGAGTCAAAGCAGCCATCTGCCCTTCTATAGAGAGGTCTGGACAGTTCCATTCATTTTGTCTGATTCGCAGGCTGTGTGATACCATCTCCCCCTCCTTAACATCTTCTAAGACCTCTATCATCACGCTTGTCTGTATCCCCTTGAATTTAGTTGACCACAAGCACAGGAAGTTTATCTACCTTGCAGTGATTGTACATACCTTGCAAATGTGGCATCTCTAGAGCCTGGTCCTGCCACACCGTGAGTGCCCTATAAAGATTCCTTGAACTAACGGAACCTCAGAGTTTAGGAACACCGTGGTGCAGGGGGGATGCTTTCAGCACTACAGTGGGTATCTACTCACTCTCTCTCCCAGCTCTCACCCATCTTGCCACCAACAACCTCATGTTCCGGTGAAAGAGAAACCCCTTTATCACCTACAACCAGCCCTGATCTCCAGGCCCAGCCTCCCAGGGTGTGTGCAGGCAGTTCTACATGACCAGGTTGCGTTTTAGTCTTGGTGGTTTTGGTTTTAATGTAACTCCTCAAAATTAAGCGTGTGACCGGGAGAGGAAGAGGAAGCACATTTCTGTTTGGATGCAGCAAGGGACATGGGACAAGCTCCCTGTTCTGGAAGCCATTCAAGCTAGGACCTTTAGCTTCAAGCCAGGACCCCCTGTGTCTACTCACATGACCTGGCTGGGTGGTGAAAATGGCATCAGGAGACTTGGGTGCTATGGAAACAGAACAGAAGAATGGGACACGGAAGAGCGATGCCCTTATGTTAAATCTTAACTCCTAACCTGGTAAAGTTGTCATTAACTACGTTACACCTTCATTGTTCTCTAAGCGGGCCTAATTCTACCTTTCCTTCTGGCACTCACCATTTACTGAGCAATTCTTTTCTGACTGTGGAATGTGACTATCCCCACCAAGCCAAGCCCGGCCACCTGAGTAGCCATCTGAGTCGATGTAAGAAGACTGTTTCTTGCTTTGGAGCCATAGCCGCCATTTGCAGAACCGTCATGGCTGTTTACAAATTGGCCCCTTTAACAAAGAGCATTTAGGGATCTTGACCACAGAATGTAAAAAAGACATAGTCCCTGGTCTCAGGTAGCTCACAGTTTAATGTGGGAGAAAGACCCAAGTCAACCAGTAATTATGGCAAGTTTATTTGGTGTTACTTATGATAGAGTTATACTCAGGGTACAAAGAAATATTTGGAGTACAAAAAAAGGGGGGGTCTGGGGAGGAGGAGTGTTAGGAAATTCCAAGATTCAGGATTAAACTGAATCCCTGCCAGGCGCAGTGGCTCACGCCTGTAATCCCAGCGCTTTGGGAAGCCAAGGTGGGCAGATCACCTGAGGTGGGAAGCTTGAGACCAGCCTGACCAACATGGTGAAACCTCATCTCTACTAAAACTACAAAAAATTAGCCGGCGTATGGCACATGCCTGTAATCCCAGCTACTCTGGAGGCTGAGGCAGGAGATCGCTTGAACCTGGGAGGCGGAGGTTGCTGTGAGCTGAGATGGTGCCATTGCACCCCAGCCTGCACAACAAGAGCAAAACTCTGTCTCAAAAAAAAAGGAAAAAAAAAAAAAAGCTGAATCTTGAAGGCTAAGTGTGATGTGGAGGAGATGAGGAGAGGAAGGAGAGAGAGCAGGGCACCCTGGCAGAGGCCTGAGGACCTGCAAAGGCTCAGAGGTGTAAAAGCTTGGGATGTCTTGGGAATGGCAAATGTAACACACTGGGGAGCAGTTGAGGTTGAGATCACATAAATCATCTGGGGCCAGATCACAGAGGATCTGCTGTGCTAAGCTCAATTCACAGGACCACATTTTGGCTTAGGCTATCCCTGGTACTGTGTGCTCTACAGAGGCAGAGAACATACCTTCCTCATTTGTTTCTGTATCTACAGAGTCTGGGCCCTGGTCTCAACAGATGTGTGCTGGATAATTAGATTAATTCATTAATTACATTCCTCCTATCGCTGGGAGGGGAATGTAATTTTTATCAATGACAAGAACAATATTAGCATATTGTTACTGAGGAATGAATTTTAAAACAATGTAAAATACAAAAGATACTTAATTAAAGGTAACAAACTTTCAGCACCTACCACAAATAATATGAGGAGGTTTAGATTCTATCTCCCAGAGCTGTTACAGGAAAGCAGTTTCCATCCAGATGCCAAGAGAGGGGTCTTGGATCTCTTGCAAGAAAGAATTCAAGGCGAATCCATAGAGTAAAGTGGAAACAAGTTTATTAGGAAAGTAAAGGAATAAAGAATGGCTACTCCATAGGCAGAGCAGCAGCTTAGGCTGCTCGAATAAGGATACTGATTATTACTTTTTGATTGGATGCCAAACAAGGGGTGGATTACTCATGAGTTTTCTTGCAAAGGAGTGGACAATTCCGGGAACTGAGGGTTCCTCACTCTTTCAGACTATACAGATTAACTTTCGGAGGTGGCCGTGGCATTTGTAAACTGTCATGGCGCTGGGGGCAGTGTCTTCTAGCATGCTAATACATTATAATTAGCATATAAAGAGCAGTGAGGATGACCAGAGGTCACTTTTGTCACCATCTTGGTTTTGATGGTTTTGGCTGCTTCTTTACCTCATGCTGTTTCATCAGCAAGGTCTGTGTGACCTGTACATTATACTGACCTTCCGTCTCATCCTGTGAGTTAGAATGCCAAACCTCCTGGGAATACAGCCCGAGTCTCAGCCTTATTTTACCCAGCCCCTGTTCAAGATGGAGTCACTCTGGTTCAAATGCCTCTGACAGAGCTTTTAAGGATATATGGAGTTCTGGGGAGTTCAGTCTGTTTTCTTGTCGCATCAGAAACACGTCAGAAAACACCTTTGAAGTTTAAGGTGCCAGCAAGTGTCCCTTAGCATTCTAAGTCCACATGTTGTGCCCCATGCAATATCACTGGCGTACACTAACAAATCATTCCTTGTTTACCTGAAAGTCAACTATAAGTGGATGTTCATACAGTATTTTATCTGGAAACTATATTTTATGGTCAAATAGGTTTGGTAAATACTGAGTTAAAGAAAGTTGAACTAATACATTTGCTGCTGGTCTTCACAGAGCTACTAATATGTTCTTGTATATAATATTTCTCTGAGAGGGGAATCACGAATGCAATTTTGGGTGGGTGCAGTGACTCATGACTGTAAGCCCAGCACTTTGGGAGGCTGAGGTAGGTGGATCACCCGAGGTCAGGAGTTCAAGAGAAGCCTGGCCAACACGGTGAAACTTTGTCTCTACTAAAAATACACAAACTGGCCAGGCACAGTGGCAGGCACCTATAATCCCAGTTACTTGGGAGGTTGAGGCAGGAGGACCAGTTGAGCCTGGGAGGTGGAGGTTGCTGTGAGCTGAGATTGCGCCACTGCACTCCAGCCTGGGCAACAGAGCAAGACTCTGTCTCAACCACAACAACAACAACAAAAAGCATTTTTTCCCAAACATATTTGAACAAAAATTCCTTTTTTCAGTGAGCATTCTCAGAAAGCTAATCTAAAGGGCAATTGTTCAATTATCGCTGGAAGTTCTCTATTTACTAAGTTTTTATGATTTCCTATCAGATTCCGATCAAATCATTTCCCCATTAAATATCATTAAATCATTCCTTCCAAGAGAAAGTATGAAATCCCTAGCATGAAACACGCAGCCCTTCCCAGTCTGTTATCCAGCTTCCCAGCTTCACTCCTGGCTCCTCCCACACACCATCCTGCCGAAGTGTCCCACGGAGCTCCCCTCTCCTGGCTGAATCTTCCACGCTATTTCAATCTCCTGTGATCTTTGCACATGTTTCCTCTTCCAGAAAGACCTACCCGCAGCTCACTCTCTTCTCCCGGAGCCTACCGCTCTCACCTTTAAGACTGGTGAGTGGAGCTGTTCCTGACTTCCCACCGAGAATGGTTAGTCATTTATTCCTTCCTCCTTCCAGAGCTTTGTACATTTCCTGTGAGTATTTACCTCCCTGCATTATAGTTACTCATTTGCAGGTCTGTCTCCCCTAGAAAACAGCCAGCTTTTCAAAGGCATAGCTTTATCTTATTCACCTTTTAGTCCTCAGCTCATAGCACGGAATATCACACATAGTAGATGCTCAACAACGATGGATGAATGAGTGACTGAACAGTAGATGTGATTAAAACGTAGGTGCAATGAAATTAGGTAGATTTCTGCAAACATAGTATCTATCTGTGGGTCCTTGCTATCCAATTGATTGTGATTATATGATAAATTAATCATCATGTCTTAGTTACATAGTAACACATTAAAAGAGGTTTACTAGCATTTAATGAACCTGTTTTCTTCCAAATGTGAGGTATTATTATTCCTACTTTAAGAGGCATGAAGGTATAAGAAGTCATACCCAGATGAGAGTAAACCCTCTTTAGGCATTAGTCTGTTCTTGACTGGTTTGACCGCCTTTAGCTTAATTGGAGACCACAAATGCTAATAATTAGTGAGGTATCTGTCATTAAGGATATGCAAAGAACTACTTCAAAACTCAGAACTTTATGAATTCAACAAAAGAACTAATTACAAACAATGAACCTGTACTGTGGAATGAACAACATACAATTTTCTAATAGCAGACACATAGTCAGGTACCTGTAACCCCTTCTCAACTGAAATTTGCTCTCATAAAAAGTTCTGATATATAGAGATTTATTTTAATACGGTTTCAACAATAAGAGAGTTTCACTTCAAGTACATGAAAACTATTACTCCCTCTATCAGGGAAATGCAGAAAAAGAGAAAATTAGAGACTGAGAAAAGAAAAAGGAAGTAAAATGAATAATAGCAAGCAGAGTACTTGGTAGCAGTAGCACCTCAAGAGGTGTTTGTCCACCACATGTTCTCACTTATAAGTGGAGTTGAACAGTGAGAACACACGGGCACAGGGAGGGGAACATCACACACCGGGGCCTTTTGGGGGTGGGGGGCTAGGGGAGAGAGCATTAGGAGAAATACCTAATGTAGATGACAGGGTGATGGATGCCGCAAACCACCATGGCACATGTATAATATATAACAAAACTGCACTTTCTGCACATGTACCCCAATTTTTAAAAAGAGGTGTTTGTTGAGTTGAGCTGGATTGAGATGGGGACACAGAAGTTTGCGCAATGAAGCAAAGAAAAAAATTCTTTTACCTTTTATTTTAGGTTCAGGGGTACATATGCAAGTTTGTTTATATAGGTAAGCTCATGTCACAGGGGTTTGTTATATAGATTATTTTGTCACCCAGGTACTAAGCCTAGTACCCAGCAGCTATTTTTCCTGATCCTCTCCCTCCTCCCACCCTCCACCCTTCAGTAGGCCCCATTGTGTGTTGTTCCTCTCTGCATGTCCATGTGTTCCCATCATTTAGCTCCCATAAGTGAAAACATGCAGTATTTGGTTTTATGTTCTTGCGTTAGTTTGCTAAGGACAATGGCCACTAGCTTCATCTAAGTTCCTGCAGATGACCTGATCTTGTTCTTTTTTATGGCTGCATAGTATTCCATGGCATATATGCACTACATTTTCTTTATCCAATCTGTCCTTGATGGGCATTTAGGTTGATTCCATGACTTTGCTATTGTGAATATTGCTGTAATAAACATTTGCATGCATGTGTCTTTATGATAGAATGAGTTATATTCCTCTGGGTATATACTCAGTAATGGGACTGCTGGGTTGAATGATAGCTCTGATTTTAGGTCTCTAAGGAATCACCACGCTGTTATCCACAATGGTCGAAGTAATTTACACTTCCACCAATAGAGCGTAAGAGTTCCCTTCCAAAGAAAAAAACAAGCTGAGGGAAAGTAAAACTGGGCCTTAGAAATGCACTATCGGATATATTAGGAATGAGAAGGCTATGATCCGTACAAGAGGGTCCGACAGCAAATAGAAGCCATGAAGCCACTGAGGGCAGAGAAGGATCATTGTTGCAGAGCAGCAGGAAGCTGCTCAGAGAGGTGGCCTACCTGATCAGCAAAGCTTTGCCCATCGTGAGCATTCAAGCAAGGCTTTATCTCTGGAGTTCTATAGGGATTCTGAATTTGGGGAATAAATTGCTTTGCAACATAAAATGAAAAAGACTCTCACCACGGAGTAGAGCCCCGGAAAGACGGGGGCAGCCTCAGAGCATTTTTCACAGAAAGCCTGGATGGCTTATAGTGAGCAAAAAAGGATGAATAGGAGGTAACTTTACAGACTCCACAGTCTGCATGGGGTATGTAAGACAGCATGGAAATTGTCCTTATGAATGGGTTGTCATTCCGGTTTGATTTCAGCCACATATACGTTAGTAATAACGACTGCTAATCCTTCCTGTTCCAAGCTTGTTTTCCAAGGGCTTTACATGTAATAAACCATTCAACCCAATTAACAACCTCAGCATTATATTTATTTTATGAACAAGGAAGCTGATATGTGGAAAGACAGTTCGGCCAGTAAGTAGTGGATTAGCAGTGGGAACTCAGTCAATGTGACTGCTGCACCCACAGATACCTCCAGGCTGGGGTTCTTTTTTTTTGAGACAGAGTCTTGCTGCTTTGCCCAGGTTCAAGTGCAGCGGTGCCAACTCAGCTCACTGCAGCCTCCTCTTCCCAAGTTCAAGCGATTCTCCAGCCTCAGGCTCCCAAGTAGCTGGGACTACAAGCACTCGCCACCATGCCTGGTTATTTTTTGTATTTTTAGTAGAGATGGGGTTTCATCACGTTGACCAGGCTGGTCTCAAACTCTTGACCTCAAGTGATCCACCTGCCTTGGCCTCCCAAAGTGCTGGGATTACAGGCATGAGCACTGCTCCGGGCCAAGCTGGGCTTCTTATAGTAACTGCCCGCCTCTCTTCCTAGTCAGGTATTAGGAATGACCAAGGTGGTGACTTGCAGAGACCTGTCATAAGGGCTGTCCAGCACAAATGTACCAGTGGTCATGTCTGTGCTAAGCCACGTCCTAGTATGGAACCTGCTCACTAGGGGCCACTGACAGGAACATGACCCAGGGTGGGTGAACATCAAGCCCACCCCCTCGCTCGCAGTGATCACTCAAAAGATGGGATAAAAATTCAGTCTGGGGAGTCTGAGCCGTTCCCTGTGATCTTTCAAGCTGAGACTGAGAAAAGTTATCTTTTCATCTCTGCTTGCAAGTCTTTCAGGATGTGACTTTGTCACTTGCTGCTGGCTACATTTCCTGCTGGGCAGAGAATGCCCGTCTCTATTAGCAGAGAAGGAAGCTTAAGTGGAGCAAAGGAGAAAGAGGTTGGGGGGCGGGGTGAGCTGACACTGTTTGGAGTCCTGGTTCCAGTTCCTGGAACCCAGCGTGGCTCTGAGTCCTGCTGATGGTCTTTTGAGCCACCTCTGTGTTCTTCAGCTAAATCATTCTTTTCGTTTAACGTGGTTTGGGTTGATTTTCTATCATTTGCTGCTCAAAGTGTCCTACCTCAACACCCTTCTCTCAATATGCAGCTCTGCCAGTCCCTGCCTTTGTTCAAGAGGTGGTCTGCTGAGGTGCGACTGCATTCCACGTAAACCACAGGCCACGCCAGTCCACGTCCTGTGCCAATCCACATGTGTCTGCAGCACACGGTCTGCATTCTGATCTATGTATTGCAGAGGACATTTCAGTCATGTATACCTTCAATTTTCAAAGCTTAGCTTTTCAGACATATATAGTTTACATTTATGTTGCCTTCGCTTTAGATATATAAAAGGAAAATTGTGTTTTGAGGCCCCCAAATCACTAAGTTACAGGGAAAAGTCAAGCTGGGAACTGCTTAGGGCAAACCTGCCTCCCATTCCATTCAGTCATCCTTCTGCACACTGAGATAAATGCATATCTGATCGCCTCCTTCGGAAAGGCTAACAGAAACTTGAAAGAATGCAGCTGTTTGTCTCTCACCAATCCGTGACATGGAAGCTCCCTCTGAGCTTGAACTGTCCTGCGCTTCTGGATGGAACCAATATATATCTTACATCTGCTGATTGATGCCTCATGTCTCCCTAAAATGCATAAACGCAAGCTCTACCCCAACCGCCGAGGGTACATGTCATCAAGACCTCCTGAGGCTGTGTCACAGGTGCACGTCCTCAACCTTGGCAAAATAAACTTTCTAAATTAACTGAGACCTATCTCGGATATTCGGCGTTCACAGATAGCTCTGTTCTAAGTGCTACTACACAAACCCAAGAAAATGTAGAACTTCAGGAAGGACTCAAAAGTGTGGGTACGTTTTCTTTCCTGTGCTGAAAAGCTTTAATCCTTGTCTTTCGGCAGCAAATGAGTAACTTGCACATAAAATGCAGGCTGGAGAACTTTTTCCTCCAAGTCTGCCGCTCTCTGATTGATAGTCTCTGGTTATCACAGCAGGGGCTAAAAATCAGCTACTTCCTTCCTCCCTCTTTGGAGTCACATATAGTGGAGTATTTAATCTCCACTATATGTGACCCGTAGTATGACTGAATATTTTGCCTAAGGTATAGCTGATTAATAGGTAAATAGGTTTTTCTCTTCTTCAGTTTACATCCAAGTAGTCAACAGTGTCTCGAAATATGTACACAGAAATCAAAGGACCAGAAAATATAAAGCAGTGAGCACACAAATCAAAGTAAAGACGATAACCAATAAAAGTGGATATTTAACTGCCTTATATTACTTTTTCTCATAGCTTTGAATAAAAAGCAAAACTGTAGATTCCAGCCAAGTTCCATCTCACTGGGCTCTGCCTTTTTCTTGTGTGGCTTTGTACATGGAAAACTGGCAGAGGCCTCTCCTAACAAGGGCCACATCTCCTCTGATTAATTTCCAGCTTCTGACCATGAGCATGGGGAGTACCCATGACTTCCGTCCCTGGCAGCTCCGGGGGTAAGCCTGCCCAACAAAGCAATCTAGAAAGTGATTTCGTTTTTCTGAGAAATGCAGAAGAAATCCTCTTATAATGACTTTAGTAAGCTGTCAGTCGCGCGGTACTTATTGAGAGCCACCTTCAGGACGTTCAGGAAGGAAACTAATGCAGGAGATGAGAGAGGAAGCCAGGGCCAAGGGCATCGGCGGCCCCTGAAGGGCCTAAGTAAAATTGCCAAGTGGGAGAACTGTCCCTGCCTTCTTCTTTTCTTTTTTTATTTATTTCATTTCTTTTCTGATTTATTTTTTTAAGGGGTTGAGTCTCACGTGTTGCCCAGGCTGCGGTCAGACTCCTGGGCTCAAAGGATCCTCCTGCCTCCATCTCCTGAGTAGCTGGAACTGCAGGTACACAGCACCGTGCCTGGTGCCTCCTTTCCTCATGGTATCTTGCTCTCTCTGCACCTGTTCCTTTTCTGCTATAACCAGTCGTTTCATGCTGTCCTACTCCCACTCCTAGCCTTGCCATTCATTCATTCATTCCTAAAGGCACATATGTATTCATTCAAAATATATATATATTGGCTACACACTGTGTTCTAGGCAGCGGCAATACAGTGGTGAATAAGAAAAATCCCCAGTCCACAGGAGTTTTTACCTTAGTGATGGTAGACAGAGAGGAAGAAACACACAATAGGTGTTTTCACACAATGTTGATAAATGCTGTGGAAAAAAATAAACTAGACTGAAGGGGGCAGAGAGTAGTAGAGCATGCTTTTTTTTTTTTTTTTTTTTTTTGAGGGTCATCAAAGAAAGCCTTGCTGAAAACATGATTTTGGGGCAGAAATACAAAAGAAGTGGCTAAGGCCTTTGGATGTGGGATTCTGGGGTAAGAGCGTTCAGCCAGAGGAAACCATATATGTCAAGGCCATGAGGCGGGACAGTGCTCAGGATGTTTTAGAAACTGTAACAAACCCAGTGAGGCTGGAGTCCTGCGAGTGAGGAGGTGGGAGGAAATCCCCATGTGCATGTAAATCTAAGACCTTCGCAGCACCTTGTTCTCTGTGAAAGGGTAGGCTAGAAGAAAAGCTCCCTGACTGTGTAACAAAAAGAGCAAACAAGAAATTGATCTCTACCAAGGAAACAGGGTGAAAGAGTCTCTCATGAGAATTTGTGCCACTAAATTTGTCTATATATGAATCTGGGCTTTGAATGTGAACATGTGTGCAACTGTTAAATCCTCAAGTCGAAAAATTAAATGACAGTGGTCTCCGTTTATCAGTACCACACAGTGCCAAAACCAAACAAGTGAAAATCCTCCTCGGAGGAAAATATCCTCATCTCAGTCTTCCCAATATTCTCACAGATTCAGTTCTGCCAGATATGAGTTCACAATTAAGATGTGTGAAGCATCTAAGGAAGGAAGCTCAAGAACAAGAGTCAGTAGAAGCCGTAGACAAAAGATTTAGAGCTCCTAATGACTGCACATGTTGGAATTATGAGATATATATTTTTAGAGTATAAAATAACTGTGTAAAATGTTTAAACCAACTAAAGTTGGGATTTTAAAATATCAAAGGAAAAAGCACTATTAAATATGCCTAGGCAAATTTGAAAAAGAACCTAATAGAAATTATAGATAAAAAGATGGTGGTGGTTGAAAGAAGAAACTGAATAGCTATATATAAAAAAAAGAGATAAGTGATAGTTGAAAAGACAATTGGTGAAGTGGTAGATAGATCTGAAGATATTGTGCATAACTTGACACAAAACAAAAGCAAATGAAACATATAAAAGAAAGTTTAAGAGACAGGCAGTTTAGAGTGAAAGATCCTAAATCAATATTCTCTTTATATATATAAGTTTTTCAAGAAGGCAGGGAGTGGAAGAGCCAAAAGCCTGCAGCACCTGGTATTCCCATGTGGTCTCCCATCCAAGTACTAACCAAGCTCGACCCTGCTTAGCTTCTGAGATCAGATGAGATCGGGTACATTCAGGGTGGTATGGCTATAGACCCAAATCAATATTCTAAACTTTCATCTTAAGACATTGAAAAAAGTACATTAAACTAAGCCTAAAAAGCAAAGCAAATAGAAGGAAGGAAACAATAAAGATTAAATAAGAAATTAGTGAAATATTGAATACAAAAATAATAGAGAAAGTCAATGAAACCAAAGGATGGTTCCTTGAAAAGATTAAAAAATTGACAAAACTTAAGCTTCATTAACCAAGTAAACAAAGAGAGGATAATTAAATGACTAGAATCAGAAATGGAAAAGGGGAGATTACCATCAATCTTACACAAATAAAAGGTTCATAAAGGATACTAAAACCAATTGTATGCCACTAAATTAGATAACTTAGATGAAATGGATAAATTGCTGGGAAGACACAAACTATTGAAACTGACAAGATGAAACAAATTTGAGTAGACACATACAAATAAAAAGATTGAATTTGTAATTTTTAAAAAAACTAAGACTGTACCTTCAGGGATCATTTTTGTAGTTTGTTGTTAGAGAAATTTCTTTGAATGTTTAGAACATGAAAGGTCTCATATTAATAATCTAACATCACACCTAGAGTAACTAGAAAAGCAAGAACAAACTAACCCGAAGTCTACTAGAAGAAAATAAATAACTAAAATCAGAGTAGAACTGAATGAAATTGAGAACCAAAAATTCACACAAAGGATCAATGAAACCAAAAGTTGGTTCTCTGAAAGGATAAATAAGATTGATAGATCACTAGCTAGATTAACAAAGAAGAGAGAAGATCAAATAACGATATTCGGAAATGACAAAGGTGACATTACAACCAATCCTACATAAATACAAAATATTCTGAGACACTATTATAAACATGTTTATGCACACAAACCAGAAAATGTAGAGGAAATGGATTAATTTGTGGAAAAAACCTCCCGAGATTCAATCAGGAAGAAATTGAATCCCTGAACAGACCAATATTGAGTTACAAAATTGAATCAGTAATAAAAAACATACCAATCAAAAAAGCCCCATATGAGATGAATTCACAGATGAATTCTACCAGATATGCAAAGAAGAGCTAGTATCAATTCTACTAAAACTATTACAAAAAATCAAGGAAGAGGAATTCCTCCTTAACTCATTCTATGAAGCCAGCATCACCCTGATACCAAAACCTGTCAAAGACATATGAAAAAAAAACAAACGAACAACAGGCTAATATCTGTGATGAACATAGATGCAAAAATCTTCAAAAAAAAATGCTAGCAAACTGAGTCCAGCAGCACATCAGAAAGTTAATTCACTATGACCAAGTAGACTTCATTCCTGGAATGAAAGGTTGGTTCAACATACACAAGTCAATAAATGTGATCCACCATATAAACAAAATTAAAAAACATGTGATCATCCAATAGACACAGAAAAGGCTTTTGATAAAATCCAACATCCCTTAATGATATAAACTCTCAACAAACTAGGCATCAAAGGAACATACCTCAAAATGAGAGCTATCTATGACAAATCCACAGCTAACATCATACTGAATGGGCAAAAACTGGAAGCATTCCCCTTATGAACAAGGCAAGGATGACCACTCTTACCACTCCTATTCAACATAATACTGAAAGTCTTAGCCAGAGCAATCAAGCAAAAGAAGGAAAAAAAGGCACCCAAATAGGAAAAGAAGAAGTCAAATTGTCTCTGTGCTGATGATATAATTCTATACCTAGAAAACCCTAGAGACTCCACCAAAAGAATTTTAGAACAGATAAATGATTTCAGTCAAGTTTCAGGATACAAAATCAATGTGCAAAAATCAGTAACATTTCTATACACCAATAGCATTCAAGCTGAGAGACAAATCAATAATGCAATCCCATTTACAATAACCACAAAAAATATAAAATACCTAGGGCTACATCTAACTAAGGAAATGAAAGATCTCTACAAGGAGAACTGCAAAACACTGCTGAAAGAAATCATAGATGACACAAACAAATGAAAAAACGTTCTATACTCATGGATTGGAAGAATTAATATCATTAAAATGGCCATACTATCCAAAGCAATCTATAGATTCAACACTATTCCTAACAAACTACCAAGATAATTTTTTCACAGAATTAGAAAAAATATATATTCTAAAATTAACAGGGAGCTAAAAAAGAACCTGAATAGCCAATGGAATCCTAATCAAAAAGAACAAAGCTGAAGGCATCGCACTACCCAACTTCAGACTCTGCTATAACACTACAGGAACCCAAATGGCATAGTACTGGTACAAATACAGACATAGAGACCAATGGAACAGAATTGAACAGAAAGCCACACACCTACAACCATCTGATCTTCAACAAAGCTGACAAAAATAAGCAATCAGGAAAAGACAGTCTATTCAATAACTGGTGCTGGGATAAGTGGTGAGCCATATGCAAAAGAATGAAACTGGACCCCTACCATTATTCATATACAAAAATTAACTCAAGGTGGGTTAAACATTTGAATGTAAGACATGAAAGTATTAACATCCTAGAGGAAAACCTAGGAAATACCCTTCTTGACACAAGCCTTGGCAAAGAATTTATGGTTAAATTCTCAAAAGCAAATTGCAACAAAAACAAAAATTGGCAACTGGTATCTAATTAAACTAAAGAGTTTCCACACAGTGAAAGAAACTATAATAAAAAGAGTAAACAACCAACTGATGGGAGAATATATTTGCTAACTGCATCCAATAAGGGTCTAAAATTCAGAATCTGTAAGGAACTTAAACAAATCAACACCCAAAAAACAACCCCATTTAAAAGTAGGCAAAGAACATGAACAGACACTTATCGAAAGAAGACCTACAAGCAGCCAACAAGCATATGAAAAATGTTCATCACTAATCAGTAGAGAAATGCAATTCAAAACTGCAAATCAAAACCTTTTCGTAGCAGCCATTCTGACTGGCTGCTATTACTACATCTCATACCAGTCAGACTAGCTACTACTAAAAATCAGACAAAAAAAGATGCGGAAGAGGCTGCAGAGAAAAGGGGATGCTTACACACTGTGGGTGAGAATATGAGTTAATTCAGCCACTGTGGAAAGCAGTTTGGAGATTTCTCAAAGAACTTATATCAGCACTCGACCCAACAATTCCATTACTAGAGAAATACGCACAGGAAAATAAATTATTCTACCAAAAAGACACATGCATTTGTATGTTCATTGCACCACTATTCACAATAGCAAAGGCATGGAGTCAACCTAGGTGCCCATCAATGGTGGGCTGGATAAAGAAAATGGGGTACACATACACCACGAAATACTATGCAGCCATAAAAAGAGGGAAATCATATTATTTGCTGCAATATGAATGCAGTTGGAGACCATTATCCTAAGTAAATTTACACAGTAACAGAAAACCAAATACTGCATGTTCTCACAAGTGGGAGCTAAACACTGAGTACACAAGGACATAAAGATGAAAGCAATGGATTCTGGGGACTGCAGGAGTGGGAGGGGCAGGAGGTAGGCGAGGACTGAGAGACAGCCTACTGCATGCTGTGCTCACTGTCTGAGTGACAGGATCATCTGTTCTCCAAACCTAAGTGTTGCACAGTGTTCCTCTATGACAGACCTGAACATGTACCCCCTGAATCTAAAATAAAAGCTGATATACCTTTGTAAAAAACTACCCATAAGGAAAAGTCCAGGCCCAGTTGGCTTCACCACTGAAATTGATCAAACATTAAGGAATTAATACCAATAATTCATAATCATTTTCCAAAAAATAGAAGAGGAAGGAACACTTCCCAGCTCATTCTATGTGTCTGGTACTAACCAGATTAAGAGTAAACTAGACAAAGGCATTGCAAGAAAATCAAAGAACATTATCTCATGAATTTGGATGCAAAAATTCTCAACAAAATACTAGCAAACCACATCTAGCAATGGATGAAAAGAATGATGCACCATTACAAGTGGGATTTATCCTAGGATATAAGGTTGGTGTACCATCCAAAAATCAACTAATGAAAAACACCACAGCAATAGAATAAAAAGCAACATCCACAAGATCATCTTAATAGATGCAGAAGAGGGGGTTGGCAAATCCCAACATCATTTTATGATTAAACACACTCAACAGGCTGGGAATAGAAGATAATCTATTCACCCTGATAAGGGGCATCTATGAAAAAACTCACAGCTAAAATTGTAATTAATGATGAAAGACAGGATGCTTCCCCCCAAGATTAATAAGAGTACAAAGATGTCTGTTCTCACCGCTTTCATTCAACATAGAATAGCTACAGCAGTTAGACGAAAAGAAAAGTCATCCATATTGGAAAGGACAAAGTAAAACTAACGTTTCATAGGTAATACAATCTTGTATATCGAAAATCCTAATGACTTTGCTCAAAATTACTAGGACTAATAAATGTGCTCATCAAGGTGATGAACATAAGATCAATACACAAAAATCAATTGTATTTGTGTACTTTCTCATGAGTAATCCAAAAATACATTCTTTTAAAAAAAATCCATTTACAATAGCTTCAAAAAGAATAAAACATGAAGGAACAAACTTAACAAAAGAAGTGAACAATGTACACTTCTGAAACTCTAAAACATTGTGGAAAAAAGTTAAAGAAGATTAAATAAATGAAAGAACATCTGACGTTCATGAATCGGAAGAATTGCCATTGTTAAGATGGCAATATTCCCAAATTGATGTATAGATACAAAGCAATTTCTATCAGAATCCCAGAGCTGACTTCTTCGTAGAAATTGACAAGCTGATTCCAAAATTTGTATAGGATTACAAATGACCCCAAATAGCCAAGACAATTTTGAAGAAGAACAACAAAGTTGTCAGATTCACATTTCCTGATTTGAAAGCTTTTACGAAGCAACAGTAATCAAGATAGTGTGGTAGTAGCATAAGGATAGACATATAGGTCCGTGGACTTGAATTGAGAATCTAGAAATAAAACCATGTGTCTATGGTGACATGATTTTTGAAAAAGGTAAAACACCATTCAATGGGGAAAAAATAGTCTTTCCAACAAATGACACTGGGACCAGTGGATAAACATATGCAAAAGAATGAAACTGAACTCTTATCTCACACCACACACAAAAATTAACTAGAAATAAATAACAGTCATAAATAAGAGTTTTATAGTTAAGAAAACTGAGGGGTAAGACTTCATGACCTTAGATTTGACAGCAGATTCTTATATGTGACAACAAAAGCAACAAAGAAAATATACATAAATTGGAGTTCATAAATATTAAAAACTTGCACTTCAAACGATACAATTAAGAAACTGAAAAGGCAATGTCTTCCACAACATGGAAGAAAATATTTGCAAATTATATATTTGATAAGAGACATTCATGTAGAATATGCAAAAAACACAACTCAAAAATAAAGAGGTAATTAAGCCAGGGACTAATTTAAAAATTAGGCGAAGGACCAAAGCAGACATTTTTCTGAGGAAAACATACAAACGGCCAATAAACACATAAAAAGATGATTGACATCAATAGTCATCAAGGTAATGTAAATCAAAGCCACTGCGAGTGACCAGTGCACAACCACCAGAGTGGCTAGAATCCAAAAGTCAGATAATAACACGTGTTGGTGGGAAAATAAAGTGGCAGAAAGCAAACTGGCAGCTCCTAAAATGATTAAACATGGATTTACCAGATGACCCAGCAATTCTACGTCTAAGAATATATTCAAGAGAAATGAAAACATATGTTCACACAAAAACTGTACAGCATTACTCCTAAAAGCCAAAAGGTGCAAACCATCCAAATGTCAATCAACTCATGAATGGATAAACAAAATATGGTATATCCTTACAGTGGAATGTTATTTGGCCACAAAAAGAAATGAAGTATCAGGTAGTCATGGGGGCTCATACCTGTAATTCCAGCACGTTGGGAAGCCAAGGCGGAAGGATCCCTTGAGGCCAGTAGTTCAAGACCAGCCTGGGCAAACAGGGAGATGCTATCTCTACAAAAAAAAAATTTTTTTTTTAATTAACCTGGTATGGTGATACATACCTATAGTCCTAGCTGCTTAGGAGGCTGAGGCAAGAGTTCCTTGAGCATCAGAGTGCAAAGTTACAATGAACCTTAATCGTGCCACTGCACTCCAGCCTGGACAACAGAGAGAGACCCTGTCTCTGTTAAAAAAAAAAAAAAAAAGAAGCATTGACACATGCCACAACATGACTGAACATGGAACATAATATGCTAAGTTATGGAAGCCAAATACAAAAAGCCACACACTGCATGATTCCATTTATATACAGAATGTCCAGAATAGGTAAATACATAAAGATAAAAACACAGACTAATGCTTGCCGGGTGCTGGGGGAACGGGGTATGGAGTGTGCATTTGTTTCTCAGGGCTGCCATGACAAACTCCCAGAAACTGGGTGGCTTAAACCAGCAGAAACATGCTGTCTCTCTGTTCTGGAGACTGGAAGTGCAAATCTAAGATATCAGCCATGCAGTCTCTAGAGGCTCTAGGGAAGACTCCTGCCTTCCCTCCTTCTAACTTCTGGTGGCTCCTGGCAAACCTTGGTGTTCCTGGATTTGCAGCTGCATCCCTCCAATCTCTTTCTCTTTTTTCTTTCTTTCCTTTTTTTTTTTTTTTTTTTTTTTTTTTTTCTTGCTCTGTTGCCCAGGCTGGAGTGCAATGGTGGCATGATTTCAGCTCACTGCAACCTCTGCCTCCCAAGTCAAGTGATTCTTCTGCCTCAGCCTCCTGAGTAGCTGGGACTACAGGCACCTGCCACCATGCCTGGCTAATTTTTGTATTTTTAATAGAGATGGGGTTTCACCATTTTGGCCAGGCTGGTCTTGAACTCCTGACCTCGTGATCCGCCCACCTTGGCCTTCCAAAGTGCTGGGATTACAGGCATGAGCCACCATGCCCACCCTCTTTCTATTTTCATGTGGCCTTCTTCTCTGTGTGTCCTCCCCGCTTCTATAAGAACACTCACTACTGGATAGAGGGCCCATGCTAATCCAGTATGACCCCATCTTAACTAATTACATGTGCAAAGGCCTTATGTCCAAATATGCTCACATTCTGAGGTTCCAGGTAGATGGGATTTGGGGAGGACACTGTTCAACCCCCTATGGAATGACTGCTCACAGGTAGAGTTTCTTTTTGAGGTTATAAAAATGTTCTAAAATTGACTGTGGTGATGGTAGCACACATCTGTGAATATATTTAAAAACATTTAAATAGAAAAAGATCAGATCCAAGATGGCCAAATAGGAACAGCTCTGGAATGCAGTTCACAGCAAGAACGCAGAGGGTGAGTGATCACCACATTTTCAAACGAGTTCTTACTGCCCACAAATGGGGAAAGGAAAAGAGCATCTGCCATTACCGAGGCAGTCCACCACTACCGAGGCAGTCCACCATTACTGAGGCAGTCTGCTATTACCAGGGCAGTTCTAATTATACCTCTATAAACAAAACTGCAAGGAAGTTCACACAGCAGCAGGGCAGAGACCATGGCAGCTCAGCAAGGCTTCTGCTGGCAGATTGTGATTAGGCTACCTCCTCACTAGGCAGGGCATCTCTGAAAAAAGGCAGCAGCACATCAGGAACTTATAAATAAAGCCCCACCTTCCCAGGACAGAGCACCAGGGGAAAAAAGGTGGTTATGCAATCTGCTGCAGCAGACTAAAACATACCTGCTCAGCAGCTCTGAACAGAACAATGGAGCTCACAGTTCAGCATGTGAGCTCCTGTAAGGGTAAGACTGTCTCCTCAAGCAGCTCCTCAACCCCCATAAATCCAAAGAGACACCTCATAAAGGAGAGCTCAGGCTGACATCTGACGGGTATCCTTCTGGGACAAAGATAAGAGAAGAAACTGGCTGCAACCCTTACTGTTCTGCAGCCACCACAGGTGATCCCCAGGCAAGCAGGGTCTGGAGTGGACCTCCAGCAGTCCTACAGCAGAGGGGCCTGACTGTTAGAAGGAAAACTAAGAAACAGAAAGAAATAACTTCATCATCAACAAAAGGACGTCCACTTAGAGACGCCATCCAAAAGTCACCAACTACAAAGACAAGAGGTAGATAAATCCACAAAGATGGGAAGAAACCAGTGCAAAAAGGATGAGAACACCCAAAACCAGAACACCTCTCCTCCTCCAAGGAATCACAACTCCTCACCAGCAAGGGAACAAGGCTAGATGGAGAATGAGTCTGTTGAATTGACAGCAACAGGCTTCAGAAAGTGGGTAATAACAAACTTTTCTGAGCTAAAAGAACATGTTCTAACCCAATGCAAAGAAACTAAGAACCTTGAAAAAAGGTTTGATGAAATGCTACCAAGAATAAACAGCTTACAGAAGAATATAAATGAATTGATGGAGCTAAAAGACACAACACGAGAACTTCGTGAAGCATACACAAGTTTCAATAGCTAAATCGACCAAGCAGAAGAAAGGATATCAGAGATTGGAGATCAACACAATGAAATAAAATGAGAAGGCAAAATTAGAGAAAAAAAGAGTGAAAAGAAATGAACAAAGCCTCCAAGAAATATGGGACTATGTGAAAAGACCTAATCTACGTTTGATGGATGTACCTGAATGTGACAGAGAGAATGAATCCAAGCTGGAAAATACTCTTCAGGATATTATCCAGGAGAACTTTCCCAACCTAGCAAGGCAGGCCAATATTCAAGTCCAGGAAATACAGAGAACACCACAAAGACACTCCTTAAGAAGAGCAACCCCAAGGCACATAATTGTCAGATTCACCAGGGTTGAAATAAAGGGAAAAATGCTAAGGCAGCCAGAAAGAAAGGTCGGGTTACCCACAAACGGAAGCCCATCAGACTCACAGTAGATGTCTCCGCAGAAACCCTACAATCCAGAAGAGAGTGGGGTCCAATATTCTACATCCTTAAAGAAAAGAACTTTCAACCCAGAATTTCATATCCAGCCAAACTAAGCTTCATAAGCGAAGAAGAAATAAAATCCTTTATGAATACGTAATCGCTCAGAGATTTTGTCACCACCAGGCCTGCTTTACAAGAGCTCCTGAAAGAAGCACTAAACATAGAAAGGAATAACCAGTACCAGCCACTCCAAAAACATACCAAATGTTAAACAGCATCAACACAATGAAGAAACTGCATCAACTAACGGGCAAAACTACCAGCTAGCATCAAAATGGCAGGAACAAATTCACACATAACAATATTAACTTTAAATGTAAATGGGCTAAATGCCCCAATCAAAAGACACAGACTGGAAAATTGGATAAAAAGTCAAAATCCATCGGTGTGCTGTATCCAGGAAACCCATTTCACATGCAACAATACACATAGGCTCAAAATAAAGGGATGGAGGAAGATTTACCAAGCAAATGGAGAGAAGAAAAAAAAAAAAAAAAAAAAAAAAAGCAGGAGTTGCAATCCTAGTCTCTGATAAAATAGGCTTTAAACCAACAAAGATCAAAAGAGACAAAGAAGGGCATTACATAATGGTACAAGGATCAATGCAACAAGAAGAGCTAATGATCCTAAATATATATGCACCCAATACAGGAGCATCCAGGTACGTAAAGCAAGTTCTTAATGACCTACAAAGTGACTTAGACTCCCACACAATAATAGTGGGAGACTTTGACACTCCACTGTCAATACTAGACAGATCAATGAGACAGAAAATTCACAAGGGTATCCAGGACTTGAACTCAGACCTGGACCAAGCAAACCTAATAGACATTTAGAGAATTCTACACCCCAAATCCACAGAATATACATTCTTCTCAGCACCACATCACACCTACTCTAAAACTGACTAAACAATTGGAAGTAAATCACTCCTCAGCAAATGCAGAAGAACGGAAATCATAACAAACAGTCTCTCAGACCACAGTAGAATCAAATTAGAACTCAGGACTAAGAAACTACCTCAGAACCTCACAACTTCATGGAAACTGAACAACTGGCTCTTGAATGTTGATTGGATAAACAATGAAATTAAGACAGAAATAAAGACATTCTTCAAAACCAACAAGAACAAAGATAAAATGTACCAGAATCTCTGGCACACATTTAAAGCAGTGCTTAGAGGAAAATTTATAGCAATAAATGCCCATATGAGAAACAAGGAAAGATCTAAAATCAACACCCTATCATCAAAATTGAAAGAGTTAGAAGAGCAAGACCAAAAAAACTCAAAAGTTAGCAGAATTCAAGAATAACTAAGATCAGAGCAGAACTGAAGGAGATAGAGACACAAAAAACCCTTCCCTTCAAAAAATCAATAAATCCAGGAACTGGTTTTTTGAAAAGATCATCAAAATAGATAGACCACTACTCAGATTAATAAAAAAGAAAGAGAATAATCAAATAGATGCAATAAAATGATAAAGGGGATATCCCCACAGATTCCACAGAAATACAAACTACCATCAGAGATTACTACAAACAACTCTATACACACAAACCAGTAAACCTGGAAGAAATGGATAAATTCCTGGACACTTGCCTCCTCCCAAGCCTAAACCAGGAAGCAGTTGAAACCCTGAATAGAACAATTACAAGGGCTGAAGTTGAGGCAGCAATTAATAGCCTACCAACCAAAAAAAGCCCAGGTCCAGATGGGTTCACAGCCGAATTCTACCAGACGTACAATGAGGAGCTGGAACCACTCCTTCTCAAACTATTCCAAACAATCCAAAAAGAGGGAATCCTTCCCAAATCATTTCCTGATACCAAAACCCGGCTGAGACTCAACAAGAAAAGAAAACTTCAGGCCAATATCCATGATGAACATAGATGCAAAAATCTTCAATAAAATACTGGCAAACAGATTGCAACAGCACATCAAAAAGCTTATCCACCATGATCAAGTAGGCTTCACCCCGGGGATGCAAGTCTGGTTCAACATACGCAAGTTTATAAACGTAATTCACCACATAAACAGAACCAAAGACAAAAACCACATGATTATCTCAATTGATGCAGAGAAGGCCTTTGACGAAATTCAACAGCCCTTTATGCTAAAAACTCTCAATAAACTAGGTATCAACAGAACTTATCTCAAAACAATAAAAGCTATTTACAACAAACCCACAGCCAATATCATACTGAATGGGAAAAAGTTAGAAGCATTCCCTGTGAAATCTGGCACTAGACAAGGATGCCCTCTCTCACTACCCCTATTCAGTATACTATTGGAAGTTCTAGCCAGAGCATTCAGGCAAGAAAAAGAAATAAAGGATATTCAATTAGGACACAAGGAAGTCAAATTGTCTCTATTTGCAGATGACATGATTGTATATTTAGAAGACCCCATCATCTCAGCCCCAAATCTCCTGAAACTGATAAGCAACTTCAGCAAAGTGTCAGGATACAAAATCAATGTGCAGAAATCACAAGCATTCCTATACACCAATAACAGAATAACAGAGAGACAAATCATGAGCAAACTCCCATTCACAATTGCTACAAAGAGAATAAAATACCCAGGAATACAACTGACTAAGGATGTAAAGGACCTCTTCAAGGAGAACAACAAACCACTGCTCAAGGAAATAAGAGAGGACACAAACAGATGTAAAAATATCCCATGCTCATGGTTAGGAAGAATCAATATTGCGAAAGTGGCCATACTGCCCAAAGTAATTCATAGATTCAGCACTACCCCCATCAAGCTACCTATGACCCTCTTCACAGAACTGGAAAAAATCACCTTAAACTTCATATGGAACCAAAAGACAGCCCGCATAGCCAAGTCAATTCTAAGCAAAAAGAACAAAGCAGGAGGCATCACACTACCTGACTACAAACTATACTACAAGGCTACAGTAATCAAAACAGCATGATACTGGTATCAAAACAGATATAGACCAATGGAACAGAACAGAGGCCTCGGAGCGAACACCACACATCTACAACCATCAATCTTTGACAAACCTGACAAAAACAAGCAATGGGGAAAGGGTTCCCTGTTTAATAAATGGTGTTGGGGAAACTGGCTAGCCATGTGCAGAAAGCAGAAACTGGACCCCTTCCTGACACCTTACACTAAAATTAACTGCAGATGGATTAAAGACTTAAACATAAGACCTAACACCATAAAAACCCTAGAAGAAAACCTAGGCAAAACCATTCAGGACATAGGCAAGGCAAGGACTTCATGACTAAAACACCAAAAGCACTGGCAACAAAAGCCAAAATAGACAAATGGGATCTAATTAAACCCCAGAGCTTCTGCACAGCAAAAGAAACAATCATTAGAGTGAACCAGCAACCAACAGAATGGGAAAAAAATGTTTGCAATCTACCCGTCGGACAAAGGGCTAATATCCAGAATCTACAGAGAACTAAAACAGATTTACAAGAAAAAAAAAAACCAAACCCATTCAAAAGTGGGCAAAGGACATGAACGGACACTTTTGAAAAGAAGACATATATGAGGCCAATAAACATATGAAAAAATGCTCATCATCACTGGTCATTAGAGAAATGCAAATCAAAACCACATTGAGATACCATCTCATGCCAGTTAGAATGGCGATCATTAAAAAATCTGGAGACAATAGATGCTGGAGAGGATGTGGAGAAATAGGAACACTTTTGCACTGTTGGTGGGAGTGTAAACTAGTTCAACCATTGTGGAAGACAGTGTGGCGATTCCTCAAGGACCTAGAAATACAAATTCCATTTGACCCAGCAATCCCATTACTGGGTATATATCCAAAGGATTATAAATCATTCTATTATAAAGACACATGCACACATATGTTCATTTCGGCACTGTTCACAATAGCAAAGACCTGGAACCAACCCAAATGCCTATCGATGATAGACTGGACAAGGAAAATGTGGCACAGATACACCATGGAATACTACGCAGCCATAAAAAACAATGAGTTCGTGTCCTTTGTAAGGACATGGATGAACCTGGAAACCATCATTCTCAGCAAACTGACACAAGAACAGAAAATCAAACACCGCATGTTCTCACTCACAGGTGGGTGTTGAACAATGAGAACACATGGACACAGGAAGGGGAGCATCACACACTGTGGTCTGTTGGGGGGGACTAAAGGAGGGACAGTGGGGGATGGGGAGTTGGGGAGGGATAACATGGGAGAAATGCCAGATATAGGTGACGGGGATGGAGGCAGCAAACCACATTGCCATGTATTTACATATGCCACAATCCTGCATGTTCTGCACATGTACCCCAGAACCTAAAGCACAATAAAATATATAAAAATTAAAAAAAATTAATTATACACTCTAAGTAGGGGAATTGTGTGGTATGCAAATTATATCTCAATAAAGCTATCTAAAATGCAAAAAGAATTAAGATTCAACAAAACCCCAGTAGAAGAACATCTAAGAGATACACAGGAAGAAGAGGGAAAATGATCCCAGAAGAAAGATCTGAAGGGAAGAAGAAACTGTTAGTAGGAGCTGGAAATGAGGCCCCGTATGTCTGAGACTTCATTTTGCTCACAGCTGAGTCCTCGGGCATATAGTAACTGTTCAAAAACTGTTCGTTTGATACATAATTTGATGTGCAAACAAATTAGTAAATAGAGCCACAAACCAAAACAAACATCTTTATTAAATAATAACGTTATATCTTATTTTTAAATCACAAAAAAAGTTTTGTGATTTAAAAATAAGATATAACAAAGCTACGAGACGACAGCATTGTAAGCTGGGAGCGTGTGGCCAAGCTGGAGCCATGAAACGTCTCAGAATTCATGAAACGTAGGCTAAAGATCGGGAACGATTTTAGACTTTGTAAGTTAAATATGCAGAAAAAATATTTCAAAAGTAACCATTACGAGAATAAAGAGAATATATGACTTTCTAGCTAAATGAGTAAAAACTTGGGGGAAAAAAAGAGAAGCTCAATTAATCCAACAGAATGCTGGAAGCAAGAAAACCATAGACGAAGCGGAGCATTTAGGAAGAAAAAAGAGAGGAAAAAGAAATTCAAATACATCAGAAACAGATTTTTAAATTTATTTTTATTAATTATTATTTTTTTCTCCTTTTTATTCTCGCGACAATGTACCATATTTTTTATCTTATTATTATTATTATATTTATTTTTTTGCTGAGATGGACTCTTACTCCGTCACCCAGGCTGGAACACAGTGGTGAGATCTCAGCTCACTGCAACCTCAGCCTCCTGGGTTCAAGCGATGCTCCTGCCTCAGCCTCTGGAATAGCTGGGACTACAGGCATGTGCCACCATGCCCAGCTAATTTTTGTATTTTTAGTAGACGCAGGGTTTCACCATGTTGGCCAGGATGGTCTTGATCTCTTGACCTTGTGATCCACCCGCCTCGTCCTCTGGCCTCCAAAAGTGCTGGGATTACAGGTATGAGCCACCACACCCCACCTGCTGTCATTCCTTTTTTGAGACAGGGTCTCTCACTCTGTCACCCAGACTGGAGTGCAGCGGCACGACCACGGCTCAACCTCCTGGCTTAAGCCATCCTCCCACCTCCTGAGGAGCTGGGATTACTGGCATGTGCCACCACACCCAGCTAATGTTCGTTTGTTTGTTTGTATTTTTAGTCAAGATAGGGTTCCGCTATGTGGCCCAGGCTGGTCTACAACTCCTGGGCTCAAGCAATCCGCCTGCTTCAGCGTCCCAGAGTGCTGTGATTACAGGTGTGAGCCACCGTATCTGGCCAGAAATATAGATCTAAATAGCCTCGATCTTCCATTTAAAAGACAGATTGTTATATTAAATTAAAAGCAAATCCAGCTTTAAATGCTACTTAAAGATACATACCTAAAACATAAGAAGATAGAAGAAGATATTTCTAGAGAGTGCACCCCCAAACTCTTAACCTAAACCCTAGAGTCAAATGTGTTTCAAATTCAGATTAATTTTAATTTAATAAATTAATACAGGGTTTATGTTATACATTACATAACACACAGTGGAGCTTCAGACAGCACCCCATAATCAAACACAGTAATATTTCTGAAAGAAACATAAATATTCACACTAAGTAGAATAAATAAAGACTATAAATAGTGTTACACTGGCATAGATCAGGTTTCACTGCCAAAAGAATTATAAAAATAACTTTCTGTTTTCCAAGCTTTTTGGTTTTCAGAACTGCAGATATCGAATCACAGACCTGAACCAAGCACATATTAGCCAAAAGAGAGCTGGCGTACCTGGGGAATATCAAACAAACGAGCTTCTTGGGAAAATAACGTTACTACGGGTTACCTTATGTGAAAGTATTTGTAAAAGCCTCAACTCTCCAGGAAGACATAACAATTCTATATTTATAGACTTTCTTGATACAGCCTCCAAACATGTAAAGACAAATTGATGATACAATAAGGGAATTTCGGTGTACACACCAAATCATTTTCCATTTATTATCTCCCGCCTGTTCCATGTCTCAGTGTGTGTCTGGTGTCCCCAGCTACACTATAATAAATCAGTGAAGAGTGGGTGGGAAGGCAGAAGGGAAGGGAGCTTTCCTGGAATGACTTCGGGAAAGGCTCTCCAGGCTCACCTGCTCATTGACTTCTTTGAGCCAACTGACCCTACCATGCGGGGACTGCTGTCTTTTCATTGCAACAAGGGAGATCAAATGATTTGCCCGAAGTCACAGTAAGTGTCAGAGTTTAGATTTAAGCTCAGTTCTCTTTGACTCCAAAGAGCCAAAACCTTTTCAGTGTATGATGAAATCAGCATGAGACGTCTTCCCTTGATTGAGTGAAATTAATTAAAATGGCAGCCATTATATGGAACTGACTGCAATCAGCAGTAGGGATCTACCCATACTATCCATGATCATTTCCCAGGAGGTGTGGTATCAAGTGTCCATGCATGAGCGACACATGCTGAGAGCTTACACAATCATTCTACATCTCCTCCAAGCCTTCTCATTTCCCCCTGACCTTCAGACAGCTTCTGAATGAGAGGAATTCGAAATCCTAAGATATTCTTCTGTTATTCTCATCCTTAAACACACATTTGTTTATGCTTTTAACACAAAAATGGGGAGTTGTCTGGATAAGGAGTGGACTTCGAATTTAAAATGTAAAGGTTTTTTAAACCCATTTAAGTTTTTTTCTATTTCCATTTGCTAATTATCCTCCATAAAATAGAAAGAGAAAATAATTATAACTAAAATTGGTCACAGTAACAGCAGTGGGCATAAAAATATACGGTCAAAAATAAAGTCTAGAAATGAAAACAGTGCATTTGCCCTTATGTTTAAAGAACAGCAGAGACTACAGAAGAAGCAGGATCATGCAGGGTGTGCTTCTCACCCCGGATGTCAGGGAAGGCTCGTTCTGTCTCACAAAGAATCCTGAAGACGGAGCCGTGCATACTCACAGTCCACCACAAGAGGGCGCTCACCAAAAGGGAGTGAAAGGTCACCCTGCCCTAAGCCCACACCCGAAGGGTGAATCCATGTCTAAGGGGGTTGAGGGTATTTTTACAATCAGGGGCTGCTCCTGAAATTGATCAAACACGTTCCAAGTTAAGATCTGCTTTTCTGCAGTACTATTTTTGTGTTGTTAATCCCATTTCAATAATAAATTCTTAGAGATGGCATATAAAGTATAACAAATTTTCCTGTCCATACAGTAAAACAGAAGCCACATCAACTACCCACATATGGCAATTCCCGTGTCAGCAGTAAATGGATTTTATTTTAGGTAAACTTTGCTGAAAAGTGGAGACTAAAAGGGATTCACCCTGCATATACCTTTAAAAAAATGTAAATTTAAACCTTGTATTCCTTATAAACCATTGAGAAGTGAAAATGAGTTCAAATTCCAGTTTGATTCAAAGGGTGCAAGCGTAGCAGCAGTCTTAGCCTCTTTGTCAGCCCAAATCGTCAGCACCAGTTTCTCTGGGATAACTCATTCCTCCAAACGGCTTCCACTGACAAATCCAACTCATAGATCTGATCTTTGCAGTATACCAGCCAACCAAGACTCTGCTGGGCTTCTGGGCACCAGCCAACTACGTGGCCAGAGCAGGCTCTGGGGTCTGTGTGTCTGTGTTTGAACCCTGCATGTACGGGATCTAGGCTGTGCTCCTGATGAGAGCCTAATTCCTGATGATCTGTCACTGTCTCCCATCACTCCCAGTTGGGACTGTCTAGTTGCAGGAAAACAAACTCAGGGCTCCCACGGATTCTACATGACGGTGAGTTGTGTATAATTATTTCATTATATATTATAATAATAGAAATAAAGTGCACAATAAATGTAATGCACTTCAATCATCCTAAAAGCACCCCCCTCCCCGTCCCATCTGGGGAAGTCCATGGTCCCAGGGTTGGGGACGCCTGATGTAAAGCACACAGCAAAATATAGTAGTCCCAGAATATGCTCAGTAAAGTAGCATGATTTCTTTATTCATCAATATTTATTGAGCACCTAACATGTACCAAGTATTCTGGGTGCTTGCGATGTATCCATGAACAAAATAGCTAATGATCCCTGCCCTTGAGGGCTTGCATTCCAGCAAAAGGAGGCAGGCAGTAAACAGCAGGCATTATAAGTGAGTAAAGCACGCTAGCAGGCACGAAGACAGTAAGTGCTGAGGAAAAGAAAAGAATCAGCAGGCCGTAGAGACTGGGGCGGGGGTGGTTACAGTTTTAGACAGGTTGGTCAGGTGGGCCTCATACAGAAGGTGTGGCTTGTATAAAGAAGTGGAAAAGCCTTGAGGGGTAACTCACTTTTCCCCACGTAACTGTGGGGAAAAGAGCATTTCAAGCAAAGGGAAGAGCCCGTTCAAAGGCTCTGAAACCAGAGTGTGCCTGCTTGTTCTAGGAATGGCGAAGAAGCCCAGGGCAGCTGGGGTGAAGAGAACACCTCCAAACTGGATGACCCGTTCTCAGATCATACATCTCCACCCCCATCTGTTCAGTCTTCTCTGTTTATTGATGCTGAATTCTATCTAGATGATAACTTTGAAATCACCGTTTTAATCCTTCTCTGCTTCATTCCTTATATTCTAGTCTATTTTTTTCTCTCTCATTTGTTTAGTGCCATTGGATTTAGCCCTTTCTATCCCCTCTGTCATGACACAGACAGATTGGGGCCTGGCCCAGGACAAAAAAGTACACGGTGCCCTTTTTTTATAAGTTACAAAGGTCTATAAAACGTCATGAAAGCTGAGTTCTCATTGTTAGGCGCCCCAGCTCTGTCCCTGGATATGTGCTTTAATCAGCCAACCAGGTACTGAGAGGCGCCATCTCTCTGTCTGCGTTCTGATCACCCACCTCACTTCCAGGTTCGTGCAATTTATGTCTTAAAGAGTTTCTCCTTTAGTACCTCCCAGCTGAGTTCTGCGTGGTCTAATCTATACAACAAAGGACTTTCTGATTGACCTTTTAAGATGTTGCATTCATTAGTCATCTCTATATTTGAGGACTTATAATGACCATTTATTACTTACCAGATAAAGTCTTAATTGCAATGCCTGTCCTCATATTTATGAACAACTCGAGGTCGAAAACCTAGTTTTAAACTTCTTTTGTAATCTCAGAAATGCTTAGCAGGGTGCATGATACATGTATCCACGCAATGCTTTTTGGATTGATAGGAACAGAAAAGAAAATTGAAAGAACAAAAGTGAAACTCACATACTGTCAAGTTCTTCCAGCTGTGAGGACCACAGTGATGGTTGAACATCATACAAATTCAACTTACATACTGTAAGATTTACTCTTTATAGTGTGTAAATCTCTGAGCTTTGACAAACGCACATGGTCATGCGCCTGCCGTCATAATTAAGATATAGATCAGTTCTGTCACTCTGTGTCTAAACATTTCCTGGTGTCCCTTTGTAGCCACTGCCTCCCCCTGCCTCTGGCAATCATAGATCTGGTTTTTTTTTGTGCCTATGGATTTTCTTTTTCTGGATGTCATAATGGAATCATCCAGCATACGGCCTTTTGAATCTGGCTTCTTTCACTTAGCATAATAATGCATTTGAGATTCATCCATTTTGTTGCATATATCAATAGTTTGTTTCTTTTGCTGAGCAGTCTTTCTTTGTATGGATAAATCACAGTGTGTTTATCCATTTACCAGCTGAAGAACATTTGGGTGGTTTCCAGTTTGGGACAATTGTAAATAAAGCCGCTATCATCATTCGTGTACAGGTTTTGGTATGAACGTATGTTTTCACTTTCCTTGGGTAAATGCATAGAAGTGGAATCACTGGATCATGGGGCATACTTAACTTTTTAAGAAAATGTCAAACTGTTTTCTAAGGTGGCTGTAACCTTATGATGTTCCCACCAGCAATATATGACAGTTCCAGCTGTTCTTCATCCTCACCAGCACTAGGAATTGTTCATTTTTTTCTTTTTTTTTTTCTAGACCTCATTAATGATCAAAGCATTGTCCGTTTTTAAAATTTGCATCATTTCACCAATTCTAATAGATATATTGTGTTTTAAATTTTTTAACATTTTAATTAAGCTAATATATGCAAAACACTATTGATTCCATCTAAAATCAATATTCAAAATTATTCATGAGATGTTTTTATTGATACATAATTGTTGTACAAATGTTGGGGGTACATTTGGTATTTTGATACATGCATAAAATATGTAATGATTGAACCAGGGCAATTGAGACATTCATCACCTAAACATTTACCCTTTTATGCTGGCAACATTCTAATTCCACTTATCCAGCCATTTTGAACTGCACAACAAATTGCTGTTAACTATAATCACCATACTGCACTGTTCAACAAGAGGTCTTATTCCATTCAACTTTATTTTTGTGCCCATTAACCAACTTCTCTTTCTCTCCACCATTACCCTTCCCAGCCTCTGGTAACCACTTACCAACGCTCTGCCTCCATAAAGTTCCCACGAGTGACAGCATGCAAAATTTGTCTTTCTGTGCCTGGCTTATTTCACCTAATGTAATGACCTTCAGTTCTATCCATGTTGCTGAAAATGACACGATTTTATGCTTTTTATGGCTGAGTAATATTCCATTGTGTACATGCACCACAGTTTCTTCGTCCGTTCGTCTGTTGATGGGCACTTAGGTTGATTCCATATCTTGGCTATTTTGAACAGTGTTCCAATAAAGCAACATATATCTCTTCATTACACTGATTTCCTTTCTTTTGGATATATACCCAGCAGTGGGATTGCTGGATCATATGGTAGTTCTGTTTTTAGCTTTTTGAGGAATCTCCAAACTGTTTTCCAGAATGGCTACACTAATTTACATTCTCACCAGCAGTTTACAAGTAAGTTTTCCCCTTTCTCCACATTCTCACCAAGTCATTATTTTTTGTCTTTTTGATAAAAGGCAATTAAGCTGAGGTCAGATACTGTTTCATTGTGGTTTTGATTTGCATTTCCCTGATGATTGGGTGATGCTGCACGCTTTTGCATATACCTGTGGTCCATTTGCATATCTTCAAATGAGAAATGCCTATTCAGATCCTTTGCCTGTTTCTTAATTAGATTTGTGTGTGTGTGTTTGGCTTCTGAGTTGTTTGAATTTTTATATATTCTGTTTATCAATTCTTTATCAGAGGAATAACTTGCAAATATTTTCTTCCATTCTGTAGATGTCTCTTCCCTTGGTTGACTGTTTTCTTGGGGTGAAGAAGCTTTTCAGCTTGATGCAAACCCATTTGTCAATTTTTGCTTTTGCTGTCTGTGCTTTTGAGGTCTTATCCAAAAACTCTGTGCCAAGCGAAATCAATGTCCCAAGACATTTCCTCAGCGTTTTCTTCTGGTAGTTTCATACTTTCAGGTCTTAGATTTAAGTCTTTAATCCATTTTGAGATTTCTGTACACGCAAAGTGAGAGACAGGAGTTTAGCACCATTCTTCTGCGTATGGTTATCTACTTTACCCAGCACCATTTATTGAAGAGACCCTGAAGTCTTTGTGAAAATGGGTCGGTTGTAAATGCATGGACTTATTTATGGCTTAACTACTCTGTCCCATTGGTCTATGTGTCTGTTTTTATTCCAGCACCACGCTGTTGTTTTTTGGTTTTGGTTTTGGTTTTGAGACAGTGTCTCACTCTTGTCACCCAGACTGGAGTGCAACGGCACGATCTTGGCTCACTGCAACCTTCACCTCCCAGGTTCAAGTGATTCTCCTGCCTCAGCCTCCCAAGTAGCTGGGGTTACAGATGTCTGCCACCATGCCTGGCTAATTTGTTTTTGTATTTTTAGTAGAGACAGGGTTTCACCATGTTGGCCAGGTTGGTCTCAAAACTCCTGACCTCAGGTAACCTGCCTGCCTTGGCCTCCCAAAGTGCTGGGATTACAGGCGTGAGCCACTGCACCCAGCCTGCTGTTTTTGTTACTATGGGTTTGTAGTGTATTTTGAAGTCAAGTAGTGTGATGTCTCCAGTTTTGTTCTTTTTGCTTGGGATTGCTTTGACTCTTCAAGGTCATTTGTGGTTCTATGTGAATTTTAAGATTTTTTTTTCTGTTTCTATGAAGCATACAGTTGGTATTTTGATAGGAGTTTCTATGAAGCATACAATTGGTATTTTGATAGGAGTTTCTATGAAGCATACAATTGGTATTTTGATAGGAGTTAATTTGTAGGTCACTTAGGTTAGTGTTAACATTTTAACAATATTAATTCTTCTAATTCATGAGCATATCTTTCCATTTTCTATGTATGTCCTCTTCCATTTCTTTCATTACTGTTTTATACGATTTTTGGAGAGACATTTCACTTCTTTGGTTAAACTGATCCTTAGATACTTTATACTTTTTGTAGGTATTATAAATGGGATTGCTTTCTTGATTTCTTTTTCAGATTGTTCACTATTGGCTATACAAATGCTACTTATTTCTTTTGTTGATTTTATATCCCACAACTTCACTGAATTTGTTCATGAGTTCTAATAGGTGTGTGTGTTTTTTCTGGTGGAGCCTTTATGTTTTTCAAAATATAGTATCATGTCATCTGTGAACAAGGTCAATTTAACTTCTTTCTTTCCAATTTGTATGCCCTTTATTTCTTTATCTCGTCTAATTGCTGTGGCCAGGACTTCCGGTACCATGCTGAATAGAAGTGGTGAAAGTGGACATACCTGTCTTATTCCAGACCTTAGAGAAAAGGCTTTTAATTTTTGCCTGTTTGGTATACATTAGGTGTGGATTTGTCATCTACGGCCTTTATCATTTTGAGGTATGTTCTTTCTATACCCAATTTGTTGAGAGTTTTTATCATAAAAGAATGTTGGATTTTATTGAATCATTGTGGTTTTAAGTTGCAGCTCCCTAATGACAATGTTGAGCATCCCTTCATGTGTTTTCTTGCCATCTGTATGTGATCCCTGATTATCTGTTCAAAACTTTTCCTTTTTTAAAGTGGGTTGTTTGCTTTATTATTAGTACTAGTAGTAGTTGAGACAGATCTCGCTCTATCACCTAGGCTGGAGAGCAATGGCACAATCTCAGTTCACTGCAACCTCCACCTCCCAGGTTCAAGAGATTCTCCTGCCTCTGCCTCCCAAGTAGCTGGGATTACCAGCACGTGCCACTGCACCTGGCTAATTTTTTGTATTTTTAGTAGAGATGGGGTTTCACATGTTGGCCAGGATGGTCTCAATCTCTCGACCTCGTTATCCACCCGCCTTGGCCTCCCAAAGTGCTGGGATTACAGGCGTGAGCCACCACCCCTGGCCAAGGGTTGTTTGTTTTTATATTGAGTTCTGATCATTCTTTAAATATTCTGGATATACATCCTTGTCAAATACATGTTTTGCAAATATTTCCTCCTACTCTGTGGCTTGCCTTTTTTTATTTACATACAATACAATTCACATTGGTATACATATCTATGAGTTTTAACACATGCATAAATTCTTGTAACCATTACCACAAACAGGACATTCCAACATCTAGAGAATTCCCTCTTGTTCCCCCTTTGCTGACACCCTCTCCACACCCTATCCTCTGGTAACACATTCACTGTCCCTGTAGTTCTGCTTTTTCCAGTCTCTCAAATAAATGTAATCATACAGTATGTCATCTTTTGAGACTGGCTTAGTTCACACAGCATACTGCTGAGTAGTATCCTACTATACAAATACACCACGGTTTATTTATTCATTTGCCCACCGAAGGACACTTACGTCATTTCCAGCTTTTGGTAACGAGGATTTTTGGGAAATAAATGCAATTTTCACAATGAATAAAAACAAAACATTAGACATTGTTGAAGACAACAGATTCAAGCAGCGCTGTTATGTTTGAGAAAGTAAAGAATAGGAACCAGGAAAGCGGAAAGAAAGTCCACTGTCGCATGAGCGCATTAGGATGATGTACATACAGGGAATGAGAAAAGCAAAATTTCACATGAGGAACTGGATGAGCCAGGAAAGTGGCCCAGGTCAGCAGTGGACCCTGGCTTACAGTTGAGTGCACAAAATAGAGAACTGTTGGTAACTTCATAAAGCTACAATCACATTCAATATTTTATTCATATGTTTATAATTTCTCCTCCCTGCTTCTGAGAAAGCATTATCATGAAAAGCTATTTGCATCACGACAGCTGAAAACTGAATCATAAAGAAAATTCAGGAGCCATACTGAGGAAAAGGCGAGAGGGAAAAAATCAGCTAAGAACCTGAAATTAGATACCTATGTATTCTCTGGGCTCCCTGTGGTCTAAGACAAAAAGACATAATTGTGATTCTCTTGGTTGATAATTGAAAGAACATCAGTTTTTCAGGAGAGGAAAACTTTTTTCTGTCATTAAATCATCAGATATATTTGTCACATAATTTCTGATATAAAAGACCCATAAGAGGCCAGGTGCAGTGGCTCACGCCTGTAATCCCAGCACTTTGGGAGGCTGAGGCGAGTGGATCACTTGAGGTCAGGAATTTGAGACTAGCCCGGCCAACATGGCAAAACCCCATCTCTACTAAAAGCACACAGACAAAAAAATTGGCGGCATGGTGGCGTGCACCTGTTATCCCAACTACTCAGGAGGCAGAGGCAGGAGAATTGCTTCCACCAGGAAGTGGAAGTTGCAGCGAGCTGAGATCATGCCACTGCACGCCAGCCTGGGCAACAGAGTGAGACTCTATGTCAAAAACAAAATTAAAAACACATAAAAATATCAGATAACAGCATGAAGAACAATAGTTTTGCAAGGGATGCAAAACATTTCTTCATATGAAAAGTTTTTGTATCCACCTTCAGCATAACTTAATGGAACACAGCAGCATGCAGGAATTCAGTCACTCACATTCCATTTCTCAAACATGGTCAGTAGATATCACTTGAATTAAAATCACCTGGAGCTGCATGATACACATACAAATTCTTAAGTCTTATCCCAGACCAACTAAACCAAAATTGGGGGGAACAGGGACCAGGAATCTAGTACATTAAACTTTGAGGAGCACCTCTATGGCATAGTATGGTAGCTTTTAGGTCCTGCAGCAATGCAGAAACAGAAATGGAAAAATTAAGGAAAGTGAGTAATTAACATATCCCTGAAACCATCTCTTTGGATATTAATTGCTTCTGTTGTGCTTTGGCCATCCATTCAGTGCTGAGTTCTTTGGTAAGAACTAGGGTGCAAACCTTTGGTATTACTGACTACTCTTTGAGAAGGGAAATACTTTGAAGTCTGTATGTCTACAAAAGAAGCTGTATGATTGCTCATCTCTAAAAAAAAAAAAAAAAATGAAAAAACTCAGGCGGGCACAGTGGCTCATGCCTGTAATCCCAGCACTTTCAGAGGCGGAGGTGGGCTGCTCACCTGAGGTCAGGAGTTCGAGACCAGCCTGACCAACATGGAGAAATCCCGTCTCTACTAAAAATACAAAATTAGCTGGGTGTGATTGTTCTTGCCTGTAAACCCAGCTACTCAGGAGTCTGAGGCAGGAGAATTGCTTGAACCTGGGAGGCCAAGGTTGCAGTGAGCTAAGATTTTGCCATTGCACTCCGGCCTGGGCAAAAAGAGTAAAATTCTGACTCACAAAAAAAAAAAAAAAAAATCAAAAAGTAAATTAACAAAGAAAATAAAAGGATTCATAGTATTTTCATGTCTCTTTGCCCAGACCATCTGCTCTGAGCCTGTTAGCACACTACATGTTAGTGTCTACACTGTCCATCAGAAATAAGACTTAAACACAGACCAGGAGGCCCTTGACATGAAAACACCTTGCCTGCAGCTTTAGTTTATGTATGTGCCTGAAAGCAATAAACTACAGTTCTTTAAAAATATTCTGTGGTTTAGATGTGCTCCCACAGTTAATCAAGGTTACTGGAGTGTTACAGTCGATGATTCATGAATCTCCTAATTCTTACTTCAAGAAACTAGTAGAGGATTTGGTAATTTTCTTTTGAAAAGAAGGATAAGTAGATGAGGCTAGCTAGTGAGAAATAAGTGGAAGTGTCAAGTCAAGAAAATATATTGCATTTATGTTATAATCACATTGATGCTTAGATCTATCATATACCCATATACGTATATCTTGATATACATCTACTTCCTGGGAGAAGATGGCAGCTTGTCTGACAATGTCCATGGGCCTTATCTGTGCCTGGCAGCAAATGGCATTCGTTAAGCCCCGTGGAGAGTGTGAAATGCTGGATGTGTTAGGAAGCATCTATGAGTCTACATTGAGGGAGGAAAAATAACATTAACACTGAAAGACACGTTGGAGTAACCTGAATTTCTAAAACTCAACAGAAGAATAGGAAGAATATTTCCACTAAAAATAAAATAACGCCAAACTTTAAATCTGTAAATTAAAAGCACCGTTTTGCCTATCAGAATGTACCCAAAAATATCAGTAACCGCCTCCATTGTTTGCTTTGGAAAAGTTAGCAAAACAAGATATGTGAACCTTGTGTTGGACTTACTGATGAAAATCCACTTGCATTTCTATTTAACCCAATCTTTTTTGTCTCATGGGCTGAAATAGTCTAAGTTTCCTATCCAATATGGACCGCTCTTTCTTTTCACCACTCCTACCTTTGACTCCTAAAGTATGTATTCCCCAGAGGAACTTTATGACCTATTTTCTAATTTCTGCACTATATACTGTATTATGTATACACGGGAATATGCACTGTATGGTTTTTACCCCTAAAGGACTTTGGTTTGTCTGGTTATCCTAACACTTGATTTCTTTTCAATTATGCAGTTCACAATAACTGGAAGTTCTCTTAGATATTTTCCCAATTTCAAACATTAAATATTTTAGACTCATTCCAGCCCATTTCCTTTTCTAGTCTTTGACTCTTTCTTGAAATGACCCCTTTTAGCTCAGCCAAATGTAAACAAAACTGAATTTTAGCTCTGCTCTTAGAAGAGCTGTGTTTAGACTATGATTTGCTCCAGGCCAACACTTTTCAAAGAGGAGCTTTTGATCTCTGGAGAATCCTTGAAGGTGAAAGATACCAGAAATAGGAAGCCTGGATTTTCAAAAATATATATTTGTTCATCACAACTTATGTTGGAATAAAAAATGACATTTAGATGTAAATAAAAAGCATCTGAGCATGGAGGGCCACTTACATAACTCAAAAACGCAAAATGATCCCATAATTCATTGAAACAACTATCTGAGTTCCCAGCTTATTTCAAAATGGGTGTTATTGTATGATTCTATCTGTAAGAAATGTCCAAAAAAGACAAATCTATAGAGACAGAAAGTGCATTGGAGGTTGCCTGGGGCTAGGATGGGTAGATGAGGGCAGTGGAGAGAGGCTGCTAATGGGTTTGGGGTTTCTTTTCCAGGATGAAGTTTTTTTTGTTGTTGTTTGTTTTTTTGAGATGGAGTTTCACTCTTGTTGCCCTGGCTGGAGTGCAATGGCATGATCTCGGCTCAGTGCAACCTCCGCCTCCTGGGTTCAAGTGATTCTCCTGCCTCAGCCTCCTGAGTAGCTGGAATTACAGGCATGTGACAACATGCCCAGCTAATTTTGGGGGGGGGGTTGTCGTTGTTCGTTTGTTTGTTTAGTAGAGACAGCATTTCTCCATGTTGGTCAATCTGATCTTGAACTCCGGACCTCAGGTGACCCGCCCACCTCGGCCTCCCAAAGGGCTGGGATTACAAGTGTGAGCCACCACACCCAGCCTCTGAAGATGTTTTAAAGTTCGTACTGATGGTTTTAAAGATAGTACTGATGTTTGCACAACTCTGTGCATATACCAAAAGCGACTGAGTTGTACATTTTAACAGGGTGAATTTTATGGTATGTGCATTATACTGCAATAAAGCTGTGATTTTTAAAAATTGATTTACATAATTTCCATCAGTCAATAGGAAAATAATAAACAATACACTAGAAAATCAGCAAAGAATATATATTGGAAACACACAAAAGAGGAACCACAATTAGACAAATAAGTGTGAAAACAGACACAATATCAGGTGTGGTCAAGAAAATGCAAAACAAAGCAAGATATTTTAAACCCGTTATATTGGGAAAAATTATAATAATTTCAAGGGACAGCAGGATGTGAGAATAAGAGTTTCATACACAGCTGACGGGGATGTCAATGAGTAATGACAGCTTTGGAGTGCAATTTGGCAACACCTCAAAGTTGAACATAAGTATACCTTACAACCTCGTAGTTCCATTTCCCAGTGCACTGTCACATATACAAGTAAAGACACATGCACAGGAGGCTACACTAGCATTGCTGGTCACAGAGGAAAATGGAAACATTCAAATACCTATCAATGAAGACACACAGAATCAGGCTGTAGTGCATATATACCATAGAATACTATATGGCACCAAAATAAATAAATTCGATTCACTGAGGAAGAAATGTATTTACAAAACACATGCCACAGGATTTTCTTAAGGGAGACAGAGTTGGAAAAATAGGATCACACAAAGGGTTCCTGCTATGCGCAGCGCAAGGTTTGACTCCCCGGCTGGAGCTGGGTCATGATTGGCTCTAAAGATTTAGCGGCCAATGTAACAAGGAAATGTGATCAATGACAGAAGGAGACCATGTTATAAAAACATGCAACTATCCCTGGCACTAAGATCAGAGAGAACTTTCCTCCAGAAGCCACCTGCCAGGAGGGCGGTCGGCAGCTTTGCCAGCCTCCTTCTCTTGTCCGTAGGACGGAGTCTCCTTCCTCAAAGCTGAGCGCAACACTGCCATCTCTAAGTGTTTTATATGAAGATTCATTTCTAAGAAGAAGAAGCAGCAATCAGTGTACCCAAAGGGTTTCATTTGGCCAGAACGGTGTTTTAAATTTTATTTTGTTTTAAGAGGCAGGGTCTTGCTCTGTCACTTGGTTAGAGAGCAGCAGCACCATCACAGTTCACTGCAGCCTCGAACCCCTGGGCTCAAGGACATCCTGCCTCAGCCTCTCAAGTAGCTGGATGTATAGGCACACGCCACCACACCTGGCTAACACTTTTTTAATAATTTTGTAGAAACAAGGATCTCACTATATTGCCCAGGCTGATCTCAAACTCCTGACCCCAAGAGATCCTCCCGCTTTAGCCTCCTAAGGTGCAGGGATTACTGACATAAGCCACCATGCCCAGCTACAACTGTGACTTCTGAATACCTTACGTGAGACATGCACGCCTTAGAATAACACTGTCAACACTTTCTGCAATAATGACCACGTTCTGTGTCTCCACTGTCCAGTACAGAAGCCAGTAGCCACATGTGGCTACCTACAGAGAACTTGAAATGTGGCTAGTGAGGTGGAGGGGAAGAATGAAATTGTATTTAACTAATTTTAATGCAATAGTCACATGTGGCCAGCAACAATCCTATTGCATGGCACAGCTCTGGACGGCCACGAGTCCTACCATTCCCTACTAGACCAGCCACTCACTCTCAGCATCACACGTTTTGGTTTTGTGTCCGGACTCTGAAGGTGTTTTTGTTTGTCACTCATGTTTTTTTTGAATTTTAATTTTGAAAATTTTGATACGGAGTCTCACTGCAATGCCCAGGCTGGAGTGCAATGACGTGATCTCAGCTCACTGCAGCCTCCATCTCCTGGGTTCAAGCAATTCTCCTGCCTCAGCCTCCCAAATAACTGGGATTACGGGCGCCTGCCACCACACCGGGCTAATTTTTGTATTTTTAGTAGAGATAGGGTTTTACCATATTGGCCAGGCTGGTCTTGAACTCCTGACCTCAAGTGATCTGGCTGCCTCGGTCTCCCAAAATGCTGGGATTACAGGCGTGAGCCACTGCACCCAGCTTTGCGACTGATATTTTAAAGTACTGTGTGTCAGGGAATGGACAGATTGTGCATCCTCTTTTGTTCATTTGTCAACAGATACTCCTTCTACCTGGGCGGTACCAGTTGTGAGTCAGACACAGCGCTCGGCGCTTGCCACGTGAGAGGGAATGTGCCCAGGTGGACAGCAGCACTGCGGGCTGCGAGATGCATGAGGCGGAGAAAGAGCAAGCGCAGGGCGGGCACCTGGGAAGGGGGCTCTAGGTCTCACCTGGACTCCGTGGGACAGGAAGGTGCCCTCTCCGGGAGAGCTAAGGATAGAGACAAGTCAGCTGGGGTTGGGGCCAGTTCCCAGAAAATAGCATGGCCTATTCTAGGGATTCAAAGATATTCACTCGCTTTTAGAATGCGGGGGTGGGAGATTACGAAAGATTGGCAAGGGTGAAATCTTGCAAGATGTTTGAACCATATTAAACCAACTTTTGCCTGAGAGCAATAGAAAGCCACTGAAAAATTTTAAGCAGGGGAACAGGTTCTTGTCATGTCTACATTGAAAATAATCCACCCAAATTACCATTTGATCCGGCAATGCGCCTTCTGGGTGTATATACACCCAAAAGAATTAAAAGCGGGGTCTCAAAGGGATATTTGTACACCTTGATTTATGGCAGCATGATTGACAATAGCCAAGAGGCAGAGGCTGCCCCAATGTCCATCAACAGATGAAAGGAGAAACCAGATGAGATATGAACATCCAGTGGAGTTGACTCGGCTTTCCAAAGGACGGAAGGCCTGACACATGCAACAACGTGGATGAGCCTTGAAAATATTATACTGAGTGAAAGAAGCCAGACACGAAAGGCCATATATTGTGTGATTCCACTTATATGAGACAACAGGAGTAGTCAAATTCATAGAGACAGAAAGTAACAGTGGCTGCCAGGGCTGAGGGGAGGAAGGAATGGGGAATTATTGGTTAATGTGTACAGAGTTCTGGTTTGGGAGGATAAAAAAGTTCCATGACGGATGTTGGGGTGATGGTTGCCCCACAATATGAATGTCCTTAATGCCACTAAGCTGTACACTTAAAAATGGTTAAGATGGCAAATTTTGTCATGTATGTTTCAGCATGATAAAATACAATATAATTCACCATTCTCTTTCTCTCTCTCTCTCCCTCTCGTAGATGGTATTTCACTCTTGTTGCCCAGGCTGGAGCACAGTAGCGCCGTCTCATCTCACTGCAACCTTCACCTCCCTGGTTCAAGCAATTCTCCTGCCTCAGCCTTCAGAGTAGCTGGGATCACAGGCACACGCCCCCACACCCAGCACATTTTTGTATATTTAGTAGACATGGGGTTTCACCATGTTGGCCAGGCTGGTGTCAAACACCTGACCTCAGGTGATCCACCTGCCTTGGCCTCCCAGTGTGCTGGGATTACAGGTGTGAGTCACTGCACCCAGCCAAATCCACCATTATATCTTGCTAAAACTATACATAGGCCTCCTAACTGATCTCTCTGCATTTGTTCTTGATCACTTACAATGTATTTTCTATACAACAGAGACAATAGTTTTGAAACAGAAGACATGTCTCATCTCCCTGCTTCTGAAAAGCTGTCATTGGACCGCCAGGCCATGCATGGTCTGGTCCCTCCTCAACTCCCTGGCCTCATTGCCCCAATCTCCCTCTGGCTCACTCCACCCCAGCCCCACTGGACTGTTGGCTCTACTTCCAGCACACAAAGCAAGGGTCCACTCTAGGGTCTTCTCACCCAGGTACGTTCTTTCCTCTGATATTCGCCTACGTTGCTTCTTCACTTCATTCTGCTCAAATACACTCCTGAAGCCCCTCCCGTGACCGCCCAGTCTAAAAGCATCCCTTCCTTGTTCTCCTCTACAGCACTTACCCCTACCCATCATTTCATCACACATCCATTTGTTCATTTGTTTACCGTCTGCCTCTTCTGCCCCGTAAGATCCATGAAGGCAAGGACTTTGCTTTGTACACAGGACCGGAACAGTACTCAGCACATGAGAAACATTCAATAAATATTTGCTGAATAAAAGAATGACTGAATTTGCATCTTAGAAAGATTGTGAGAATGGATTGGAGTGGGAGTCACAATAGGAGGCTGGATGGCCGCTGGATGACGGCTACTCACACGAGCAGTAGAGAGGGCCAGGACAGCGGCAGCTGGGCCACAAAGAACTTTAGGGATACAGAGATCTTTAGAAGACAGAAGCAAGAGGCCAGATGCAGGGTCCATTCACTGAGCTGGAAACTCGGGAGGAGGAGCAGGTTTTCAGGAGAAGAGAAGGAGCTTGGTTTTTGAACTCCTCCCACAGACTATCCCGGTAGAGATGTTCAGTGGGCAGTTGGATATACTCAGCACAGAGTTCTGGGCCAGCAACGTCGCTTTAGCAGTTCATAAATATAACATTAGTGGAAATTTTGATAACTGCGACACAGCAGTTAGTTGGAGGTTACACATTTGAATAAGTATTGAATGCACATATTCAGTGTTGCCAATTAATGTCAGACTCATGTGCTTTCACAGTCTGCCAAGCTGGTCATATTTTAAAAACTGTGTATGGAATGCAGGAAATGAAATGTCTATTTAAAAATAAAAAGTATTGCTTTGCTGGGAAGGGATTTAAAATATTTGTCAAAGATAAAAAATTGTTAAAAATTAAATAAATAAAAAGTAATTTTTGTATTGTAACTGGATCAACTTTATTGAATGATATCTAATCCTACGGCCATATATTCTTCAATCTGGCTAATTAAATATGTAAACTAATGTTCAGCCTCTATGCAAGCATCTTTATCCTTTATATTTAAAAGAGATCTCCTAATCCAACTTCATCATTTCACACATGAAAAAATAAAATCCCAGAGAGTTGGATTAGGAGTCCTCTTTTAAACATAAAGGATAAAGAGTTCATAATTATGGGCACATTGTTTTCATTTGTGTTTCAGTGTACCCTTGGAAGACTCCTTCAAAATTGTTCATTGTGATCTCTTTTTTTTTTTAGGATTTTAAAAAATTATTATTATACTTTAAGTTCTGAGATACATGTGCTGAACATGCAGGTTTGCTACATAGGTATACACGTGCCATGGTGGTTTGCTGCACCCATCAACCCATCATCTACATTAGGTATTTCTTCTAATGTTAGCCCTCCCCTAGGCCCCCATCCCCCAACAGGCCCCAGTATGTGATGTTCCCCTCCCCGTGTCCATGTCATTGTTCAACACCCACTTATGAGTGAGAACATGAGGTGTTTGGTTTTCTGTTCCTGTGTTAGTTTTTTAAGAATGATGGTTTCCAGCTTCATCCATGTCTCTGCAAAGGACATGAACTTATCCTTTTTTATGGCTACATAGTAGTTCATGGTATATATGTTCCACATTTTCTTTATCCATTCTATCATTGATGGGCATTTGGGTTGGCTCCAAGTCTTTGCCATTGTGAACAGTGCTGCAGTAAACATACATGTGCATGTGCCTTTATAGTAGAACGATTTATAATCCTTTGGGTATATACCCAGGAATGGGATTGCTGGGTCAAATGGTATTTCTAGTTCTAGATCCTTGAGGAATCACCACACTGTCTTCTACAATGGTTGAACTAATTTATACTCCCACCAACAGTGTAAAAGTGTTCCTGTTTCTCCACATCCTCTCCAGCATCTGTTTCCTGACTTTTTAATGATTGTTATTCTAACTGGTGTGAGATGGTATCTCAATGTGGTTTTGATTTGCATTTCTTTAATGACCAGGGATGACGAGTTTTTTTCATATATTCATTGGCCGCATAAATGTCTTCTTTTGAGAAGCGTCTGTTCATATCCTTTGCCCTCTTTTTGATGGGATTGTTTGTTTCTTTCTTGTAAATTTGTTTAAGTTCCTTCTAGATTCTGGTTATTAGCCCTTTGTCAGATGGATAGATTGCAAAAATTTTCTCCCATTCTTTAGGTTGCCTGTTCACTCTGATGATAGTTTCTTCTGCTGTGCAGAAGCTCTTTAGTTTAATTAGGCCCTATTAGTCAACTCTGGCTTTTGCGGCATTGCTTGTGGTGTTTTAGTCATGAAGTCTTTGTGATTTCTTAAAGAACTAAAAGTAGAACTACCATGTGATCCAGCAATCTTACTACTAGGTATCTATCCAAAGGGAAAGAAATCATTATATCAAAAAGATACCTGTATTCATATGTTTATTGCAGCACTATTCATACTAGCAAAGATATAGAATCAACTTGTGTGTACATCAACAGAGTACTGGATAAAGTCACGTGTACACACACACACACACATACACACACACGCCATGGAATACTACTGAGCCATAAAAAGGAATGAAATCAAGTATTTTATAGCAACGGAGGGAACTGGAGGCCATGACCCTAACTGACATAACTCAGAAACAGCAAGCCCAATACTTCATGTTTTGCATGTGCATGTTCATCACAACGCTATTCACAACAGCAAAGATACGCAATCAACCTAGGTGCTTTATACAACTGTGGGTTGGATAAAGAAAAGGTGGGTACATCTATGCCATGGAATGCTACACAGCCATAAATGAGAATGAAATCATGTCCTTTGCAGAAACATGGATGCAGCTAGAGGCCATTATCCTAAGCGAATTAACACAGAAACAGAAAACCAAATACCACGTGTTCTCACTTAGTGAGAGCTGAACATTGGGTACTCATGGACACAAAGATGGCAATGATAGACACTAATCTAGGAGCAAGGGTTAACAACAAGAAGGCAAATATTAAAATAAGTCAAATTTCTATGTTACAGAATATTAAAAACAGTTTTCAAAAAAAGCAGAGAAAATCCCAAATAGGAAGACCAAAGAAATACATGTCAAGGCACCTCATAATTAAACCTCGGAAAGCTAAAAATAAAGGAAAAAAATCTTGAAATAGAAAAATTAGTAAAGAATTATATGAAATTCAAATTATAGTGGTTGTACTGGAACACACATGCACACAAAACATACCCCATGTTCTCACTTATAAATGGACACTAAACTATGGGGACACATGAACGTACAGATGACATTGGAGACTGAAAGATAGAAGGGTAGGACAGGGGTAAGGTTTGAAAAATGACTTATTGGACACAATGTTCACTATTCTAGTGATGAGCATCCTAAAAGCCCTGACTTCATCACTACACAGTATTTGCATGTAAGAAACCTGCACTTGTACCCTCTAATGGTAGAAAGTTGTTTTAAAAATTTGCTCATTGTTAGTTCATCAATAGCAAGGCTACCTGCATATCCTGCAGTTACCCAGCTGTTTCACTCAGTGAAGCCACTGTCAAACACTGACTTTTCACTTTATTACCTTTCAGCAAAATGTGACTGCCTGTTAAACATGTAATGGAACTGCTGGAGAGAAGAGATTTGATCTCCAAGGTGTGTTCAGATTTCACACTACAATTAGGTTGCTGCAAACATAATCGCAGGTTTGGCCATTACTTTTAATGGCCAAAAAATAGCCAAAACCACAATGACGTGTGCACCAACCTAATAAAAAGTATGGCCATTTCAACCTTGGTTTAAAGCTTTTTAGACTTTAATACCATTCAGAGGCTAGTCTTGAACGAGTTTCCTACTTCATGGAAAAGTATTATCAGAGGGTGTCCCTGAGGATCAAACTTCAGTGACTGCTTTTAGCAATGAAAATATTCTATTAGTGGCAGAATAAAGCATGATCTCAATTGTAATGGTCAGTCAGCCAGAGCTAGCAATTTTTCTCTTCATTCCAGAAATTAATGGTGGCAGATCCTTCGAATGGCTAATCCTGAAGCCTCCACAGCCTCTTCTCCCTGTCCTTCCGGCTGGTGGCGCTTCCTTGCAACAGGAGGAGGTCAAGTGACTCAATAGACGACATAAGTGGAAATCTTCCTGGACAAATGCCTGAAAGTTGGCAGAGCCGTCTCCCCTAGTTCCCTTTCTACCTCCTGGACAAGATGACTTGAGTTTAGGGGCCATCTTGAATTTACAAAGGAAAAGGCCAAGGGACTCACACACTGTAGATCCTGACAATGTCTAATTGCTAAACAAAAACTCACCAATTGCAGATTTCTTGTTGTATTTTTTTACATTTAAGCCACTGTAGATGTATTTTGTTTCCTGAGCTAAATATTATTGCAACAAAAACGCTAATGAAACAAATCAAGTTGAAAGGGTTGGAAGATAGAACTGGGCCTATCAGAGTATTTGTGGGTTGGCCTCAGGTGTCAGCATATAAGTATGTGTATGTGCATGTTTATTTAAAGTCCCTAATACCTCCCCACTGGTTGTAAACTACCTGTATAAGGTTATCTGTTGCCCAGGCTGGAGTGCAGTGATACAATCTTGGCTCACTATAACCTCCACCTCCTGGGCTCAAGGGATCCTCCCATCTCAGCCTCCCTAGTTGCTGGGACCATAGGTGCACACCACCACACCTGGTTAATTTTTGCATTTTTGGTAGAGATGTGGTTCCACCATGTTGCCAAGGCTGGTCTTGAACTCCTGAGCCTCCCAAAGTGCTGGGATTAGAGGCACGACCCACTGCGCCCGGCTAGGTTTCCTTAATAGGTCCAGCTTGTCTCTTTTACACTGCCACAATCAAGGATGGGGAAAAAAAAAAAGAAACCTAGAGAGTTGGTATCGGAAGACAACTTCCATACACACGGAAACTTTTCTAATTTGGTAAGCTCTGAATATCATCAGAAGATTTGAGATAATAGCCTAAGAGCATGAAATTATAAAAACTGTTAGGGACATTCTTAGAGAGTTTATGAAGCTCCAGAGGGCTGTGCCCACATGACCAAGTGCTGAGGAGCTTAGGGAAAATCTGCTTTGCCCAGCCGGGACCGGGTGCCGCTCTTGTCCTTACACAACCTTGGAACAGCCCACTTCCTCGTCGGTGCAGTCAGCTTCAGCTGACAAAGCCATTGCGAGCGCTGGGCTCTGTTGCTATTAGTGCCTTGGCCAGATCACTATAAACCATCTGCTGGCTTTCCCTGCATCCATCATGCTGCAAAGATCACGGTTCAATCTGTTCTACCACAATGGGGCCAAAGCTCCCTGATTGACAATGTTAGTTAATTTCAAAGTGAAGCTCTTACCAACAATGGGTGGTTTCTCATATCCTTTGTATTCTCTGCTTCAGTTTTACAAATAACCTTCATGGTTGGCCTTGGAAATCCAGAGACAGTTGCTTGGCTCTCTAACTTTGCAGGACATAGCTGGGCAGATGTCTGAACAATATTTTGTCATCCTTCTTAAACTGACCACTAGCCCACTGTGAAACAGGGGAAATCAGCTCTTTCTGGCTACGCTAGAACATCCCCTTAGCACCCTCAGAGCTTCCTCTTCTCCCTGCTGCCACCTTGTGATTCCCTGACTGCCCAGAACTACCCCCTGGAAAGCCTGTGCACATCTCCCCAGCCGATCGTCTGTCACGTTAGGGAAAGTGGCCTCTCATGAGCAAGCTAGCCTAGGCTTAAGTTTTTACACCATCTGGGCACCAGCTTTTTAATAACCACTCGAAATCCAAAAGAAAGAACCCGGTGGCACTACTTCAGGCACCAGTGACAGGCTGCTGGGAGACAGCGTGTGCCAATACCTGTCCCAAGCATGGCTCACCCCAGCCTGCCTTCATGAGGAGGCCTCTGTAGTCTCCCTCCTGTGGGACGATGTGATTACTCTAGCACTTAAAAATAACAAAGTAAAAACAAATACAAGTTGTGCATGTCTTATTTATCCTCTTCCTGCTATCAGCTCTTTCCTAAATCAAGGCATCTTTTTTGTTAGCTATATGTGTTAGAAAATGGTGTCCATATGTGCAGTGGTGAAAATCCTAGAAGCTTACCCAAGCGGTTGACCTGTACTACGCCACTGTAACCACACACAGGCAAAACTTTCTAAGTGAGACAGAGAAGAAGTCTACTGGGTCACCTTCCTTCAGATCAGCATCTCTGTCCAGTAGCCACTAAGTAGCATCCGATTGCTCTCCTCTAACACGAGTGTTCTCTGCAGTGATGTTTTTGTCTATGTTTTTGTTTCATGGATTTCTTTGTTTATTCTGCTTACTACAAATGAAACACCAACAAATTATTCTCTCATTAAGTGTATTGTTAGACTCTCCCACGAATCTTGCAAATTATTCTTTTCGGTGGTATGTGGAAGCTAGCAGAATAATGATCTGCTAAGTATCTGTCCTGTTTCAGTGGCTCTTGAAGAAAAAAAAGCATGACAATTATGATAGCAATGTTTTGGGTACTTAAGGCTGATGTCATAACTCATTTCAAAAGTCCTTATAATCACCGTCTCCACTCATACCTCCTGCCAGACTTTTTGAGTCTTGTTAAAGGTATCTTTAAAATCATGGGAAACATGTTCAAAGTAATTTAAGAAAACAAACTTTACACCTTTGCAAAAATAGCCCACCGGGAATTATTGGTGTCAATTCCAAACCCTGACAGACTTCGTGGTGTGAATTTCACCTGCCACTTATGAGTTCCCAGAGGCTTGATCCAGGGCAGCTGGGAAATAAACAGGAGACTTACGGAAAAATAATTAGAAGGGGACTCCCTGTCCCACCAGTGTTTTTTATTTCCTTCTCATTCTCTGTAGAACAGACTCCCAGCCTAAACATCGTTCCTGTTAGAATATACCTAACAAGAAATGGGCAGATGCATTCCCGTCTATGATAGAAAGCAAGCTTATGCCACACACTCTTACTGGGAGCAAAACAAAGCAACATGTAAACAGAATGCACTACCAGGCATATGAAGTCATGGATGGACAATTTCACCTGAGAGGCTGTTTTGTCATATGGTGGCAGGTGCATAAATGCATTACCAGTTCGATTAACCGTCCTGCTGTCAGCACTTCTCTCCTCTTATGTCCCTAGTGAGCCCTCCAAGGAAGCCTCTGCTCTTCCAGGCATGAAACAAGCACAATGATAAGCTCCCACATTAGGCGTGTCATCAAAGATTGATCTCACAGCCATGTGACTGCGTCTGTCTTTCTTTACCTGCCTGCGCCTACAACACCAACATTAGAAATGTGCAAGGGGAATGTCTGTTTTTTTCACTGTCTTCATCACAGCCTCTTTTCTTATTCCTGCTGTTGATGCTGTCCCTCTAGCTCTACTAACTTCCATCTGGGTGGCAATTCTGTCCCAAAAGTCAGATGGAATTACAACCCAACACAGCATTTGGGTGCCAGTGGGTTACGTACTTGTTCTATACATCCTATCTGTACTTAGATAAGTGAGAATCTTTGGACATCATAAAATGATAATTACTTTTTAGTTTACATGTTCAAAGGTCAAGAAGAGATATAGGAGGAAGAGTCTTATTCAGTTTCATTTTTTTTAAACTGTATGTTTTCAATCAATCCAATGGAATGATATCGTAAACTTGTAAGGGGAATGATAATGCTATAACGCAGTGAATTAGCTCAGGCTTAACAAGTTCCTGCAATGACTGCATTGTTAGGCAAATGATATCTTCTCAGGCTTTAAGGATTAGAAAAACCCGGAGCTGGAGAGACAAAAATGGACCTGTCAAACAATCTGAACCAAGCCTGCCAGAAGTTCTCCTTACGTTTACTTCTAAAGGAAATTGGGCTTAGTATTAATTTTGTGACAATTTTTTAAACCTAGGATCAACTCATTACAGTTCAAAAGATCTTTGAGAAGGCTGAGGATGGTGGCATGTGCCTATAGTCCCAGATACTCAGGAGGCAAGGGAGGAAGATCGCTTGAGCCCAGGAACCTGAGACCAAAGTGCACAATGACCACACTTGTGAACAGTCACTGTACTCCAGCCTGGGCAACACTGTGAGACCTTGTCTTAAAATAATTTTTTAAAATCTTTTAGAAGTAACACATTTAACAATGTAGTACTTAAAGGCAGTGTTTGGCTTCACACACTGACATAGATTCGAATTCTGACTCTGCCACTCATCAGCTATAAGCCTTTGTAAAGAAGAATGAGAGGATCTCTATGAGGTCTAATGTGAGGCATCACGTATATAAAAATGGTATAACATAACAGCGATGAGGATCCTGACTTGGTATCAGCTCCAGGCACAGCTTATTAGTTAAGTGATGTTGGGAATATTATTTTACTTCTCTGAGCTTCAATGGTGCTGTGATTCATAGGTCACAGGGCTGCTGGAGTTTCGGCGAGACTCTAGTACAGGGGTCAGCAAACTTCTATCGCTGTCTCTCTCTCTCAATCTCAAAAACAAGATCTCGCTATGCCGCCCAGGCTGGACTTGAACTCCTGGGCTCAGGAAGTTCTCCTGCTTCAGCCTTCTAAGTAGCTAGGACTACAAGCAAATACCACCATGCTTGACCAAGCTTTCCTTTCCTTTTCCTTTTCTTTTTCTTTTCTCTTTCCTTTCCTTTCTTTATCTTTTCTTTTCTTTCTTTCTTTTTTTTTTTTTTTTTTTTTTGAGATGGAGTTTCACTCTTGTTACCCAGGCTGGAGTGCAATGGCACGATCTTGGCTCACCGCAACCTCCGCTTCCCGGGTTCAAGCAATTATCCTCCCTCAGTCTCCCAAGTAGCTGGGATTACAGGCATGTGACACCACACTGGCTAATTTTTGTATTTTAGAGACGGGGTTTCTCCATGTTGTTCTGGCTGGTCTTGAATCCCTGACCTCAGGTGATCCGCCTGCCTCGGCCTTCCAAAGTGCTGGGATTACAGGCATGGGCCACCGCACCCGGTCTAAACTTTTCTTTAAAGGCTAAAATAGTAAACATTTCAGGTTTTGCAGGCCATATGGTCTCTGTCACAACTACCCAACTCTGCCCTTGTTGCACAAAAGCAGTCATAGAGAATATTTAAATGAATGGGTGTGGCTGTGTTCCAATAAAATTCTACTCACAAAAGCAGGTGGTGGGTCAGATTTTGTCCATGAGCCATAATTTGCCAATTCCTGCTCTGGTAGATGATCGATAAATGATAGCTCTTATATATACTATATATATATATATATATATATAGTATATATTTTATATATAAAGAAACAATCTTTACTTAAAGTAAATTGGTAACAGATGAGATAGAAAGTGGAAAAGCACTGAAGATTCTAGTCTTGGCATACTGAAAATAAAGAACAAGAAGATCCAACTTCAGGATAATAGAGAAACTAAACAGAAGAGGCTATAATGTAAATCACTGTGTAGAGTCACTGCTAGTTGCTAATTTTATATCTGCTCTTAAGAGCACGAGAGAGCCAAGCTGAAGAAAGCCAAGTGCTAAGGATGGCAGAGAAGAAAATTTGAAGAAACCTAGGTGATTGACAGAAACCATGACTGATGACATCATGGAGCTGCTAGACCAGCCTGGGACCTCTTGTCTCTATGCTTCTTGGAACATGAGAAAAATAAGCTGTATTTGATGATGTTCCTTTATTCAGGTTCTCTTACATGCAGCTGCATGTAATCCCTAAATGATGTTTATACCACAAATTATCAAGTCTAGAATGCTGTCGATTTTAAGATGCCTCATTATTTTGTGCACAACTTATTACTAAGAAAACAAATCTTACCAATTATGCTATAACACAATGCCAAGATTGTCCTATTAGATGTGTGAATTGGCCACACCTAGCTTTCTTACTTCTACATTTCTTTTGCTTATTCTGAAGGATTTTTCAGTTTCTCTGGATATCCATCTCATTGTAGGAGGATGATAAGATATCCTTTACACATATTTCAGTGACTAAACCAAATCTACTTGTGAATATCTTCTTTTCATTGGTCCCACTTGGCTTTTGCTTTTCAAAACCACCTCATATTTTGTGCTTTGCACAAAAGCGCCTGCCCAAGAGGGGCAAATGAGAGCTGAAATCCAGCCTGCACTCAAATACCCTGGCACGTGGCTGCCACCAAAAACAGAGATGGAAACATTTTGCGACGCACCTGCCTGCAGAAAGGCCTTCTTCTGGTTTGCACAATGGGTCAGCGTGTGGTAGCTATAGCCCTGGCACTGGAGTATGGTGGAGAGAAGGAAAGACGTGGTTTCTCACTTCATAGCTTTTCTAGAGAAGACAGATCGCAAAGAATGGAGTGTGATGATGGCTGTGAAGGAGGAGGTCTCGGGCTCTAGGACACAGGGCAAGCATGTCTAACATGGGGGGTGGTCAGGAAAGGCTGACACCTGCTGAGTGGGGGTTAGCTGCATGAAGGAACAGTGGTGGGGGCAAAGGCATGGCAGGAAGGGAGAACTGCACGTGTGTTGAGAGAAAAGAACATGTTGCAATTGAGGAAAGCATGAATTTATGAGGAGAATGTGAAGATGAAGATTTAAAATGGTGAGAAAGGCCAGGCTCAGTGGCTCATGCCTGTAATCCCAGAACTTTGGGAGGCCGAGGCAGGTGAGTCACCTAAGGTCAGGAGTTCAAGACCAGCCTGGCCAAGATGGTGAAATCCCATCTCTACCAAAAATACAAAAATTAGTCAGGAGCAGTGGCGTGTGCCCATAGTCCCAGCTATTTGGGAGGCTGAGGCAGGAGAATGCTTGAACCCAGGAGGCAGAGGTTGCAGTGAGATGAGATCATGCCACTACACTGCAGTCTGAGTGACAGAACAAGACTCCATCTCAAAAATAAAATAAAACGGATAAAATGATGAGAAAACCACATGTTGGCCAAAAAAATGAATGGATTTGAGAAACATTTAGAAGGTGCAAGTGACAGAATAATTAGATTGGCTTGTGGGGAGGAGAGAAGGGTATGGGGAAGAACGGGGTGAGAGGAGCAAGGAAACAGCCTGGGAGAAGATAAGGAGAGAATGGATGGCTGTGCCATTTGTTAAACTAGGGAAGAAGAGCAGGTGTAGTCTAGGGACCAGGTTATTCCACTTTGAACATGTTGAGTCTCCTGCAATATCCAGCTGGAGACAGAAAGCTCTTTCCATCTCGCCTCACCCACCTCCAGCCATGCTCCTCTTATTGGTATATTTCCTCTTCCCTATTCTCCTTCCCTCCTGAGTCCAAGGCCTCCCAACCTCAGGTTTTAATTCCCATCAAAGAAAGCAAACAAAAAAATTTTTTTAAACCAAATAACTGAAAATGATTAATTATACTCCCCAGAGACGGCATTCACAAGACATGTAGCAAATATTTCGTATCAGAGTCTGAAGCATCTGCAGTTGGATTTTGTCCTGTGGTCTGGAGCTTCTCCCAAATGATGCGTGGGTAATTAACCCTGTATCTGCTGAGGGAAAATGGTCTCTAGTAGGATCTTTCTCAGAAGACAGCAAGAAAGTAACTGAAGACAAATTCTAACTTTCTCTTTAGAGTCACAGGGGATTCCAGTCACACGGGTACATAAATCACAACACAGCTGAATAGATCCATGGGTTTTACATGGTGTTTAGCTTTTGTCTAAGGATAGCTTCCTTAGAAGTAAAACCTGAGATGGAGATTCCTGTGCAAGTGATTGTGGAGGAAGCGCACCAGGGGAAGGGAAGTGAGGGAAGCAGGATAGGGCAGGAGGGAAAAGCTGAACAAGGATGTGGTCTCGGATAGAGCCCTGGAGTCAAAATGCACTGCCGAGTCTATAGATTTTGAGGCAAGGGACCAGCCCTTTGTACCCTACCAACTGGTCACCGCCTGGGGGCTGCTGGGTGGCGTTGTAACTTCTAGGAGAAGGCAGCCTCACGCGGAAGGGTCATAACCAGGAAAATCTCACAGCAGCTGGGCGATGTGTTCACCAGGTCTGCTAAAGGGAACTTGGACAGGGAACCAATGGCTTTCTTCAAACAACAAACATACACAGTCACGTGAGTGCACACACACATGCATACCCACACGCATGCACACGTGCACACACACACATTCACACACACTGCTGATAGACGGCCCTGCCTGTGATTCTGCCACTGAGTCAAAGAAAATCTTTTGGCTCCTTATCACCCCCAGTAGGAGAGAAAATTCACCCGTTCACATGAGAAACTTGTAAGCGTAAATAAAAAACACTTGGCTTAGATCATAAATGTCTTAAAATGTTAGAAAAGTAAACAAATTAGTTAAGATCATCATCATCTCACAAGGAAATCAGAAACTTAACGCAGACTTTAAAAACCCCATGAATGAAGGAAAAAAGGAGAGCAAACATAGAGATACCTCTTACAAGGAGATGCGAAAAAAAAGCGGACTAGCTCATTTATGAGAACTAATGCATATTGGGTGCTTATTAAAGATTTGTTAAATTGAATGAAATGAAACTGAATATCCCCCCGCAAAGCATCATATACTGGATGTTTGACTGTTAAAATTGTTATTAAAATACTTAAAACCTAAAGAGACAAGCAAAGCACATGTGAAGGCAGTAGTTTCCACTGGTCATCTGTCAGCCTCCTGCCCAATAAAATGCTCTTCCAGAGTTCCATGAGAATCACTGCAGAGCACTAGCGCATTAAGAATCGGAGAAGTCTTGAAAATAAATAAACTCATGAAATATTTTAAACGGATGCTTCTCAAACGTATATAATTATAGAATTCATTCAAGTTAACTATTAATATGCTGTTATGGATTGATTGGGACCCCCTCAAAATTCATATCTTGAAATCCTAACCCCAGTACCTCAAAATAAAACCTTACTTGGAAAGAGGTCTTTACACAGGTAATCAAGTCAAATGAGGTCATGAGAGCAGGCTGCATTCCAAAATGAATGGTATCCTTACAAAGAAGGGAAATTTGGACACGGAAACTGGCACAGAAGGAAGACCTGTTAAGAAAATAGACATCCACAAGCCTAGGAGAGATGCCTGCAACAGATCCTTCCCTCTCAGACGGAACCCACCCTGTTTGGACTTGTCACAAAACTGTCAGACAATCCATTTCTTTAAGCCACCCAGCCTGTGGAGCTTGGTTACAGGAGACCCAGAAAACGAATGCCCAGGAACATGCTTAGGGAAGCACTGAGGACGGGATGGCATAGCCTGCCTGATGGGCCATAAAAAAGTAACAGTCACTATCTCATTATGTGATTTCAAAGTAGAATAAATGAAATCATGATGTAATCATAAAAGGCATAATAAACAAGGGTCCGAGAATACCAGAACATCATAAAAGGGAAAAAATATAGGCAGAAACAGAATGATAATTTGAAATGTCAGTGTTTCATATAACAAATCAGGAGTACTCAGATTCGATGAAGAAAGTTCAGAGTTGATGAGCGTAATATAATAGTTCGAATTAGCAGTCATGTATTTGACAGAATACATGATAGAATCATATCAGAAGCTAATATACTTTTTCCCATGAAGGTGTCATCAAAAATATCAAATAAAGCACAAAAATTTCTTCATATAAAGAAAAAAAAAGACAGATTCTCTATACTACATTCCCAAAGTAAAAGGGATACAATTTGAGATTGAAAAACAGTATCAAATTCTTTAAAATTTTAAACTAATCTCCTAAATCGTAATCTATATGAGAGAAGAAATCTACAACATAACCCCAATATATTCTAAAACATATATGGTTGTATTATATAATGCACATTGATCAGTAATATGTAAAGTTATGTGTATGGCTTATGCATAACCGTTGAAGCAATATACAAGGAAATGTATCCAAATAATCACGTCATCTTTGGGTTGCAGAAGTGAGCCACGATTTTTCTTATTTTGTGAATTTTCTAAGTTATCTCCTTTTTTTGGTTTGGGGTTTTTTTTTTTTTTGAGACAGAGTCTTGCTCTGTTACCCAGGCTGGACTGCAGTGGTGCCATTGCAGCTCACCGCAACCTCTGCCTCCCGGGTTCAAGCGATTCTCCTGCCTCAGCCTCCCAAGAAGCTGGGATTACAGGCACGTGCCAACACACCTAACTAATTTTTTGTATTTTTGTAGAGACAGAGTTTTGCCATGTTGGCCAGGCTGGTCTCAAACTCCTGACCTCAGGCAATCTGCCCCCCTCGGCCTCCCAAAGTGCTGGGATTACAAGCATGAGCCATTATACCTGCCTATCTCCTTTTTAGAAAGGAAGAAAGGCATCAAAAAAGCAGGAAAAGGAGAACTAATAAAGCAAGCGTAAATAAAGTAGGAAAAAAACCTGTAGAATCAGTAACAGAAGGCTCTTTGACAGCTTTTTAGTGTTAATTATTGAAATTAAAGGAAAACCTAAATTGTTAATATTCAGTATAAGAAAAAGCTATAATTCAAACCAAAATTTTTTTATTTCGCTAAAATGGAGAGATATTTTTTCAATTGTATGTCAAAACTCTTTACAACTGGCCAGGCACAGTGGCTCATGCCGGTAATCCCAGCACTTTGCAAGGTCAAGGAAGGTGAATCACTTGAGATCAGGTGTTAGAGACCAGCCTGGCCAACATATAGCAAAACCCCATCTCTACTAAAAACACAAAAATTAGCGGGGCGTGGTGGCGCATGCCTGTAGTCCCAGCTACTTGGGAAGCTGAGGCAGGAGAATCGCTTGAACCCAGGGGGCAGAGGTTGCCATGAGCTGAGATTGCAATACTGCACTCCAGCTGGATGACAGAGCAAGACTCCATTTCTGAAAAACAAAAGGAAAAAAAAACTTTACCACTAAAATGAAATGAATGAGTTTTCAAAAATATAAAATATAAAAGCGAATAGAGCTAGCAGAAATAGTCTTTATTCCCACTGATTTCAGCTTCCTGCCTCATCTCTTGAGATTTCCTAAGAACTTCATTAAAAAGTAGCCTATAGGCACCAGTTACCCGAGTTTGTTCCACCCTTGAGTGAAAAACTAACACGAGATGATTTATTATAATACACTCTTTATACTAGAGGGAAAAGCTAACCTAAATAAAGAGAAAAAAAAGAAAAAGAAAGGAGGAGAAAAAAGGCACTTGGCCCTGCTGAATTTGCAGATCTTTCAAATAACAAAGATTTATGTCCCATGTTAATTGTTGCAAAAAATTGAAAAAGACAATATGTTTCTGAACTGATTTTATAAATGAAACGTGGATTTATTTCCCAATCCTTAGACCAATATCAAAAAGAGAAAATTATAATTTTCAGTATAGATGCAAAGGAAGAAAAGGAGTAAGGAGGGCTAAAAAAGAGGGAGACGGGAGAAAGGAAGGAAATGAGGAAGTACAAGAAAGAAGGAAGAAAGAAAAAATGAAATTATTCCAAATACTTAAAAATAAATTGTCACTTCTAGGCGTGGTGGCTCACACCTGTAATCCCAGCACTTTGGGAGGCTGAGGTGGGTGGATTGCCTGAGGTCAGGACTTCGAGACCAGTCTGGCCAACATGGCAAAACCTCATCTCCACTAAAAATACAAAAAAATTAGCCAGGCTTGGTGGCATGTGCCTGTAATCCCAGCTACTTGGGAGGATGAGGCAGGAGAACTGCTTGAACTAGGGAGGTGGAGATTGCAGTGAGCCAAGATTGCACACTGCACTCCAGCCTGGGCGACAGAGCGAGGCTCTGTCTCAAAAATAAATAAATAAATAGTTACCGATGATGAAGGAAAGTTTATTCCAAGAATGCAAGGTTGATATAACACATAAAACATTATCAAGATAATCATCATATTAACAAGGCAGAGTAAAAATTATATAATTATATAGGCAGGTACAAAAAAGTATTTGATTAGATATAAAATATTTTCTTGATTAAAACCCTAGGAATTCTTCTTTCTTGATGTGATAAAGAGTACATATTTAAAACTGATAATAGCTATTACACTTAGCATAGAACATCGGAAATGTTCAGGCTGGGTGTTGGGGCTCACACCTGTAATCTCAATACTTTGGGAGGCCAAGACAGGAGGATCAATTGAGACCAGTAGTTCAAGACCAGCCTGGACAACATAGTGAGACCCCTGTTTTGACAAAAATTAAAAAGTATATCAGCCGGGCATGATGGTGTACCTATGGTCCCAGCTACTTGAGAGGCTGAGGTGGGGGGACTGCTTGAGCCCAGGGGTTTGAGAACAGCTGGGAAACATAGGAAGAGCCTGCCTCTACAAAATTTTTTAAAAAATGAGCCAGGTGTGGTGGTGGGTACCTGTGGTTCCAGCTACTCAATAGGCTGAGGTGGGATGATCACTTTAGCCCAGGAGGTCAAGGCTGCAGTGAGCCATGATCACACCACTGCACTCCAGCCTAGTGACACAAGACCCTGTCTGGAAAGAAAGAAAGAAAGAAAGAAAGAAATACCCTTAGGTTCCATCTTTTAAATTAGGTTGTTGCAGTAAATTAAAATGGAGACCAGACCTGAAGAATCCCTGAGCAGACAAAGCCATTAGGCCCCATGAATAACTTCAGCCTTGCTTGATTTGTTGACAGAAGCCAAACTTAGCTTGAACAAGCTGTTGCAAATACTTATGTCAAAGGAAAATAGAACTTAAGCTCAACCAATCAGAAGCAGCCAGCAAAATTAAATTATATAACTAGGGACTTTACAGAGGGATAGACCAAATAAGGCAACTTTGTAACTGTGACCAAATAATTTCTTTGTATTACTTGCAAATTCACTCTATAAAAGTCTGTTCTTGACACTTCTTCAACAGAGCCCAAAAACCTCTTTTGGTTTGGCGCTTCCCAAATCATGAATTACCATTTGCTCAATTAAACTCTTTAAAATTTTATTGTTTGTTTCAATTAACATTTTAACAAGCTAAAATGGATTCATATTATAAAAATGTGATATTTGTATACAGTATACAAAATCTGTATATCTCATACAGTTATTTAAAAAAAAAAACAACCTGTATAATTTTATACAGTTGGGACTGTCTATAGGTAAGTGTACTAACGATAGTTGGTAAGCTATAAAGTGGTATGCCTTTCCAGAAAGCAGTCAGACAAGATTTGAAAGCATTATGAAGCCAGCCATGATGGCTCACACCTATCATCCCCCAGTACATTGGGAGTCTGAGGTGGGACAATCGCTTGAGCCCAGGAGTTTGAGACCAGCCTGGGCAACACAGGGAGATCCTGTCTCCACAAAAAAAAAAAAAAAAAAAAAATTAACTGAGCATGGTGGTGCATGCCTGCAGACCCAGCTACTCAGGAGGCTGAGATGGGAGTATCACTTGGACCCAGGAGGTCGAGGCTGCACTGAGCCAAGATCACACCACTATACTCCAGCCTGGGTGACAGGGTGAGACCCTGCCTGAAAAAGATAAAATAAAATAAAAAGCAGTATAAGATGATTTCTCAAGCTGACAAAAGAAAAATAATTTAGATATATAAATAATCCCATTCCCCCTGAAATTCCAAATTTTAAAAATAATTCATACAAGAATGTTCATGGTGACATTTTAATAGCAAGATATTAGAAACAGCAGCCACATGTATGCAAATGCTCAACAGTGAATGATGCCTAAGCCAGATAACAGTAAATGTCACGCGAAGTCTCTCCTGTCGCTTACATTCCCTGACTCGGCGAATAACAGCACCATCCACACAGTCACCCAACAGAGAAACCCAGTACTTCTTCCTTTACCTCATTCCAGCCCTTCCTTACATGTCTCTGCCTCTAATGTCACCCTCCTGCAACTCATCTTCCATAGCGGTGCCATAGTGCTAATTCTGAAATTCAAACCTCCTCCTCCCCCTCTCCACGATTGCCTATAAGTTAAAATCCAAATGGCATGGCGTCCAAAGTCCTCCAAGACCTGACCCTACCTACCGGTTTGTTTCTTCACTCCCACACACCCCGTTCACGAACCATCTGGACTGTTCACAGTTCAACGAGTTCATCGTGCCCTTTACAACCCTGTGCCCTACCTAGATTGCCTTCCCTGGAATTCTTGTCTTCCTGACAAAGACTTCTCAGCTTTTAACCTTAACTCAAGTTTCAAGTCCTCATATGCCCCTCCTAAGGTACACAAAAATGTATGACTTTATTTATTTTCTTTCTATTATATTATTTCTGCCAATAATAGGGGTAGCGGAGTGGGAGCAACCCAATTTGTCCATAAATGTAATTCTGTCTCTTTAGCTTTAAAACTGTTAATTTAAGGAAGACAGAGAAGCTCCTCCTGAGAATGGAAGATCCAACATTTCATGAAACAATATTTCATGAACTTTCCTTTCTTTTCTTTTTTTTTTTTTTTTTTTATAGAGTCTTACTCTGTTCGCCAGGCTGGAGTGCAGTGGCGCGATCTTGGCTCAGCGCAATCTCCGCCTCCCGGGTTCAAGCGATTCTCCTGCCTCAGCCTCCTGAGCAGCTGAGAGGCTTTTGCCACCACGCCACCACCCCTGGCTAATTTTTGCATTTTCAGTACAGATGGGATTCACTCTATTGGCCAGGTTGGTTTCGAATTCCTGACCTCAAGTGGTCTGCCCACCTCGGCCTCCCAAAGTGCTGGGATTACAGGCATGAGCCATGGCGCCCAGCCGATGTTTTTCTTTTCAAAGGAACTCATGCACTTCAGTGCTTCCCAAGATGGCATCTGGATGCAGAAAAAGACGCCTCTTCATTTCAGTGAAGTAACATGCTTCAGGTTCCTTCCTGGCTGTGCTGACATGTTATTTGCCTTAGTAGGTTTCCGAAAATCCTGAAGTGGTAGCTGCTGAGATGTGGTTTGCCCAGCTTGGATTGTTTTAACCATTGTGATGATGTCAGCTCCCTGGTTGAGAAGTCCCATATTCTGGAGCCTCCTCATTTCTGAGCCCAGGAAGCTTTTCTGGTCCCCATCCTTCCACTCTTTGCAGCCCTGCACTGAGGCTGCTGGAGCTTCTGGGTGTCTTCAGTGCTGAGTGCAGGCTGTAGGCACCTGGTGCACTGTCTCACACCCCTATATTTAGATTTGTCCTCTGCCAGTGCTATTCTACTGTTCCTGTGTCACATTGGATGTGGTGATGTGATAACCTACCCCCAAATAATGCCTCAAAGAAGCAAGAATCTACCCCAATAGATTGCCACAAAACTACCTGGGTGTTCCTACACCCTCCTCAATTCTGAAGGGGGAGTCCCACATGCATCAATAAACTCTTGCCCTTTTTCTCCTCTCTCCTGGGTGCCTTCTGTTAGCGCTGGAATGGATTTCTAATCTCCCTTCCTGATTTACAAGAGCCCTCTACATCAGTGAATATAAATCGCCTGAGGATCTTATTAAAATGCAGACTCCAATTCAATCATTCTGGAATGTGGCCTGAGAGTCTGCATTTCTAACAAGCTCCCTGGTGATGCCAGCCAGGCTGGCCAATGACCACCCTTTGAGAAGCAAGCCTGATCAATCCTTCTCTTTCATGAGATTGCATTTACTTCACATCTGCGGGGCAATGACAGCTGGCAAGGTGCAGGGAAAGAAAATAGGTGAGCAACGGGAAAATACATCGGGAGGTGCTCCAGGAACGCCATCCCAATTACTCAGACCACCACCCCCTTTTCCTCTCCCGCCGGAACCACTGCTGGTTTGTGGGGACTCCACATAGGCGACAGAAGCTTCAGTCACTGCCTGTATAGTTGATGAAATGTGCTCCTCCCTAACTATACCATCATTTTCTTGAAAGCATAGAGCAGAATTCCCAAACTGATGGCGACAGGCTGCATATGGCCCCACAGATGTTTTGTTTTACCATCACCGTGTTTTTAAGATACATGAGTTAGTTGCCAAATGTAAAGCACTGATCCTCAACCCCAACTGCACACGAGAACCACCCGGAACACTCTCCGAAACATGTCAGGGTCTGAGTCCCGCCCCCCTAACGATTGGGCGTCAACCTGCCTGGGAAGAGTCCTAGATGTCAGTATTTGTTTTGAGTAAGCTTTTTACTTTAGAACAGTTTTAGATTTACACAATTATTGCAAAGACAATACAGAGTGTTTCCATATAACCCACATTCAGATTCCCTCTTATTAACATTTAACATTAATATAGTACATTTGTCACAATTAATGAACCATATATATATAATTTTTTTTTTTTTGAGACAGAGTCTTGCTCTGTCTCCCAGGCTGGAGTGCAGTGGTACAATCTAGGCTCACTGCTGCCTCCACCTCCCAGGTCAAGCAATTCTCCTGCCTCAGCCTCTCGAGTAGCTGGGATTACAGGTGCCTGCCACCTCACTCAGCTAATTTTTGTATTTTTAGTAGAGATGGGGTTTCATCATCCTGACCAGGCTTGTCTTGAACTCCTGACCTCGTGATCCACGCGCCTGGCCTCCCAAAGTGCTAGGATTCCAGGTGTGAGCCACCGCGCCCGGCCTGAACTCGTATTTATACATTATTATTAACGAATATCACACTTTACTCAGACATCCTCAGTTCTTCCCTGATGATCTTTTCTGCTCCAGGATCCCATCTAGGACACCACATTCCATTTAGTTGGCATGTCTCCTTAGGCTCTTCTTCATCATCACAGTTTCTCGGTCTTACCTCGGATTTGATGATTGAGACAGTCTTGGGGAGTATTGGTCAGGTGTCTGTAGAATGCCCCTCATTTGGAATTTTAAGGATGTGAAGAGTTCATGTAATTCTATCACTTTGGGAGGCTAAAGTGGGAGGGTCACTCAAGGCCAGGCGTTTGAGAACAGCCTGGGAAACATAGCGAGACCCTGTCTCTACAGATAAATAAAATCTGTGTTACTAAAAAAAGAGTCTGCATGAAATTTCAGACTCTGGCTTCGCTTGACTGCGGGGGGAGATCTGACCACATGGAGACTGCAGTCTTCCATGGAAATAACAGATTGGCCATGAGAAGTGGATGTCAGCACCCTACAGTACTCCACAATCAGCTTTGCTATTGGCCCTCATCTTCTGAAATTCCACCTCCCACGCAGACTTTAACTCCATCATCTTTTATGCATAGCACCGAGAATGCTGCCTGACACTGGATAAATGACTAGATGAATGAATGAATGAGTGAGTGAATTTATAAAGAATAAATGTGTAGCTGGGCACGGTGGCTCATGCCTGTAATCCCAACACTTTGGGAGGCCGAGGAGGACAGATTGCCTGAGGTCAGGAGTTCAAGACCAGTCTGACAACCATGGAGAAACTCGTCTCTACTAAAAAATACAAAATCAACTGGGCGTGGTGGCACATGCCTGTAGTCCCAGCTACTTGGGAGGCTGAGGCAGGAGAACTGCTTGAACCCAGGAGGTAGAGGTTGCAGTGAGCCAAGATTGCACTCCAGGCTGGGCAACAAGAGCGAAACTCAGTATCAAAGAAAAAAAAAGAATAAATGTGTGGTTACTGAAAATGTCAAATTTATATATATATATATATATATTAGCTGAGTGTGGTAGCATACAGCTGTAGTCCTGGCTACTCAGGAGGCTGAGATAGGAGGATCACCTGAGCCTGGGAGTCAAGGCTATAGTGAGCTGTGAGTGTACCACTCCCCTTTAGCCTGGGTGATGAGAATGAGATCCTGTCTCAGAAAAATTAAATGCTGGGCCAAATATTGCAGATTGGTTTACTCAACATTCATTCTAAGCCACTTCCTATGTAATAGAATCTTGAAAGCTAAAAACTGCATTTCCCAGACTCCTCTGCAGCTAGGTCTGCAGACCTCTTGGGAAGGTAGTAGGCTGGTGCAAAAGTAATTGTGCTTTTTGCCATTACATTTTTGGTTTTTTTTTTTTTTCGAGATGGAGTCTCACTCTATAGCCCAGGCTGGAGTGCAGTGGCATGATCTTGGCTCACAGCAACCTCCGCCTCCCGGCTCCCAGTTCAAGCAATTCTCCTGCCTCAGCGTCCTGAGTAGCTGGGATTACAGGCACAAGCCACCATGCCCAGCTAATTTTTATACTTTTAGTAGAGATGGGGTTTCACCATGTTGCCCAGGATGGTATCAAACTCCTGACCTTATGATCTGCCCACCTCAGCCTCCCAAAATGCTGGGATTACAGGTGTGAGCACTCTTTCAAAGAGGTTTTCTCTCTCAGTCCAGCTGCCACTCTAATCTGCCCTCCCCACTCAGATCCCAGCTGGACACATGGCTCACTGGTTTTTCTGTTACTTTATAAATACAGTTAAGAACTCTATCCCTCACACTTTGAGGACAGAACAGAGTAAGCTGGGTACACTGAGCTTAGAGAAGGGGAAGTGGAGGTCTGGCTAAATATGTCAAAATTCTTGATTTTTCCCCCCTAAGGACAGAAGTAAAATAGAATGTATACACTGATTACAACCACTTATTCATTCACTCATTTTATATTTAATATAGAATATGACCAGCAATGTTCTGAACACTTGATCTTATTTACTTTTCACAGAAACCCTGGGAGCGAAGTACTATTACCTTCATTTTATTAACAAGGAGATCAAAGCTTAGAGAAGTGAATTATCTTGATTGGGTGCTGTAAGAAATCAAAATAGATCCATCTGAATCTAAGGCTGCATTCTTTCCACTTCATTATTCTGCCTCCCCCATGCCAGTCTGCAACTAAAGACACTGTGTCCTAGAGAATATTGCCAGTCCTTTTTTTTTTTTTTTTTTTAGACAGAGTCTTGCTCTGTCAGCCAGGCTGGAGTACAGTGGCATCATCTCAGCTCATTGCAACCTCTGCGTCCCAGGTTCAAGTGATTCTCCTGCCTCAGCCTCCCAAGTAGCTGGGATTACAGGTGCCCACCACCACCATACTCATGCCAGTCTTTATCAAGTAAACCTTGCAAATGCGGAGCATAACCACAGCAGTCACTCAGCAGTTGCTGAAAGCTGACGTAGGCTGTCCAGCTTGGAGGAGGGCACAGGAGCTATTATGAATCTATTAATTTAGTGCTTTTCAGTAGATCTTTCTGGAGAGTATATCCAGGCATAAGAAATACTTGACAGTGCAATAAGAATATTTGCCTTCGCTATTTCTGTCATTTGCATGACCTATTGTTGCTGAGGAGAGGGCTTAATGCCAATTACTGCTTCTCTAAAGAGAGAAACGCATTTTCTCTTACCATTGTCACCTGCTCAGTCTTTGACTAAGACTGTGTGGTCTTCAGCAATATCTGCCAGTTAATGGAAATGCACAGTCTAGGGGAAATTGGAGAAGAGAGGAAGTTGCCAGAATTTTTTTCCAGACCACTGGATCCTCCTAGAACTAATTAGCTTGAAGCATGTGAGGAAGAGAGATTGTGTATGTCTTATGGTCAGTAGGAGTATAGGCTAGGCACCAACTGATGCCCTCCCAGGATGAAGGCACTTCCTCCCCCAGACAGAATTAGCCTCTCCCTCTGCTCTGCCCGCACCGCACTGGGAACATATCTACACATTCACACTTACCACACTTGAGTTTACATGTCTGCCGCCTCAGGATCAGGAATCCTGTCTTTTCATCTGTCTCTATATCAAAACTCTTTCAGTGTTGGTGGCAGAAGACAAAAACTAATTCAAACTGGCTTCAGCCAAGAAGCTGGGGTGGGAGGAGAAAATCTATTGGCCCATGTAATTGAAGAGTCCAGGGCTAAGGGCCGGAATGACCTAGCCTGGATCTAGCGGTTCTAATAATATCCTCAGAATTCCATTTTTCTCTGTCTTAGCTCTGCCTCCCGCAGTGTGGGCTTATTTTAGGCAGTGTGGTGGCTCCTGGCCATTCCAGGCTCACGTCACCCTCTCGGTTAGTAACCTAAGGAGGAAAACATCTCGCTGGTACTTCCGCTTAAGTCCTCGGTTCACTGCTATTGGAGGAAACTGAGTGACTCATTCATTACCTGAATCACTAGCAAGCAGAATTCAGGGCCGTGATTGGCCAGCCCTCAGTCACATGCTCTAGCCTGGAGCTGGGGGTGGAGCCTGTGTAAGCCACGCCCACTGAGCAGGGGTGGGTGGGCGTGGCTCCCTAAAACAAATGCAAGAGCTACTAACAAGTAAAGGTGGAGTGGATGGTAAACGACCAAGATGACACGTGCTTCCGCAGCAGCCCCACTGCAAAATATGGGGGCTTGGCACACAGTAGGAACCAGAAGTCTTTCTTCAGTTTATTGTGGAAGAAGGAAGTGCTGCTGGATGCAGACTTGGGCTTAAAGCGTGCTCTGCCCCAGGCACTGCTATACAGATGGTGTTGGTGAGAGACGCCCATCGTGGCTTTCTCTGCCCTCTTACTACTCTCCTCCATTTCTGTTTTTTTGTTTGTTTTTTGAGATGGAGTCTCATTCTGTCACCCAGGCTGGAGTGCAGTGTCGCCATATCAGCTCAGTGCAACCTCTGCCTCCCAGGTTCAAGCAATTCTCCTGCCTCAGCCTCCTGAGTAGCTGGGACTACAGGCACACGCCACCAAGCCCAGCTAGTTTTTTGTAGTTTTAGTAGAGACAGGGTTTCACCATGTTGGCCAGGCTGGTCTCGATCGCTTGACCTCGTGATCCGCCCACTTCCGACTCCCAAAGCGCTGGGATTACAGGTGTGAACCACCATGTCCGACCTCTTCTGTGAGTTTCTGACTCAGCCTGGTAAGCTGCACTTGATCCTGGGTACCTTCCTCTGTTTCACAGCATGCCATGTACTTTCCAATCATGACTAGTCTATCCTCTGTCAACAGAGAAACAGCTCTCTAGAAGGCAGGGCCCAAGTTTCCTCCCTCCTTGGTCTATGCAACTCAACTGGAACTGAGCTGCCTTGAGAAGACCTAAGTTGGGCCAGATGCATTGTTACAGCAGGATGAAGGATGGGAAGCAAAAGAATGCCAGAACTGAAATTTTAGCTTACAGAGTTCCCATTCCAAGCAGCCCATGACCACTTTTCCACAATTTATCTGGATGATACTCTAAGAATAAATCCAGTGGCCTTTCAAGATGGCAGCAGTGGCTAAATAGTTACGGTGTTGCTGGTAAATTTCCATCTCATAGTGTTTTGCCAGTTGACTTAGGGAATATCGTGCCCTGAGACAGTTAAGTCCATAGCTAAACCCTGTATAGCATCTATGAGAAGATACACTCTCTTCCAGGCTGTTGTGATTTTGGAGGCAGTCTTTGACAACTCCCAAAAGAACATGGGGTTGATGGAGTCTTCCTATATTATTAAACTTCTACGCTAAATTAGCATGGCAAGATACTAGCAATCCTCTTTGTCTTCCTACACTAATGAGTTAATTTTTCCTATCCTTTTAAAAAATCAATGCCCTCATTAAAAAATTTACATTGTATATAACAATTACTGGCTTTATCATAAAATTTGTGCTCCACAAGATAAAATAGCCAATTTCCTATTTTCATAATCCATATCCTTTTAAATAAACATGAAATTTAGGACTCAATTAGATATATAATCTAGCTCAGGCTTCATATATAAACCTTGGAGTAACTAATAAACTTTCCGTTTCTTATGCATTCCAAGTAAGAACTTTAAAAACAAAATAGGGAAATAATTCATCCAGGACAGGAAACTTTGATGAGTACCTGAGGATTTCTTAGAATATTGCTTTAGTATACTTTAGTTACAGGAAACTGAAAGTAAAATATAGTATTGCTTACAATAAGTGGTGTGTCTCATACGTGTGCAGTACATTTTGCAATCTTTATCCTGGTGATCTTTATACCGACAAGGAGAGTTGAGTAGGCTGTTCAATGAGTTCATTTTACAGATAAAGAAATTGAGACAAAGAATAATTGTGTTTCTCAAAAATCACGTATGTCAAAGATAAAGCTGGGAATCAACTCCAATCCTTTAATTAAATCAGTCAGTCCAGAACTTTATCAATTCTTATTTTTAGAAGCTAAGACCCATCTAGCTTGCTTATTAACCTTTATTCTACATGCTGTTATTCTTTTCTGTCTTCCTTGAAATTCTGTTCTTGTTTGCTTCCCACATATCAATTCTCTTCCTGACACCCAACTTTTTTTTCTAATCCTTTCTTGCCTCTTGGTAGAAATTGATTTCCTGTTTGTGTTCCGAAAGCTCATGAATGCATTCATTTTACCACCTAAAAGACATGAGTCCAAATCCTTGTACCATACGTTGTAATGCAGTCAAGTAGTTAAATAGAGCAGAAAACGTTGCAAAAATCAAAATGCAAAGATGTACCAGTACCCAGTGTGCAGGTTTTATGCTCCCCGCTGCTGATATCCAGAAGGCATGTGTCTGTCCTTCCCCGACATGTGTTTAAATTTGACAAATTTACCTTGTTTCAGACAGTGTTAAGTAACTATTAATTTCCCAAGAGAATAACTTCCCTTAGTGGTTATAGGAAAATGTCTCTGCCATGCCTCATCATGGCTAGGTGACAAAAGAGTTGAATCTTTGGTTTTAAAATATGCTTTTGACAAGCACAATGCTTCCTCTGGCTTGTACGCAATACCAACCTCTTTTCTTGATCATTTCATTTGTTCTTTAACCTAGTACAGTCTCCAAAAAGGGAAGCATTCATTTAGCATTGACTGCCTTCTGGGACTCTCTTCTAGGTGATTTCTCCCTGATCAAAAATGTATTATTGAAAACTAAATACAGAGAATAAAAAAATCAATATTTGATTAGGTCTTTGATAAGAGGGCACAGCATGTTGATTGACAGCATGAGCTTCCAAGAGATGTGGCTTCAGAGCTCAGCTCTGCTGCCTTGGGAAAGTCAGTTGATTTCCTGTGCCTATCACCTCCTCTATAAAACTGTGCTAATAATACCTACTTCCTAGCATCCTGATGAAGCTAAAATGAGATGATGTATGTAAAGTACTTATGATACTCAAGGAATAGCAATTGTTAGAAGGTATGTTTGAAACTAAGTAAGGCTATTAATTGCCCTTGTGTTTATGAGAATATTCAAGGCAATTTCTTCCTGAGCATCAGTGATAATGTGAACTCTGAATCATGTTCCGTTCATTTTACATATAGAGTATATATCAAGCATAAGATTGCAATTCACTGGGTTGTTTGATTATCATTTGAATGACTATAAACAATCTAGTTCTCTGTCCTGTGTATGGTAGGGATTTACGGTTTCATAAGAAATTAGAAAATTGATTTTCCATCTTGCACAGAGGGGGCAGAGAGAATTCCCCCCACTTCCTCTAGGGTCACAGAAAGGTACTGATGCTTCCTTAAAGCATAGAAAGCTAGGCTGGTTACTTTTTGAAAATCTTTGTAGATGTGATGAAATTGAATTTAGCTATTTTTGAAAATAGTCTAGTTGGAAACTCTGGGAAAATTAAGGTCAAAAAATGCTCACTAAACATTGAACTAGAACTGTGGCTATCTAAGCTGTCAAGCCATATCCTTTGGCATCGCTATAGCCATAAAATAATCGCTGAGCCCAAGGCCTTAGAAGTAACCTAAACTCAGTTTCTCTTCCCATTGCCTCTTCTGTTTGGTACATTCTGTAAATGTGCAGGAAACCCTGTGCTCCATCTGTATGAATTTACAACCCACAAGGCTGCTAGAAGAACCAGCAGAGCTTTACCCGTGAGCCTCCGAGTTGTTCCTTCAGGCTCACTCTGCTGCAGGTGTCAAGAGCCCCGCAGGGTCACTGCAGGTCAGAGGGCTGCACCCCCAGCACTGACGGAGCTCATGAGTACTTCTGTTTCCTGTGTGAGTGGGGCAAAGGTCATTCAGAGTGTCCTACCAGGTGGGATTCAGTTAGTTTCCATTAGACCAACAAACACCCGTTAGTCACTGGCTCTCACCAGCTGGCTGACCTGTGGACAGGCAGGGCCATTGCAGCACCATTGTCATTGCTAGGAATCAGGTCAACAGAATTCCTTAATGCTGGGGGACATGGGCGGTCCTGCCCACGTAAAGATGAAGGGAGACCTTCATACTTTCATTATTGGGAACTGCAGTGTTAAGGGTGTATTAGTAATAAGGTAGGAAGAGTAAGAACATGTAATGACTCAGGAAGCAGGAATCAGAAATAAACATGAGGTCATGCTGGTTAGCTATTATTACAGGGCTTTTTTAAACCACAAAATGTATTCATGTGTAGATGAGGGTAAAAAAAAGTCAACTAGTATCTATCAAGCAACAACTTGGATGGTGATATTGAGTTGGATGTGGTTGGAAGTATATTAGAAATGTCTCAATTCTGCCCATCTTTTAAGATCCAAAGTACGTACCTTAGCTTCCAAAAGCCCACCAACACAAGAACCCTCCCTTACCTGACCCTGCATTCTATTTATCCTCTACCACAAAAGTTTCACACTTTTTAAAGCCATAGGACTCTGTATTAGGGATAAAAATTCTGCAGAAACCAACATGAAAACCAGATATAAGAAGAAGGGTTCTGGCTGGGTGTGGTGGCTCATGCCTGTAATCCCAGAACTTTGGGAGGCTGAGGTGGGAGGATCGCTTGACCCCAGGAGTTCAAGACCAGCCTGGGCAACATAGTGAAACTCAGTCTCGACAAAAAACAATATTAAAAAAATTAGCCTGTCGTGGTGGTGCACCTATAGTCCCAGCTACTCAGGAGGCTGAGGTGGGAGGATTGACTGAGCCTGGGAGGTCAAGGCTACAGTGAGGTGTGATCACATCACTACAACTTCAGCCTGGATGACAGAGCAAGAGGGGTTCTAGCAGATGCAAAGTGTGGTCACCTGGATATCTTCTCTACTGACAGTCTAAGAAACCCTAGGGTACCATAAAACACACTTTGTATAGAACAAACTGTCTAGATCATTACTTGGTAGTCAGTCATATATTACCTTGTGTTTTTCCATGATTCTTGTGGATTTGCTAATTAGATTACAAATTTCTAAGGGTCAAAGATTCAAATGAAAGACAACAGAATCAGCAAGAGGTGAGAGTTCAGAGATGGAGGCTCTGTGCCTGGCACCAGCACAGGCCATAGCTAGCAGATGAGTTCATTCAGTGTGCTGGGCCTGTGAGGGCTGAACCCAGTGATACGTAAGAAGTGTAATCATAATTTCCAGTAGTCCACGATAGCCCTAGGTTACACTTGCTGTAGATCAAATAATTATTTAGAATTGCTTTTACTGTCAAAAGTCTCTCATTCGGATGATCAGTCACATGCTCTCCCTCTCTCGAAGGCTCTCTTTGATTCGTGATGCCATGAATCGTGTGTGTGCTGCCCCCATCCACTCACCCCACCCTAGGATCTAGCATAAGGTAAAGGGCATGGACTCGGGATTTATTAAATTAATTCACCTTAAAGGAGCCCAAATCTCAATTTAGAAGGTGATGAGTTATACGGATGAAGTATCTAGAAATCAGTACAATTCAGGAAAGGGGGATAAGTTACAAGACAGGTGAGAAGGACCATGATTTCAGAACCACAGCAGCCATTCATTCCCATCAGAGCACATTAGATTTTGAACAACAGAGCCAGGGAGAGAGGCCAGATGAGGATTGGGCAGGCAGGCCACCTCGTGGAACATGTGACTGGGGCGAAGGAGTTACAAGGCAGTGGGTATTGTGGGCAGAGCCTGGGCCCGGTTGGCTGTCTTGCTGGCTGGCAGAACTCCACAGAGTGAGGCAATCGGCAGCGATCCAGGCAGGCAGTTGGTGTCAGTGAGGTCCATATGTGGATGGGACCAACAGCAGGGTGGGCAGCGCGGTAGGGGAAAGCCAGGCACTGGGTCCTGGGAACCCCAGGCAGCCTCCAGCTCTGGAGAAAGGGAGTACTGAGGCGAGAACAGGGCACCGAGCTTTAGTCAGGGACTTTCTGAAAGTTGGGGGAATGTGGAGCCTGTCATTTGGGCCGACTTGGCCACACGGCATGCTGGGATCTCCATGGTGGGTGAGCACTGAAAGAATGAGCTAAACATTGGCAGTGACCAAGCAAGAGGGATTAATTTGGTTTTTGGCCCAGCCCCAAGGAAAGAAGCCAGCTGTCCAAACCACAAACTAGGGTCTGACATGGGCTGGTGCCAGTGTTCAAATCTGCCAGCAAGGGGCCGGACGCCTGCTTCTCCTGTCAGGCAGGAACCAGGCAGAACTGCAGGGGCAAATCCCATGAGCTATGGTAGGTCGCTGGACATGACAGGTCTTACCTAGGGCGAGTGTTACTGTGGCGAAGGCTGAATGAAGCACACACTGAGAGACTCATGTCGAATCCTCGACAGCAAATCCAAAACTGGGTCATAAAGTGAGTTTGACTCAGAATAAAGCTAAAGAGCCTGATGGGAAATCATGAAACTGGGAAACAAGTCAGTGAGGAATGGAGGATCCAGGCGCACGGGATACCAAGCAGAGCATTCACAGCAAACTGCAGGCTTTTGTGCAAGCACCATACATGTACATAGTGACCTTAGATGTGGTAGTCCCAACATGGGCTGACATACATGTGCTTGAGCCATTAAAGGGGGGCTGACAGGGTGCAAGGCAACAACACACAACCATCTCTAAATAGCAGTCAGTCAAGCCACAGGGGGTTCATGGTTCTCGAAAGCCCTGGCCAGCTGACTACAAGACTCCATCTAGCAGCTGGAGGGACCAGGCCCAGCCTCCACAAAGAGGAGGTAGGCAAGGTCCCAGGAGGGATATGAGGGTCTCAGCGAAGTAAACAGGGGTCAGGGCAGAACTTCATTCAGTTGCAGGAATAAAAGTCAGGACCCAGAGCAGACACACAGTCAAATACACAGGGCACACACACGTGAGAGTTAGATGGGAAGCTGGAGCTTGTTGGATCCACACCAGGTGTACTTGATATTGGCCAGAGGCAGTGAGACTTTGGGGTGGCAGAATTTGATCAATACTCTGGACTTGACCGACTGGGGTTTAGTCTTGATGCTACCATTTACTGGCTGTGAGACCAACAGCTAGTTAATTAACATCTCTGAGCTGTGGTTGCCTCGTTTTTAAGATGAGGATAACAACATGTACTTGGCAAGGTGGTTGTGATGATTCAATGATGCAATGTGTAAGAAGTGCCAAGCTCAGTGCCTGGCACCATCATAGATGCTCCATAAACAGAGCTATTACTATCATTAAGACTAAATCCAAACCACACCTGTAGGGAGGGACGCGGGGATGATGCGTGACACACACTGCCAGGCTGGGCTGGACCGCCAGGGTAACTAGGGCATGCTGAGCCCGGGTGTGCAAGGCTGGACGCTGCTGGAGGAGTCAACTACTAGGACCGGACTGGGACCTATGGAAAAAGCACGGGCTATATTTCCCAAACAGGAGGTCATGCTCGGAGAAGGAGCAGCTGGGAGGTGCTGATTTACTGTTCTTTTTCTGGTTCGAGGAGTACTAAGCCTACAGGCAGAGTCCAAACAGCCTTTGTGGAAAGATGGAAGAGACATGGGATTAGGTAACCAATCAGCCCATTATGCAAAGAGCCAGTGCACCGTGTTATACAAAAATTACCCCCTCTCCTTCATTCAGGGGCACTGCTCCTGCCTCAGACTCCCGAGTGGCTGGGATTACTGGTGTCTGCCACCGCACCTAGCTAATTTTTTGTATCTTTAGCAGAGACAGGGTTTCACCATGTTGGCCAGGCTGGTCTCGAACTCGTGATCCACCTGCCTTGGCCTCCCAAAGGGCTGGGATTACAGGCATGAGCCACTGCGCCCGGCCTTTTTTTTTTTTTTTTTTTTTTGAGATGGAGTTTCACTCTCTTACCCAGGCTGGAGTGCAGTGGTGTGATCTAAACTCACTGCAACCTCCACCTCCCAGGTTCAAGTGATTCTTCTTCCTCAGCCTCCCTAGAAGCTGGGACTACATGTGCATGCCACCACGTCTGATTAATTTTTGGATTTTTAGTAGAGATGAGGTTTCACCATGTTAGTGAGGATGGTCTCAATCTCCTGACCTTGTGATCCGCCCACCTCAGACTCCCAAAGTGCTGGAATTACAAGTGTGAGCCACCATGCCCAGCCTACCATCATACATTAATTTGTTTAAGTTAAATATTGTTCTCCACAGGCATAACTGTTCCAAATGTCAGTGTTGCAGGAAGTAAAACAAATCGAATCACTCACAGTTCCTGTACCCAGGGCCTGATACGCTTAGACGCCTACAGCTCATCAAGAGGACTTATGGAAGCACGGACCTCTCCCAGGCACAGGGCAGCTAGTGAAAGAGAAGAAGAATCATCTATAGGACTTCGAAGTCTTGGGAAGGAATTAGGAAAAGGTGGAAGCTCACAGAGTGTTTGTTCTCCTCTTCCTGCTGATATTGGCGGGGTTTCCTGGAATCTAGTCTATACATTCAGCTCTCTCTGTGCACAGAGGGTCTTGGGCAGCTTGAGAACCAGCACCTGGTTGTGAGGATGGTGGTCTGGAAAGGGAGAGTGACGCTGGCTGGCCAATTTCCTCTCCTCAGGGCTCAAGCACCTGATGCGACCCTCTTCCTTGGTCTCCAGACTTCCCTTAAAGAAGCTAACAGCGCTAATCCTTAGCTATACAGCTGGCTAACGTAGGTTTAAATTTAGGTGCCAGTGCCACAGTGGAAATGCACATGTGTGACTGGCATGCAAAGGCAGGGTTTTCGTTGTTGTTTACTGTTGTTGTTTTGAGATGGAATCAATCTCACAGTGGTACACAGGCTGGCTGCGAACTCCTGGGCTCAAGTGATCCTCCCACTTCAGTTTCCTGAGTAGCTGAGACCACAGGTGCCTGCCACTGAGCCAGCTCAAAGGCTAGTTTGTTTGTTTGTTTGTTTGTTTGTTTAACCTGTGTGGTTAATACAGCAGCCCTACCCCGTGTGCTCTGAGCCCATGAAATGTGGCTGGTTTAAACTGAGATGTGCCAGAAGTGTAAAATATATCCCAGAGTTCAAAGACTCATCACGAAAAAGACAAAATAATGTGGCTGAATGCGGTGGCTCATGCCTGTGATCCCAGCACTGGGCCGAGGCGGGAGGCGTGCTTGAGCCCAAAAGCTCTAAGTTACATGAGCAATCATCACACTCACGCCCTCCAGCCTGGGTGACAGAGCAAGCCCTTGTCTCTAAAAAAAAAAAACAAAAAATAAAATAGACAAAAAACGTGAAATGTCTCTTTAATAATGTTGTACATTAATTCCGTGTTGAATTGATCATATTTGGAATATGTTGGGTTAAATAAAATAGATTATTAGAATGAATTTTACTTTTTAAAGTTTTTACTGTGACTACTAAAAATTTTGAAATTCCATATTTTGTATTATATATTTTGTGCGATAACACGTAATATATTATAGATAATATACAGTACAAAATATAATACTCATTATATTTCTGTTAGGCAGCACTGTCTTAACAAATTGATGAGTTTGTTTTGCCCGTGGAGCCCCCACTGGAAAGTCCTGGCCACTCCCATGGTGACTTATCAACGTGGTGGGTACCTGACATTTGGCTGGTCACAAAAGAGTCAGTTCATCTGGGGACAGGCAGGGTGATGGCCCCAGGCAGCCAAAGATAACTGGAGAATCCCTCTATCCTTGCTGCTGGAATCTTTTAGAAGTGCTGTCTCAGCCAGGCGCAGTGGCTCACACCTGTAATCTCAGCACTTTGGGAGGCCAAGGCGGGCAGATCACAAGGTCAAGAGATTGAGACTATCTGTCAACATGGTGAAACCTCGTCTCTACTAAAAATACAAAAATTAGTTGGGCACGGTGGTGCACACCTGTAGTCCCAGCTGCTCAGGAGGCTGAGGCAGAAGAATCGCTTGAACCCAGGAGGCGGAGGTTGCAGTGAGCCAAGGTTGAGCCACCGGACTCCAGCCTGGTGACGGCGAGACTGACTGAAAAAAAAAAAGGTGTTGTCTGTCTTCACGTCCGACACACAGGACACTTATGCAGTTGAGACTCTCTCCAAGCCCTCGTCTGCCTATCACCACCGAATGGCCACTGCCTGGATGTGCGGAGACAGACTCTTAGCCCTTCTGCTTTTCACCTGTTGGTACTCTGGAGGGACAGCGTTGCCATTAAAACACCTTATGTTGTTTTTGCCTTGGAGAGCTCGAGGCTCTGAGTTGAGACTCTCTCATCTGGATCAATAAACCTGCTGTAGCTCCACCTCAAAAACGCAAAAATTACCCCTTTATAAAACTCATAAAGGCACCAGCTTCACCTCATTTCTTTATTCATTCAACAAATACTCCAGTAGCATCTACTACTGGAAGAGAAGAGCTAACAGGGGAGACATCTGGCTCTGTCTGCCAGCAGCCTTCCAAGAGTCCATCACTTCTTCCTGCCTGAAAACCTTGCTGCACTTGCCCTCTAGACCTCCTTTATCTCCGTTCTTCCTCTTTCTTTCTTTCTTTTTTTTTTAAGGCAGTGTCTCACTCTGCCGCTCAGGCTGAATGGCAGTGGCACAACCTCGGCTCACTGCAACCTCTGCCTCCCGGATTCAAACAATCCCCCCGCCTCGGTCTCCCAACGTGTTGGGATCACAGGTGTAAGCCCCTGCAGCCAGCCAACAGTTTCCTAACTGATCTCCTTGCTATGATCCTCGTCTTCCTATATAGCCTATTCTTAGGTCAACTGCCAGAGCGATCCTTGAAAAATCTAAGCTACAGCAAGTCACTCCCCTCCTCAGGACGCTCCAACAACTTCCAGGCCTCTCTGAGCGAAATCCGAAGTGTGTACTGAGTACACACTCATACACTTGCTGTCTCCAGTTTAGCCACTCTGGCCTCCTTGATTTTCTCAAACATGCCAGCCATGCTTCTCCCACTCCGGAGCCTTTCGACTTCCTGTTGCCTCCACCTAGAAAGCTCTTCCTGCAGATACCTGCATGGTTTGACTCCTGACATCCTTCAGGTCTCTGCTGAGATGTCACCTTGGGGAGACGTTTCCTGACCATCTCTCATGAAGCAGCACCCTGCCCCCTACCTTCCTATTCCCTTCTCCTGCTGGATTGATCTCCCCGCTGCTCATCTCCATCTCACATGTGGTGCATTCACTTGTGTGTCGATCGTCCGCCTCCACTGGAATGTCAGTTCTCTGACAACAGAGATTGCGTCTTTTTGTTCATTGCCGCCTCCCAGCATTTGCTGGAATGTCTGGCACATTCTAAGTGCTCTGTAAATATTTGTTGAATGCATGAAGGCAAAGAAATGGTTCTCCTTTGTAAAGATGATAAGAGGCAGACGATAGACAAGTAAAAGAAAAAGTGCCTGTCGTTACCAATTGCGGCAAGTGCTGTGAGGAAACTGAGAGATGTAACGGACAGCCCACTTTACATAGATTTTCCAGGTAGTCAAAGGGGAATTGCTGAAACAAGTGACATTCAGGTTGGGATTAAGAGGAGGAGATAGGGCAGCCCTGCAAACTGTGGGAGAAGACCATTCTGGGTGGGGAGGGGAATAGCAAATTCAAAACTCGTGAGGCAGGAATGAAGAATCGAGAGGGCAGACTAGGCATGGTGGCTCATGTCTATAACCCCAGCACTTTGGGAAGCCAAGGTGGGCAGATCATCTGAGGTCAGGAGTTCGAGACCAGCCTGGCCAACGTGGCAAAACCCCGTCTCTACTAAAAACACAAAAAATAGCCAGGCATGGTGACGGGCGCCTGTAATCCAAGCTACTTGGGAGTCTGAGGCAGGAGAATCGCTTGAACCCCGGAAGTAAAGATTGCAATGAGCCGAAATCACACCACTGCACTCCAGCCTGGGCAACAGGAGCAAAACTCGATCTCAAAAAAAAAAAAAAAAAAAAAAAAGGAGTTGAGAGAGGACTTATGGGGAATGAAGAAAATGACAAATGTGATGTTGAAGGGGTGTTTAGGCCAAACCATAAAAGATCTGGTGGGCTGTGGTAGAGTTTAGATTTTCTTCACAGTTTTGTCTAAGGCTGAACCTGTTAGTAGCAAGTTGAGGAGAAAATCTGAAATGATATCCAGATGGTGGAATCTGGGTCTCCAGACCCTTAGCTTAAGATTCTGCATAGTTTCTTAGATAGAAATAGAGTGGCCTTCACAAGGTCCACAGACTGATCCTCCCACAACAGGGCTTCCAAGACAGTAATTCCTGTAAAGCAAACAACAGCCTTCTCCCGCTATCAGAGCAGGTCCCAGCATTCAAACTCTCCTGTCAAGCGATCCCTCTCATTATGTACCTGGCCTGATCTCCAGCTGCAATGAATTATCTCAGACGGCATTTCCAATCCAGTGGCCTGGTCCTTATTCTCTTCCCTGCATTTTCACAGTTACCCTAGTGCTTTTGCTTGTGTTGTTTCTCTGCAAAGAAATGTCCTGTGCTTCATCCACATGTCTAAAACCCAGTTCTATTTCCACGGTAACCATGAGATCAGGTATCTAGGCCTAGGTTGTGGTCTAAAAGTTACTTTATTACTACAGTAGGCTGGATAATGGCCTCCCAAAAAGACTTCCACATCCTAAGACAGTGTGGTGATTTCTCAAGGATCTAGAATGAGAAATGCCATTTGACCCACGATCCCATTACTGGGTATATACCCAAAGGATTATAAATCATTCTATTATAAAGACACACGCATATGTATGTTTATTGTGGCACTGTTCACAATAGCAAAGACTTGGAACCAACCCACATGCCCATCAATGATAGACTGGATAAAGAAAATGTGGCACAGATACACCATGGAATACTATGCAGCCATGAAAAAGGATGAGTTCATTTCCTTTGTAGGGACATGAATGAAAATGGAAACCATCATTCTCAGCAAAATGACCCAAGAACAGAAAACCAAACACTCATGTTCTCACTCATACATGGATGTTGAACAATGACAACACATGGACACAGAGAGGGGGACATCACACACCAGGGCCTGTCAGGGGGTGGGGAGCTGGGGAGGGATAGCATTAGGAGAAATACCTAATGTAGATGATGGGGTGATGGATGCAGCAAACCACCATGGCACGTGTGTACCCATGTAACAAACACGCACGATCTGCACATGTACCCCAGAACTGAAAGTACAATTTTAAAATAATTTTTTAAAAATGACTTCTACATCTTAGTCTCTGGAACCTGTGAACTTGACTTTATACGCAAAACAGGGCTTTGCTAAAGTGAATAGTGGTTGTGCCTTGGGGAGATTATCCTGGATTATCTGGGTGGAACCTAAAAGCAATCACACATGTTCTCACAAGAGGAAGGCACAGAGAGAACACACAGACAGGAAAGTAAAAGGCAATGTGAGCACAGAGGCAGAACTGGAGGGAGGCAGCCGCAAGCCAAGGAATACCAGCAACCACACAAAGGTGGAAGAGGCCAGGCCCGGATTCCCCCAGAGCCTGCGGAGAGAGAGTCTGACCCTGCCCACACCTTGATTTGGGCCCAGTGATCATGATTTTGGATTTCTGGCCTCCAGAACTGTGAGAGAAGAGATTCCTGTTGCTTTAAGCCCCCGAGTTTGTGGTCATTTGTTGCAACTGCTATAGGAAACTAATGCAATGACCTTGCCCTGTACCCTGGCATCTGGCCTTCAAGTCATCCTCATTGCTCCCCTGTTGGCTTTCCTGCTGACTTGCCAGGTACAATCGGCATTCCGTATCTAAGGGTTCCACATCCACAGGTTCCACCAACCTCAGATGGAAAACGTAGTTAGAAGCAGAATGGTTGTGTTTGTACCGAACATGTATGGAATCGTTTTTCTTGTCATTATTCCCTAAACAATCGAGTAGCAAAACTATTTATATAACATTTATGTCATAGTAGTACTTTAAGTAGAGGTGATTTAAAGTGTACAGAAGGCTGGTCAGGCGCAGTGGCTCAGGCCTGTAATCCCAGCACTTTGGGAGGCCCACGCGGGTGAATCACAAGGTCAGGAGTTCAAGACCAGCCTGGCCAATATGGTGAGACCCTGTCTTTACTAAGAAATACAAAAATTACCTGGGCATGGTGGCGCGTGCCTGTAGTCCCAGCTGCTCGGGAAATGGAGGTTACAGTAAGCTGAGATTGCACCACTGCACTTTGGCCTGGGTGACAGAGTGAGGCTCTGTCTCAAAAAAAAAAAAAAGGATACAGAAGGGTATACATAGGTTATATGCAAATACTACATCATTTTATATTCAGGACTTGAGCATCCACAGATTTTTCGGTATCCTTGGGGTCCTGGATCCAATGCCCCGAGGATACTGAGGGATGACTCTCGTTCTCTTACCCTTCTTAATGTTATATGTCCTCATATTTACTGCATGCTAGTTTCAGAGGTTTAGGTAGAGATTTTATCTCTCCCACTGTCTTCATTTTAAAGCCACATTATCAAGACAGACAGGCTCCAGGCAAATAAATTCTCAGTGGCAGTGTTTGGGATAGATCCCAGTAGGCAGGTATGGGAGGCAGAGAGACCAGCCAGGGGGCCATTCTGTGATGGTAAGTGAGGTGAGGGAGGTGTGGACAAATAGTGGTTTCAGCTGGTCCGCTTCCTCTGTTTTTTGAAGTTTGGTAATCCTAAGTGCCCGAAACTGTGATGACTAAAGGCAGGAAACAAAGTCCCCCTAGGCATTACTGTGCCCGGGGCGTAAGGGACCTGAAATGTCAGAGAAGAACTGATAGGACTTAATAGCTAAATGGAATGAAAAAAAGAAAAAGAAGAACCAGGTTTTAAGCCAGAATCACTCAGAAAATAGTACCTTTGATAACCACAGAAAAATCAGGAAGCAATGAGGGTTGTAGAGAGAAAATGATGAATTCTTTATCTGAAATGTCGAATTTTAGGTGAGCTGAAATAACTACTTGAAAGCCGTCTCCCCTGGGAAGCTCCCCGCAACCACATACACAAGCCTGGTGCTCCCAGAATCCCCTGGTTATGCCTTTTTTCTAGAACTGATAACCCTATATCATGAGAACAGGTTTACCTTTCCATCTTCCTGACAGTCCGTGAGCTCCTTAAAAGATGAGATCATGCCTTATGATATCTCCAGCTTCACATATACTACCTGGTTCCTAGTAGATGCTCAATCAGTAAATTTTCAATGAATTAACAAGCAGGGTTGGGCTGGGCACAGTGGCTCGTGCCTGTAATCCCAGCACTGTGGGAGGCCAAGGCAGGGGGATCACCTGAGGGCAGGAGTTTGAGACCAGCTTGGCCAACATGGTGAAACTCCATCTCTACTAAAAATACAAAAATTAGCCAGGCATGGTGGCGCACGCCTATAATCCCAACTACTCAGGAGGCTGAGGCAGGAAAATCTCTTGAACCCAGGAGGTGGAGGTTGCAATGAGCCGAGATCGTGCCACTACACTCCAGCCTGGGCGAAAGAGGGAGGCTCCATCTCAAAAAAAAAAAGCAAGTAAGGTAGATTTCAGACAAGAGGTCGAGGCTAGGGATGAAGATCTTGGAGCTTCCTTTCATACATGAGAGTTGAAGTAAGAGATGAAGATAAATAGCACAACTGAAAGTGACAACAGTTTGCTCTGTCATTGCCTGAGTTCCTCAGGAATAGGAAATAGTTCTAGCTAAGCAGATTTTTAAAACTTTGGCCTAATAATCAGGTGCCGGGGATCATATCTGAATAAGGAAGAAGGCAAGAGTCTGAGACTGTCATCTCTCCAGGGCTCTCATGAAACTAAAAGTCATTTTTCATTTACCAGCCAGTTCAAGGTTCACTCATCCTTATCAGTGTGGTCACGCAACATTATAATAAGCATCAGTTGGAGGCACACAGATGTTTTGCATGTGACATGCCTGACTTCTGGGTACACATACTTATATTTTGTGCCATACCAAAAATCGGTCAGGTGGGAAACTATAGAGGGAATACATGTTCTTCTTGGATATTGAGACTTCTAAAAAGCTGCCAAAGTCATGGAAGGATTCCTTAAAATGTATTTCAAGGCACAACTACAGAACTTTCTTTCTTATATTCCCAGTTAGATCCTTTCTACACATAACCCTGGTAGGCATCAGGGCTGGGGGTCAAATTCTTTGAATGCCAAAAGAGATAGATAATAATCCTGGCTGTTTTAGATGCCACTGTAAGTTTCATAGCCCTGACCTGTAATTGAATTTCCCTGGGAATTTTATAATATATTGATTGAGCCTAATTAAGTCAAGGATCTGCTCTCCATTATCTGCCTTCACAGCCTCTACACAGTGCCATTCAATCCAAACAAAATTTCGTAAGTTCCTAATAAGTACAAAGCTCCGTGCTGGGCCTCTGCAAAACATAAGGAGAAATAAGCTGAAGTCACTGGTTCTTCAGCAGTCCAGTCTTGGAACAGAATACACACCAACTTAACACAAGAAAACCAAAGCGAACACTCTAGAACAAACGTGCAGACCTACAACCTTAGCACAAAGTTGGCCATCGATTACTGGGTTGAAATGGTAAAGATGGAAATTACTTGTTTGAAATGATAATGACTCATTCCACACACTTTCAAGCATTTGTTCTTTAAACAGAGTGTAATTCAGAATACTGACTCACCTGGTATTAGCTACCCCTGTCATTTCCTTCATAATTAACCCAGGCACATTCTTCTGGTAACTGTCGTTCTTGTTCCTCCATGTCTGGAGTTTTCAGACGTGGAGGAACATACACAAGGGTTTGGGGATAATCTAGGGAATGCAGGAACATTTTTAGGATGACCCTGGGTAACTTTTGTTTGCTTAGCTGCAAAATCTCTTTTTCACATTCTCATTACTCGATTGCCAGTTCCAACAGGTCCGCTCCATATTGCCCTGAAACTCTGGGCCACCAAGTTTCAACATTCTTGTGTGTGACTCTCCTTCCCTAGGACTCTCCCTAGTACCTTAGCAAAGACTGTGTAGTGCTGAGTTAACACACTTCACAATTCTTTCCTGCTCCTTCTTCATGAGAGGCATGAATGTTCTTACATATCAGCTACCATCAAGGCTCCAAGCCAGGCATTTAAGAATTGGATGAACCTGGCTGGGTGCACTGGCACACACCTGTAATCCCAGCACTTTGGGAGGCTGAGGCAGGCAGATCACAAGGTTAGGAGTTTGAGACCAGCCCAGCCAATATGGTAAAACCCTGTCTCTACTACAAATACAAAAAATATAGCCAGGCGTGGTGGCACATGCCTGTAATCCCAGCTACTCAGGAGGCTGAGGCAGAAGAATTGCTTGAATCCAGTAGGTGGAGGCTGCACTGAGCTGAGGTCGCACTACTGCACTCCAGCCTGGGAGATAGAGCAAGACTCTTTCTCAAAAAAAAAAAAAAAAAAAAAAAAAAAAAGATTGGATGAGCCAAACTTTTATTTTTAAATTAAATTAAATTTTTTAAAGACAGGGTCTTGCTCTGCGGCCCAGGCTGGAGTGCAGTGGCACCATCACAGCTCACTGCAGCCCGAAATCCCAGGCTCAAACTATCCTCCCACCTCTGGCTCCCGAGTGGCTAGGACTACAGGCATAATGCCCAGCTATTTTTTAAATTTTTGTAGAGACTAGATATTGCTATGGTGCCCAGTCAGGTCTCAAACTCCTGGCTTTGAGTGATCCTTCCACCATAGCCTCCCAAAGTACTGGGATCACAGGCGTGAGATACTATGCCTGGCCACTAACTTTTAAACAGACATCTCTGGCCGGGCACAGTGGCTCACACCTGTAATCTCAGCACTTTGGGAGGCTGAGGCAGGCAGGTTCACCTGAAGTCAGGAATTTGAGACCCGCCTGGCCAACATGGTGAAACCCCGTCTCTACTAAAAATACAAAAATCAGCCAGGTATGGTGGCAGGCACCTGTAGTCCCAGCTACTCAGGAGGCTGAGGCAGAGTTTTGCAGTAAGCCGAGATCATGCCATGGCACTCCAGCCTAAGTGACAGAGCGAGACTCCATCTCAAAATACATGTATACATACATTCATACATACATACATACATAAACAGGCATCTCTCTACCCTAACTTTTGAGAAAAAAAATATGTTTGAGGAAAATACAGCCATCTCCTTAGAATATCATTCGACATAGTGCTATCATATAACTTCACAGTAAATGGTATTAGATTTGTATATATGTGTCTGTGTATAAGTATAGATGTGTATGTATGTGTATCCATCATAACGCCTATATATACAATGTGTATGTGTGTAAACTTGTAATTTGACACTTCATGGTTATTTTCAGAAACTGCACCCGTAATCAGAGCACACTACAACCAGGCACTAAGTGCTTTGATTGCATCACACAGACTTCCAGACTTAAACTGTACGTGTGGTTAATTTAGAAAGTGATCACCATGCTTTCCCTCTGCATAGCAGCTTGAAAAAGCCACTTAATCTAAGACTTTGTTACTTTTACAAAATGCGAATGATGATATCTGCCCTTCTGAGCCTTCAAGGTGGTTACGAGGAGCATCTAGGGTGACGTTGATAAAGCCACCTTATCTAAACGAAGGGAGCTGTGATTGTTATTCAAGTGTCTTCTAAACCTCTCAGCTCTGTGCCCTTTGCGGACTATCTGGCAACTTAGCCATTGAGAGCATTGAAAGTGGACTTCTTCGTGTCTTTCCATTAAAATTACGCGTAATCTTGGACCCTAAAACATCTAAGACCAGAAGATATTCCTCTCAGAAAATTCTAGAACCTTACCTGTCACTTATGTATTCGATGAGTGTTTTATTAAATGTTCCTCTGTGCCAGGCATAGCAAAAGACCTTGGAGATACTAAGACAAATAAATTGACAGTTCCTGTCTACCGTCTAGCAGAATATAGGCTTGGAGTCTAACAGAAAGAAACAAACCAATCAATAAAATATTATAGGTGCTAAATAGAGGCATGTGTGGAGAAGAAACAGCAGAGAGGAGGGAGTGATTGAATCCAGCAGTGGGTGGCGGTATGCTGAACGTTGCTAATGGCCTCCCTAACAATCATGTTTCCCCCTTCCCCACACCAACTCCCCTTAAATTGAGTTGAAAGTCAAATACTGTACTCCCTCTCTCACCCTTCCTAGCAACTACACATGCAAGTGACGTAGACGGATTCAGTGTAAGTGTGTTGTGTAACTGCTGGGTGCTTTCTGGAAAAGCGTTGCTTTCCTAATCAAAGGGCTTGTGACCGTTGGTGTTTTTCAGAGACAGCTACGGTAATATCTCCCACCCTATGTGCTCCTGCACAATGTGACCTTAAAACTCCCCCCTCAGCCAGGCGTGGTGGCTCACACCTGTAATCCCCGGAGTTTGGGAGGCCAAGGTGGGGAGATTGTTTGAGCTTACGAGTTCAAGACCAGCCAGAGCAACATGGCAAAACCCTGTCTTTACAAAAAATAGCCAGGCATGGTTGTGCGCCCCTGTAGTTCCAGCTAGTCCAGATGCTGAGGTGGGAGGATGGCTTGAACCTGGAGGTTACAGTGAGCTGAGATCATACGACGACACCCCAGCCTGGGTGATAGAGCCAGACCTTGTCTCAAAGAAAACAAAAACAAACCCCACAACTTTTACTCTTAAGAGATGGCGTCAGGCTGAACGCAGTGGCTCATGCCTGTAATCCCAGCAATTTGGGAGGCCAAGGAGGTAAGAGGGCTGGAGCCCAGAGAATGAAGTTTGCAGTGAGCTGATATCAGGACTGCACTGCAAACTGGGTGACAGAGGAAGACTCTGTCTCAAAAAAAATAGAGAGATGGAGTCAATGTCCTCTTTTCTCTTCCTTGATCCTGGAGTGAACTTGATGATTTTCTTAGCCAGCAGAGCGCAATAGAAGTGACACCGGGTGACATCTGAAACTAGATCATAAACATTCCGTGTATGTCCACCACTCTGTTCTTTCCGAATACTTGCGTCTGGAAGCCAGCAGCCATGTTGTGAGGAAGCCCAAACTAGCCCATGCCAAGAGGCCACATGGAGAGGCCACATGCAGATGTTTTGGATGACAGCCCATCAGAGTCCCAGCCAGCAGTTAGCATCAACCAGACATGTGAGTGAGAACATCACTCAATAAATGCAGCCCCGGTGCCTGAGTCATCCTCACCCTTTGAGCCTTCCTAGCAGAGACGCCAGACACTGTGGAGCAGAGACGTTTCTCTACTGCGCTCTGCACAAATTCCTGTGCCTTGGAATCTGTGAACATAATAAAATGGTTGAGGTGTGCCACTTAGCATTGGGGTGGTTTGTTTCACAACTCTTGTAACTGGAATATAGATGTGGCTGGCACGGCCATTTCTCCCTTCTTCCAGTCTGGATTCTAGGAGCTGGGCAGGGTGGGAATGGAGACAGCTTACCACCATGCGGTAAAAGCATGATGTTGGCTTCAATGTTGTTGATTTGCTAAACCAACACCCACAAATGTTTACCTCTAGGCCTCTTGGAGTATGAGAAAAAAATAAAAAAACTCTTCTTGTTTATTTAAGCCACTCCATGCCAAGTTATCTGTTACTTGTAGTTAGAAGCACCCCTGCTGGAAAGATCTGGTAGATCTGTGGGGGATAAAACTCGATTTTGAAATGTTAATGAATGAATGCATGTCTAATTGGAATAAAAGTAGAGATAGCAATTATAGCCTACTCTTCTAAGAAGTTTGGCTGTGAAGAAAATGAGAGAAATGAATTAGCAGCTAGGGGAATCCTAAGGGCAGATTTTATAGTCTGTGAGGAAATATCTAGTAGAACCAGAAAGATGTAAACTGGAGCAAGAATAACCTCAGCCGCTACTGCTACAGTTCAACCCTGCCTTGGCCCTTCCGTCTTCAGCAAGTCTCAGAGACTTTCTTGGAAATTTTCAAAGCAGGGCTGGCTTCATGGGTTTGTGACCTGCACAATTTCACAGGGCTCCCTGCTGGGAGGGACCCTGTATTTCATTTAGTGCTCTGTTGTCACTGTCTTGAAATTAGTAATTTTTGAACAAGACGCCCTAGGTTTGCATTTCCCACTGAGTCACACAAATAATGTAGTCAATCTCACTTAAAAAATGTCCTGCATCCATTTACATGAGGATGTTTAGAAACAGCTTGGAGGCCAGGCATGGTGACTCACATCTGTAATTCCCAGCACTTTGGGAGGCCAAGGCAGGAGGATCACTTGGGCCCAGAAGTTTGAGGCCAGCTTGGGCCACACAGTAAGACCCAGTCCCTACATAAACGTTTTTAAAATTAGCCAGGCATGGCCGGGCTCAGTGGCTCCTGCCTGTAATCCCAGCACTTCAGGAAGCTGAGATGGGCGGATCACAACAAGGTCAAGAACTTGAGGCCATCCTGGCCAACACGGTGACACTCCATCTCTACCAAAAATAATACAAAAAATTGGCTGGGTGTGGTGGCACGCCTGTAGTCCCAGCTACTCGGGAGGCTGAGGCAGGAGGATCACTTGAACCCAGAAGGCAGAGGTTGCAGAGAACCGAGATTGCGCCACTGCACTCCAGCCTGGTGACAAAGCAAGACTCCGTCTCAAAAAAAAGGAGAAAAAAAAATTAGCCAGGCATGGTGGCACATGCCTGTAGCCCCAGCTACTCATTGAGCTAAGGCAGGAGAATTGCTTGAGCATGGGAGATCAAGGTTGCAGGGAGCTGTGATGGAGCCCCTGCCTTTCAGCGTGGTGACAAAGTGAGACTCTGTCTCAAAAAAAGAATAATAAAATAAAAAAGAGAAAGAGAGAGAAGCCACTTGGACTTTGATTAGCAATGGATCTCCATCTTAAAGGCACTATATATTTTCTGATTTTTAAAACTCACATGGCCCTGGGGTCCCTTGAATTTATTCTGTATATTTATGTAAACCAGCATAGCCATTGTTTTTGGAGGCCTACCTTCTGATTTTAAATAACATGGCATATGGCAAACATACAGTTGACTCTTGAACAACATGGGTTTGAGCTGTGTGGGTCCACTTATTCATGGATGATTTTTTCAATGAAAGTGTAGGGAGTGTCCGCCCCTGCTGCTTCCCTTCCACCAATTCTGCCTCTGCCACCCCTAAGACAGCAAGACCACCTCCTCCTCAGTCCACTCAATGTGAAGACAGCGAAGAGAAGGAAATTCATGACGCTCCTTTTCCACTGAATCAATAGTAAAATACATCTTCCCTTTCTTACAATGTTCTTAATACCATTTTTCTCTATTTTCGTAAGAATAAAGTATATAATAACATACAAAACATGTGCTAATTGACTATTTATGTTATTGGTAAGATTTCCAGTCAACCGTAGGCTATTAGTAATTCAGTTTTTAGGGAGTCAAAAATTACACTCAGATTTTCAACTGGACATGGCCCTGGGGTCACTGTCCCAATCCTAGTGTTGTTCAAGGGTCAACTGTACCTGTCCTCAGATGGCCGTTAAGACAGTAGCCTTCTCCATGAGGGAAATTTTCCAGCTCTGAGGAATCCTGGGCTAGATGATTGCAGGCCCAGTTAGACTCCTGCAGCTCGTTATTAAAACCCTGCCACTTCAGCCTGCGTATGCCTCACCCACCGCCTGCATCACAGTAGCCAATCGCACTTGCAGACCTGTCAATCTGTTTCTCAAGAACAACGCCACCTATCACCCAGATGATCTGGGCAGCTTGGCAGCCCACTACTGACTAATACCTTCCATATGACCAACTACAACATTTATTCTGCAGTAACTATGGCTTCTCCCAGCCATTCTCTCCACCCCCTACCCCGGAGTTACAATCAGGACTATAGCAGAAACTCCAGGTCAATTTCTGGCATACAATTCACGAGTCTCTAAAAAAAAAAATGCAATGAATTAAAAGAGATCCTTTATAGGTGGGATGATCTTGGTTGCTCTTTGATATAGTTTGGATATTGGACCCCACCCAAATCTCATATAGAATTGTAATCCTCACTGCTGGAGGTATGGCCTGGTAGGCGGTGTTTGGGTCATGGGGGCGGATCCCTCACGGCTTGCCACTGTCTTTGGTATAGTGAGCTCTCAAGAGATCTGGTCATGCAGGTGTGTGGCACATACACTCTCGCTTGATGCTGCTTTCGCCAGGTAGGCACCTGCTCCCCCTCTGCCTTTCGCCATGAGGCCTCCCTGGAAGCCGAGCAGACGCCAGCGCCATGACAGCTGCAGAAGCATGAGCCAATTAAACCTCTTTTTTTACACACGATCCAGTCTCAGGTATTTCTTCACAACAATGCAGGAGCAGCCTGATATGCTATACTTTTTACATCTAATCTCTCTGTCCAGAAGACTTTGGGATGTGTCTCTGAGGATGTGGATGGCTACAAATGATCAAGTGAGTGAGAGTGCCTTAATGTTCATTGAGGGGGACAAACAAAACCACATCTCCATTCCCTTTGTATGTTGAGCTTACCAGAGCCCAGGACTTCACCCATCGCTCCCCTAAGACACTTCCCAAGGTAGGGTAAGCAGAATGTTCTGCAAAGCTGTCATTTTCAGCCACCAGGTATATGCCATAATTATAGATTCGGAATTCCAAACGAAGAGCTAATTCTGTTTCTACAGACAAAGTGATCAGGTCTCTAGCTAGCTGAGCTGTTGGCAGCACCACCAAGAGTGAAAACAAGTTGTGTTGGGTGGATGAATCGCACATAATGAGAGCTTAGTGAGAGAGACAAAGGGATGGTAATGGATGTCCAGAAGGGTATCTATGGCTCCTTCTCCCCCAGAAAGAAGATGGCAGACATTGCCAAGCTCTCTCATCCTCCCCACCAGTAGGTAGGGAAGTGCTGGCATCCCCCAACTGACCTGGTTCTAACTGGCCCTGGGCTTGGGGTGAGGCTGGTTGTTTCTAGCAGATGAGGCTGTGTGCCGTGGGTCAGAGACACTGAAGCAGAAGCTTGGCCTTTCTGCAGTCACCTCTCCCTGTGCTCGATGGATTCATGCCTGCACTTTTGTTAGCAGGACTCAGCAAACTTTTTTGTTTTTTCCTGTAGCGACTAAAGTGTTTGGGACTTTGTTGGGGGGGCAGTTTCCCCCCGAGGCAGAGTCTCGCTTTGTCACCCAGGCTGGAGTACAATGGCAAAATCTTGGCTTACTGCAACCTCCGATCCCAGGTTCAAGCGATTCTCCTGCCTCAGCCTCCCAAGTAGCTTGGATTACAGGTGCATGCCACCACACCTGGCTAATTTTTGTATTTTTAGTAGAGACGGGGTTTCACCGTGTTGGCCAGGCTCGTCAGGAGCTCCTGACCTCAGGCAATCTGCCTGCCTCAGCCTCCCAAAGTGCTAGGATTACAGGTGTGAGCCACTGCGCCCAGCCTTAAAAAACTTTTTTTTTAAAGAGCAATTTTAGGTTCACAGCAACATAGAGAGGATGGTACAGAGATTACTCTTCTACCCCCTTCCCTGACGCATGCAGAGCTCCCTGTTACCAACATCCCCACCAGAGTGGTAGACTGGGTTACCTGATGCACCTCCACTGGCACCTGGTCATCACCCAGTGTCCACAGTTTACATCAGGTTTCACTCCTGGAGTTGTACATTCTATGGGTTTGGACAAATGTGTAATGACATGTATTCACGATTATAGCATCATAAAGAACTATTTCCCTGCCATAAAAATCCTCTGTGCTCTGCCTCTTCATCCCTCCCGCCCCCAAACCTCTGGAAACAACTTAACTTTTTATTTGCTGTCTCCATAGTTTTGACTTGTCCAGAATGTCATAAAGTCGCAATCATATAGTATGTGGCCCTTTCAGATCGGCTTCTTTCACTCTGTAAAACACATTCACTTTTCCTCTAAGTCTTTTTGTGGCTTGATAGTTCATTGATTTTTATTTTGAGACAGAGTCTCATTTTTGTCACCCAGGTTGGAGTGCAATGGCGCGATCTCAGCTCATTACAAACTCCGCCTCCCAGGTTCAAACGATTCTCCTTTTCTCAGCCTCCCAAGTAGCTGGGACTACAGGTGCGCACCACCACGCCTAGCTAATTTTTGTATTTTTATTACAGACTGGGTTTCACCATGTTGGCCAGGAAGGTCTCAATCTCTTGACTTCGTGATCTGCCCGCCTCGGCCTCCCAAAGCGCTGGGATTACAGGCATGAGTGACCACACCCGGCCAATTAAGAATATTTATCACAGCATCATCTGTGGAAGCTCAATGTTAGAACTCAGTTTTGGGTAACTTTCTTTCTTTCTTTCTTTTTTGAGACAGAGTTTCGCTCTGTCTCCCAGGCTGGAGTGCAGTGGTGCGATCTCAGCTCACTGCAACCTCCACCCACCAGGTTCAAGCAATTCTCCAGCCTCAGCCTCCTGAGTAGCTGTGATTACAGGCACATGCCACCACACCTAGCTATCTTTTTTTTTGTATTTTTAGTAAACATAGGGGTTTCACCATGTTGCCGGGCTGGTCTCAAACTCCTGACCTTGAGATCTGCCCACACTGGCCTCCCAAAGTACTGGGATCACAGACGGGAGCCACCATGCCCAGCCAGTCATAGCTCATTTCTTTTCAGTACTGAATAATATTCCATTCTCTGGACATACCACAGTTTATCTGTTTACCTACTTAAGGGCATCTTGGTTGCTTCCAAGCTTTGGCAATTATGAATAAAGCTCAGTGACCATTTTTTTTTTTTTTTTGAGACAGAGTTTCGCTATTGTTACCCAGGCTGGAGTGCAATGGCGCGATCTCGGCTCACCGCAACCTCCGCCTCCTGGGTTCAGGCAATTCTCCTGCCTCAGCCTCCTGAGTAGCTGGGATTACAGACATGCGCCACCATGCCCAGCTAATTTTTTGTATTTTTAGTAGAGACGGGGTTTCACCATGTTGACCAGAATGGTCTCGATCTCTTGACCTCGTGATCCACCCGCCTCGGCCTCCCAAAGTGCTGGGATTACAGGCGTGAGCCACCGCGCCCGGCCTCAGTGACCATTTTTTTAAAAAAATAGTTTTTGTATTTGTTTTTAATGACAAATGGAGAAATACTATCAGAAAAATAAAAAGCAGAAAATGGAATTCTACTGACCCAGAAGGAAAAGCCAATAAAAGCCATAGGTATTTGGTAAATATCCTCAGGACCCATTTCTGAGTCTACAATAGAGAGACCCTGCGGTTAAAAGCCTACATAGCAGGGCAGTCGGAAGCCACTGCAGCCCAAATGTCTTGAAGAGACACATCCTCCACAGGCATACTTTAACAATCTTCAATTTCCTCTCCCACCGACTGTCCCACATTCAACTCCTGCTTCTCAAATCCCCTCAGAAAATACTCCCCTCCGACCCTAGCCAAGGTGCCTCTCACCTCTGTCCTCCTTCTTTCCTCTAAGTTCTCATCAGAGAAGCCCAAAGGAGTTCTTTTGGCAAGATAGATCTTTCCGTAGAGAATGAGGGAGAGGAAGAAGATAGATCTTTCCATAGAAAATGAGGGAGAGAAAGAAACCTAGTGGACAAGGTTAGAATTATCCTTTGCAGGTGGAGGGAAGGGAAAGGTGAGCAATCGTTTTCTTGTCTTATATGTGTATCTTTTAAAAAGCGAATGTCTTGCCCTGGTGCAGTAGCTCATGCCTGTAATTTCATCACTTTGGGAGGCCGAGCAGGACGTTCAAGACCACCCTGCCGATGTGGTGAAACCCCCTCTCCACTAAATATACAACAATTAGCCAGACATGGTGGTGGGCACGTGTAATACCAGCTACCCTGGAGGCTGAGGCAGGAAAATCGCTTGATCCTGGGAGGTGGAGGTTGCGATGAGCTGAGATCGCGTCCCTGCATTCCAGCCTGGGTGACAGAGCAAGACTCCATCTCAAAAAAAAAAAAAAAAAAAAAAGAATATATTTCTATAACAATCGTTTTTGTATAATAATTTTGAATGGCTTCATGTATACCGTGGTATAGATAAACTGTTAATTCTTTCACCAAACTACTAGTTTATTTTCAACTTTCACGTATACAGAGAACTCTGCGATAAATGTTATTGTTACCTAAATCTTTGCACATATCCACAATTACTGACCTAGGATAAGTCGCCAAAAGTGGAGAGGCTGGTACATTACTAAGTATATTTTTGGCCACATATCTAAGCAGCGGCTTAAATGGCCTACAAGCGTATTTATAGCTGAGAAAAAGGATGAGTATGGCGATTCTGTTCCATAGTGGCAGGGACTGAGGTTCCTACCCATGGCTCTCTCATTTCTAGACATTGCTCTTGTCTCTCTGATCTATCGCTACATTTTTATTCCAGAAAGCAAAACAGGGATAAGGAGGAACAACAGACCACCTCCCTTTCAGCCTTTTAGGGCCTCACCCTGAGGTTACACACATCACTTCTGCTCTCGTCCCAGTGGCCAGAACTTTTTCATATACCCATTCCTACCTGTCAGAGAGGCTGACAATATAACCTTTTTATTCTGGTAGCCTGGCTAAAAATTCTATTACCCTAGAATAAGAGGCCAATGAGCAGCCACATTTTTAAGGTTTTGGATATATACTACTTTATCAGTCTGCAGGAAGATTACAGCAATTTACACTTCCATCACCCTCGCCAACGCAGGACATTTGAAATATCTTGCCAAATTAATAAGTGAAGAAAATTAGTATCGCTCTATTTTATTTTGCACTTGATCTCTAGTGATGTTGGCAACATTTTTTTCTACTGAAATACATGTTATAAGTGGCTACAGCAATTTATTCTGAATTCAGGGTTAAGTGGGAAGTCCAGATTTCAAGAGCAGACACTCTAATCTTGAAATGCACACCATTATCCAGGGCTATTTTATAACAGACAATTCCAGTCATCATTACAGACAATTCCAATCACGCTTCTCAGGGGTGATTTCTTCCCCTTCACCACGTAGGAACCTACTATAGCCAAGTAGGTCAGCCCTTGGGCTTTACTATTTCAAAGACGTTCATGGTATGGTGAGCAGCCTCCTTGAGGCTGGGGGAGAATACTCAGACCTCCAAGGGACTGCTGCTTGTCGTTCCAGCTAGATGAGCGTCAGTACTCTCTTTGTTCATTTGGTGGTGCAGGTCACCGAGGACCACCAATCCTAAATCACACTAAATAGCCTGAGCCAGGTCCACTGGAACTCCCGACAAGTCTAGGGGGTGTCCCTTCTGTCTGTCAGAAAAACTAGGCTATGCTGGGGTCACAAACACTCCCAAATTTCATTGTCTTAAAACCACGAAGATTTTGCTATGTTTATGTTATTGTCTGTCTTCGGTGGGTGTCACCTTGATCAAAAGATCAAGTAAACAGGGCCTCACATCTGGAACGCGGACAGTCACTAACATGGTAAACATGTACTCACACATAAAGGCTTTTCCTCGGAAGTCACAGATGTTACTTCCAGTCACATCGGCTAAAGCAAGTCACATGGCTACACCTCATTCCAAAGGAGAAGGAAGTGCAATGGCATCATGTGTTCTGATGGAGAAAAGCCAGAAATGCTGGAGATAGCACTAATGACCACCCCACTCTATTCCCGTGGAAGTGAGAGGTGGTGCACGGGCTTCACAGTTCAGGAAGGAGCATCCAGGGTCCTCTCAGTGGGTTTCCTAAGGATCTAGGTGTGCCTTCCATGGTTCTTATTAGCCAACAGCCTCCTTAAAGACAATGGCTTACCTCACTTGCTTCGGCACCCCGGCACCTGGTACATCTCTTAGCACATAGTAATTGTTCAGCAAACACTGACTGAATGGGAGATCAGAAAGGAGATCATACTTCTGGAGTAGGGCTGGGCATGGTGGCTCACACCTGTAATCCCAGCACTTTGGGAGTCTGAGGCAGGTAGATCACGAGGTCAGAAGTTCGAAACTAGCCTGGCCAATGTGTTGAAACCCTATCTCTATTAAACATACAAAAATTAGCTGGGCATGGTGAGGTGTTCCTGTATTCCCAGCTTCTTGGGAGGCTGAAGCAGGAGAATCACTTGAATCTGGGAGGCGGAGGTTGCGGTGAGCCAAGATCACACCACTAACTCCAGCCTGGGTAACAGAGTGAGACTCCATCTCAAATTAAAAAAAAAAAAAAAAAATGAAAAGAAAAGAAGAATAATACTCCTGGGGTAGCTATTGCATAAAAGATCCAGCCTGGGCACAGTGGTTCACACCTGTAATCCCAGCACTTTGGGAAGTTGCAGCAGGTAGATCACCTGGAGTCAGGAGTTCAAGACCAGCCTGACCAACATGGTGAAAATCCGTCTCTACTAAAAATACAAAATATTAGCCAGGCATGGTGGCAGACACACGTAATCCCAGCTACTTGGGAGACTAAGGCAGGAGAATCACTTGAACCCAGGAGGCGGAGGTTGCAGTGAGCCAAGAACATGCCATTGCACTCCAGCCTGGGTGACAAGAGCAAAACTCCATCTCAGGAAAAAAAAAAAAAAAAAAAAAAAAAAAAAATCCAGAGGCTGGAGCACACTGGAACAAAACGTTGAGAAAGGTGATCCTTGCTTAGGGCAGTCTGAGTCACCACATGGAAGGCTAGAGCAGCAAGTACATACGCTGTTTAAGTGACGTGGGGAAATGGGGGCAAACGGCGGGTGCTGGAATGAAAGGACATTGATGCACTACTGTCTCTGTCACACACCCTACACATGTCACCTTTACTCACACACACACTCCCAGCATGTCTGAGTTCACAAGTATGTCCAGACATGTCTCAAATATATAATTTTTTGTGAAAAAAATGAGTTACACTGTATATTCTGTATTATACTTTACCTTTTTTTCACTTCAAAATATTTTGTGAAAACTCCATATGAAGGATCTAAATATAATTTAGGATAGGGAGATTCAAATGAATTGCAATTAAAAAATAGTGACCAGTAGACTAATTAATCAATGTTAGAGTGAGAACTTTGGAGTCATGATTTTTAGGTCTACAGCCCTACCCAGTACATCTGAATCTACAACTCTCCGCCTGTGTATCTGTCTACCTACATAAATAACTGTCTATCATCTAACTAGTCACTTATGTTACCAGTGATGATGAGCCAGGTTAGCCTCCAGTAACAAAAAACTAAAATGTCAGTATCTTACTAAGTGTATTTCTCCATCCTGCTACGTGTCCAGTGCAGGTTGGGAAGACTTTGCTCATCCAGCCCGTTGGGAGCCAGGATGATGTAGGGTCCATTTATTTCATCCAACAGAGAGATAGAATATGGCAAAGCACACCCTAGTTCTTAAAGCTTCACTCTGAAATGATACATGTTTTACTTCCACTCACAATTTACTGGCTGAAGCAAGTCTCATGTCCAAGCTGACTCCAAAGGCAGCAATCCTGCCCTGCAATCCTATCATGTCCCCAAAAGAAACTAGAACATTTGCAAATGGTCCACATGACATTCTGTTTATTTGTTTGAATTTCTAAACAATTTGGTAGTAGAAACTGGGTTGGAATGGAGAGTCAAATCTTTCCTGATTTGAAAATCCTTTAAGAGGATCAAATGATTTAACCATATTAGTCAGAGTTTGCATCATAAATCATTTCCATTTCTGTCTAAAACTATACTTTGTCCCTCCCCTTAATCCTCTGCTCATATAACATCAAACAAACCAGAAAGTAAAGAAGTATCTGGCACTGGTAACATAGAGGACAATTTTGTGATACGTTAAAAAGCCCAGTGTTATTCATTCTAGGTGGTCTAAAACAAAATATGAATTTTGATTATTTAAATACTTCAAAAATTATCTCAGATAATTGAATCTTAACATAAAGCACTATTGGAAGTAATTCACATCAGGAAACTATTATGAAAATAATATCAATCAATAATATGTCACTTTGGCACAAGTTTATTTCAGATGTTGCCTACTGAATACATTGCCTAGTGAAATGTTTGATGTCTTTTTCAAAAAGTAGTAGACTAGATAGATTATAAGAAAACTACATCTGTAGCTGCTATATGATGTGTCTAAGTTCTTATGAGCTGATGAATTTATTGATGGATCCTAAGAGACCTTGGCCTTGGTGAAGAGAACAATGGAATAGGTCATCAGAGGGCAACTGAGACAAGGACAAGTTGGTCTTTTTTGTTTGTTTTTGAGATGGAATCTCACTCTGTCACCCAGGCTGGAGTGCAATGGCTCAATCTTGGTTCACTGCAACCTCCACCTCCCGGGTTCAAGTGATTCTCAGCCTCTTGAGTAGCTGGGATTACAGGTACACACCACCATGCCCAGTTACTTTTTGTATTTTTAGTACAGACAGGGTGTTACCATGTTGGCCAGACTAGTCTCGAACTCCTGACCTTGTTATCCACCCACCTTGGCCTCCCAAAGTGCCGGGATTACAGGCATCAACCACCATGCCTGGCCGACAAGGATGAGTTGTGTATCCACTGGAAGCAAGGTATACAGCCTTCTGTCAGGTGGACTCTGGGACGAGAGCCATAATAGCTTGTTGAGCCCTGTTTGAAGCTATCGATTTTGGGCAAACAGGTTCCAGTGATGACTTTTTTTTTTTTTTTTTGAGATGGAGTTTCTCTCTTGCAGCCCAGGCTGTAGTGCAATGGCAAGATCTTGGCTCACTGCAACCTCTCCCTTCCAGGTTCACGTGATTCTCCTGCCTCAGGCTCCCAAGTAGCTGGGACTACAGGCGCCCACCACCACACCCAGCTAATTTTTGTATTTTTAGTAGAGACAGGATTTCACCATATTTTCACCATATTGGCCAAGCTGGTCTCGAACTCCTGACTTCAGGTGATCCACCCGCCTCAGCCTCCCAAAGTGCTGGAATTACAGGCATGAGCCACCATGCCTCGCCCCAGTGATGACCTTTGATGAAACTAGACACGAATGCTCATTTGGAACCAGCCTCATCAACCCACAGGTAAATACACACCAGGCATGAGAAGAGAAAAATGGGAGAGATGGTGGGACTCCAGGGATGACAGTTTGCAACTCTTGGAAAGGAAAACTATGAACATATTTCTACGTATTTAAAAATGAACACCATTTTAATGGCTTTGCAACATCTTAGCAATTTGCTGACATTTTTTCATTTTCTTGTTAGTCATTAAGTTTATTTCTACTATTTCGTTATAGATTATGTTGAAATATATGCATCAAACTGAAATATATGCATCAAATTTGACTGCATTTCAAATAATTTCATTGACATCAATTCCTAGAAGTGAAATCATTGGGTCAAAAGACACGAATGTTGTAGCAGTTTTGAAACATGACCCTAAAATTCTTTGACACTCCTCTCACGGAGAACCAGCGTCTATTGTCCCTCCCTTCGAATCTGGGTAGACCTTATGACAGCTTCAACCAACAGAGAACTCTGCCATTCAGCATGATGGCTGGAGCACTCGCGCTTGGATGCCTGAGCCGCCATGTGAACAACTGGGCCACCCTGAGGCCACCATGCTGTGAGGAGCCAAGACACTTGAAGGCCACATGAAGCACTCCACATGCCTAGCTTTTGTATGACTCCAGTCCAGGTGCCAAGTCTGTGAGTGAACAGACCTTCAGTGAGTTCTATGCACAGCTTCCGAGTCACCCTCAGCCTTCAGGTCTCCAGCCAAGGTGCTACGCGTTACAGAGCAGAGACAAGCCATCCCACTGTACATTGTCCAAACCTCTGCTCCGCAGAATCTGTCAGCACAACACAATGGCTGTTTCAAGCCAAGTTTCTGAGTAATTTTTCACAGAGCCGTAGTAACTGGAACAAACATTTTTAGGGTTCTTGATATATGCTGTCAGATTGTTGTCTAAGCGGCTCACAGCATTTGGCCTCCCACCTAGAATACATGAGCGTTCCCATCTCACTGCTCTTGATCCATACTGACAGATTTTAGAGTTCATCTCTTTTTTTTACATTTTTCTCATAGAAAATGAATATTCACAAAAATTAGAGAATAGTATATTGAACGCCCATGTACCTATTAACCAGTTTTAAGAATTCCTGCTTATTTCATCTCTTCTGCTTCCTGCCCTGATTTCTACTTTCTATCAGCAGAGCTGCTATATGTCTTTTCTCCTCTTCTTCCTCCTCCTCCCCTTCCTTCATCTTCCTTTTTCTTTGAGAGAGGGTCTCACTCTATTGCCCAGAGGGAGTGCAGTAGCACAATCTTAGCTCATTGCAATGTTGAACACTTGGGCTGAAGTGATCCTCCAGCCTCAGCCTTCCAAAGTGTTGGGATTACATGCGCCACCACGCCCAACAAAGCAGCTGTATTTCCATTTCACTCTTCTTAAGTAAAAGCACATTTGCTTCTCCTAGTTGGTGAAGACCAAGATTTACCAGAAATAGCCAGATGAGACACTAAACAAACAGCAATGGAAGAAGAAAGGAAGATAATAGCTACTCTGTGTTCAATACGTACAAAGAGCTAGGCACTATTCTAAACATATCATACAAAATAATTCATTTAAGTTTCATAAGGACCCTAAGAGGTGGGTAAAATTAATTCTCATCATTCCATTTTACATATGAGGACACAGAGGTACAGGAAGCAGCAATCTGTTAAAGTCTGCACAGCTTGCTAGTATGTGGTGAAAACAGAAACTGAACTCAAGTAGTCTGGCTCCAAAGTCTATACTGATAAACACTGTAGTACATCATTTTCCTTCAGGGACACCTGTTTCTGTGGCTAGTTATAGCAAATTAGTTAGTGTGGCACATTGATCTGATTCGCTGATCTACCCTTACTTCGGTTATTGAGGAGATACTTGAAGGCTGGAGGTAAAATATGTTGCCATTTGATTGGGTGGCTCAAGAAGTTTTGCTGGTTTATGTGCAGAGTCTTGTAAAGAAAAAGCCAGCCCAGGTAAGAATTATACCTTGATAAGGTCAGGGTTTCTATTTCATAAGGAATGAGGTCTCATCCATATTAAAAGAAAAAAAAAATGTAACCTCTATATTAATGTGGAGGAATGATATTGCTTCATAGCTAATTCCTAAGGAAGCAACAGAAAAAGTAAAAGCGATTCCTCCAAAACTTCACCAGCAGCGATCGGATGAGGAAAGGAGCACGTGCTAATATTGTAAGCCTCCAGAAAGGGGGTACAGGAAGAAAACGAGATTCTAGAGCGAAGCAGGGCAGCATGTCGGCAGTGCTGCCAATCCCACCTCTTTCACTCATGAGCCGTCAAATCCCAAGCATTCTCATCAGTGTTCTAAATCTGCAAAGAGCCCATCGGCATGCTTTATCCTTCTCTCTTCTGTCTTCTGACTGCAGTGAATGCAAATGGCTGCTAGGGAGAAACTGGGTGAAACAGTCAACTGGAATAACATGAATGGGAAGACGCCAGGGCTGTGCCCTTCACTGGAGAAGGGAGCCGAAGCCTGTGGGAACGGGTAGACCGGGGGGATGAGCTGAGATAGAGACAAGCCCAGAGCTCTGGTTTTCTAACAAAGAAACACAGAAACCTCGTCTGAGCTGAGCTCCCCTGCCATGCCCGTAGGGTGCAAAAAAACAGGAAACGCCCAGCCACAAATTACAGCACTTTGGGGAAAACAAACTGGTCTCAGATAAGGTGGGAAGGCAGTCACGAAGTCACCCACACTCCATCAGAGCAAATGGGGGGTTTGACAGAGCTGCCCGAACTTGAGCAAGATGAAAAGCCTCAGCCCTGGCAAGGAGGCAGCGGTGCCTGCGGGGATGGGGTGGAGTGGGGGTGGAAGAAACACAGGCTCACAAAAGGCAAACACACACCACAGCCGGCCGGAAAATCCAACTCAAGGAGAAGAAGTGGGGCTGGGTGCGATCGCTCACACCTGTAATCTCAGCACTTTGGGAGATCCAGGCAGGAGGATTGCTTAACCTCGGGAGTTCAAGAGCAGCCTGGGCAACATAGCGAGACCTATCTCTATGAAAATTCAAAAAGTTAGCTTGGTGTGGTGTGGTAGCTAAATTTTTTTCCCCTGAGTAGACCCAGCTACTTGGCAGACAGGTGGGAAGATCGCTTGAGCCCAGAAGGTCGAAGCTGCGGTGAGCCATGATCACGCCATGATCACGCCATTGCACTGCAGCCTGGGTGACAGCGAGACCCTGTCTCCAAAAACATAAAAAAATGTAAAGGAAGGAATTGCCCTCATCAGAGTCTCAAGGACAAGGCAGAGCAACCAGGTGATGAGGGCTTTCAGGAGAGGTCTACCGCAGAGAGGGAACAATGAAATGAAGAGGAGGGACGAGAATACCCACAGGAGGCTTCCTCTTATCCCTTTGTATGATTCAAGGGATGAGCGAGGCAGCTCCCATTTTAGGGCCCTTCCCTGAACCCTTCAGCTATCTGAGCATCACAACCTGTAGGGCAGTAAGCTCTTTTCATGAATGAACTCATCTAAGCCTCACAGCCACCTTTGCCATAGATTTGATTATTGCCCCATTTTACAGATAAGAAAACTTGCCCATGAGCACACAACTCTGGTCCCAGAAGGCTGTGGGTCCAGAGGCCTGTCCATTATGCTTCCCTGGCTCTCCTTTACTCAAAGAGAGGTTTAATGTTGCCCCAAAGGTGGAGGACCCCATGGGTTTACCAGGTAGGCAGGAAAACTAACCACAGAGTGCCCAGCCTGGGAGAAGTTATGAGTTCTTTGATCCTCTCCCTACTCCTAACCCCCAAGGGTTGCTGGGTAGAAAGGAGGATAGTGGTTCCATCTGGTTACACTCTAGCTAACAAACCATCTTTTCTGTGTAAGTAACTGGCTGAAATTGATCTGATCTCTACTAAGTGTTGAGATCTTTCTCCTAGGTAAATTAAAATCCCTTCACCAACAGGTTTAGCTTCCCAGGCTGTAGACTACACCCATGCATAAAACACCCACACAGGCACCCAGGGCTTGCAGCAGTGTTTTACACAGACATAATTATGACTCACAAATAAGCAAGGCTGCCGCATAAAGAGACAACTCGAAATTACATAAGCATGGATGACATCCATTTTCTACTCACGGAGTACTAACATGAAGCACTGTGCATTGGAGATTAAATTAACAGAAGGCAGAATAGGCCATTTATTGTGATGGATTGCTGCAGATGGGGATCTGTCTTGTAATCACCAGTCCACTGTGGGGGTGGAATAGTCCACCAGTTAACAATAACCCACTGATAAGCCCAAAGGTTGCTGACAGAAAGGCCCCTGGCCTGCAAGTCAATGACTCTAGGAGCTTTTCTAGCTAGACGTCAGACCTGGCGTTCTAGAGTTGCTTATCTTTCCGTGATCTCATTCCCACCTGTTGGCTGAAGTGAGCTGATAAATTTTAATAACTCCAAGAAAGTACCTAAATTGTATCGAGTGCAAGTTAAGAAAGGAGGGCACTGCTAGGACCCTCAGCTCAGAAGCAGCGGGGGAAACAAGAAGTGCCTACAGCATGCCAGGAAGCAAAAATATTCCACCCAAATGCCGTGCCCTCCCCGTTCAGCCCCCTCTGTCTTAGTTGCTCGTGTTTCTTTTTGTTGTTGTTGCTGTCTGTTTGGTTTTGTTTTTGAGACAGTTTTACTCTGTTGCCCAGGCTGGAGTACAGTGGTACGACCTCAGCTCACTGCAACCTCCACCTTCCAGGTGCAAGCAGTTCTCCTGCTTCACCCTCCCAGGTAGCTGAGATTACAGGTGCACACCTCCATCACCAGCTAGTTGTTTGTATTTTTAGTAGAGATAGGGTTTCACCATGTTGGCCAGGCTGGTCTCGAACTCCTGGCCTCAAGCGATTTGCCCATCTCAGCCTCCCAAAGTGCTGAGATTTTATAGGTGTGAGGCATTACACCCGGCCACTCATAAATCTTTTTCTAAAATTTTTGATGTATTAGTGTATGGAAAAAAATGAGAACAAGAGAGAGAAGAAGTTGATTATGGCCCTACCTCCGATGATCTATTTTGTATAAATATTATTAATATAAGTATTACCATTATTGCTTTCTCTATGGCATATCCACGTGAGCACATGTAAAGGTGTTAATTCTGAAGACATAGAAAATAGACAGTAGTAGTGACCTCAGGTAAAGAACAGTGACTGAGCTGTGTTGGCACAGGTCAAAGTCCCTTCCGGAGATCAAGCCAGAAAATGATGACGTATATTGGCAGACTCTGGGGGCCAACCCCGACTGAATCTTGGGTGTTTAGATTCAATTGAGAACGAGTCGGTAAGGACTACCACTATTTAGGGACATTGTGGGCATAGGAGGATTTGGAATGTGCACATGTTTAGAGAACAGACATCAGTGGAGGAACCAGGAAGAGAGACAAGAAAAGAAGGATCAGGGGAAAATCCATGGAAGCCAACAGAGTAGAGAGCTTCAAGTTCAAATATTCATCTTCTTGAATCCTTTTACTAATTAAAAAAAAAAAAAAAAAGTCTTTCATCCAGTGGCTCACGCCTGTAATCCCAGCACTTTGGGACGCCAAGGCGGGCGGATCACCTGAGGTTGGGAGTTCAAGACCAGCCTTTCTGACATGGAGAAACCCTGTCTCTACTAAAAATACAAAATTAACTGGCGTGGTGGCACATGCCTGTAATCCCAGCTACTCAGGAGGCTGAGGCAGGAGAATCACTTGAACCCAGGAGGCAGAGGTTGTGCTGAGCCAAGATCGTGCCATTGCACTCCCGCCTGAGCAATGAGAGTAAAATTCCATCTCAAAAAAAAAAAAAGTCCTTTTGGCTGGGTACAGTGACTCACGCCTGTAATCCCAGCACTTTGGGAGGCCAAGGTGGATGGATCACCTGAAGTCAGGAATTCAAGACCGGCCTGGCCAACATGGTGAAACCACGGCTCTACTAACAACACAAAAATGAGCTGGGTGTGGTGGCACACGCCTGTAATCCTAGCTACTTGGGAGGCTGAGACAGGAGAATCGCTTGAACCTGGGAGGCACAGGCAGAGGTTGCTGTGAGCTGAAATCGTAACATTTCACTCCAGCCTGGGCAACAAGAGCAAAATTCCGTCTCAAAAAAAAAAAGTCCTTTCTGGATCCTACACGTCCCCCTCCCACTCTCTCCCAGCTACTGTGCAATCAAGAGTCCCTTTCTCACTCTCAACCCAGTCCCTGAGTGATTCAACCTATATTTATAGTTTCATGGTTTCAACCATCTCCTGCCTACATGGTGAAGACTCTCAAACCTATTCCTCCTGCCTAGACCCCACCCCACTCCTCTGTGTGTGCGTGTGTATGTGTGCACATGCGCGCGCGTGTGTGTGTTTTGGGCTCGCTTTTTTCAAATGCCTGCTAAACAGTTTCCCTTAAATACTCCACAGTCCCCCAAATATCTCTTTGATAACTCCTTCACATCCAGTCCCCGCGACTTGATGTGTTGGCCTCCTGAACATTTCCAAGTTCATCATCTCGTTTCCAGGCCAAGTTCCAGCCTCATCATCCCCCACCGCGGTGACCTCCTGCTACTGGACTCCCCATCTCTAGCCCTGCCTCCCTTGAGCCCATCCTTCCCACATCCTCAGAGGCATCTGAATGCACAGCCCACCACTTCGTTCTCCTGCCTATGTTTATTTCTAGGAGACGCTGAGCTCCTTGGGGACTTGCTGGATACCTTCCATTTGCTGGGTCCGGATTCTCTTTCCACACATCTCTTTCCTCCTGTGCTCCAGGAAGCTGATGTGTGAACGGCACCAACGGCTTCCTCCCTCACTGGTTCCAGGGGAGTGAGGTCAGAGTGTTATTCCCAGCTTCCTGCTCGGCCGACTACGCCCTTAAGACCAAGCCACACCTCATCAGGAAGCATCTCCAAACAGCTTGCTGCTACTTCTCCGTCACCTCCCGTGTTCCAGGAGCTACTCCCCCCTCCTCGTTTCAGGCCTAGGAATGGCAATGGATTCCCACAATTACCAGCCTCAGGAGGCTACACTGTGCCATGTGTTTGCCTCAACTCTGTCTACGTTCTCTTCAAGTCACCCAACACGAAGTGCCCTCTGTTTTCTGCCAGAATCCTGACACAAGGGCAGAGATGGCTCCTTATTTATCTCTGTAGCCTCACATCCAGCATAGTGCTTGGCATTCAGTGGGTGCTGAATAAAGGCTGAATACATAAATGTGGCAACAGTTTGCCAAGTCATGCCCAAACGTGTCTGAGATATCAGAAAGTAGTGGTATTTAATGAACTCAAGAGGTGCTAGAAAGTCATGCTTTCAAAAGCAGAGGTCAGGAAAGACCAGCCTGGGCAACATGGTGAGACGCCATCTCTACAAAAAGTATACAAAATTAGCCTCGGCCAGGCTTGGTGGCTCATGCCTGTAATCCTAGCACTTTGAGAGGTAGAAGCAGGCTGGATCACCTGAGTTCAGGAGTTTGAGACCTGGGGAGCCTGGGCAACATGGCGAAACCCTGTCCCTACTAAAAATACAAAAGATTAGCCAGGCATGGTGGCGCCGGCCTGTAATCCCAGCTCCTCCTCAGGAGGCTGAGCCACGAGAATCGTTTGAACCCGGGAGGCATTAGCATGCCGTGAGCCGAGATTGCGCCACGGTACTCCAGCCTGGGCAACAAAGGGAGACTTTGTCTCAAAAAAATTTAAAAATTTTAAAAAGCCAGGCATGGTGGTGCACACCTCTGGTCCCAGCTACTGGAGAGGCAGAGATGGAAGGACTGTTTGAGCTTGGGAGTCTGCGGCTGTAGTGAGCTATGATCATGCCACTTCACTCTAGTCGGGGTGACAGAGGGAGGCTCTATTTCAAAAAAAGTGTGTCGGGGGAGCGTTGGGGCGGGATTAGAGAAAAGAGAGAATGGCCTAAATCTTCCTCGTCAATAAGGAGAAAGGGACTTTGCCTTTGGAATGTGGAGAACCGTTGGAACAAATGATGTAAGAGATGAGATATGCAAGATACAGAAACAAGGGCTGTCGATCAGCAGTGAGCTGAGTGACGTTCGCATTTGTTTGCATTTGCACATATATATAGTACACCAAGACAGCAATTCTCTGACTTGGATGCAAGAACCAAATTCAAATAAACACTGATGCAGCAGCCCCATGCGCCAGGCATTGTGTTAGGTTCTGGAGACACGGTAGCGAATGAGACACAACTTTTGTCCTCAAAAAGATCACAGTAGACAGGGGAAGACAAACACATTGACAGATCATTTCAAGGCCATCTGGTAAGTACCAGAATAATGGTATGCGGAAAGCACCAACAGACAGAAGCACCTCTTTTGAACCACCTCTTCCCCATAGCATATAGGCCTGGGCCTGAGGGTAGCGTCGTGAGGACCCACCATCCTGTCTTACCACCGCCCAAGACGCAGACAGGGCTTCTGCTCATAAATCACTACTACATGTTTTCCTTCCTAAGAAACTGGGTATGTCAGCCACTTTGTTCGATCCTGATCATTCAGTCCAGCCTGGAGGAGGGGATAAGGAGCAAGTCCAGAAACACTTCCTGAGCTCGTAGAGGGATCCCAAAAGAGGCAGCCAGATGAAGAAGAACAACTTCAAGTTGGTGTTTCATAGTGGGAGGTCTACACAGACCTACCTCAGAGTCTGAGGAAGCTGAGAGACCGAAGAAAGTGGCTGACAAATCCAGTTTCTTAGGGGTTTATGAACAGAAGCCATGTCTGTGTCCTGGGCAATGGTGAAACAAGATGGTGGACCCCCCGACATTACCCTCAGGGCCTATGTGCTATGGGGAAAGGTGGTTCAGGAGGGATGTGTGGGACAATCAAGTTATGATCATGTCAAGGTCGTTTGACCTAAGGGCTGGATTTTCGGTAAGTACCTGCCCTTACACAAGATCAGCTGGAAATCTCAGAGGACTTCCTGGAACTGGGGTTAATCAGAAGCCAACATGGCAGTTTCACATGCATCCAAGATGGAGCTGATTCAGCCTCCACAGTTGGGGCTAAGTATAAACAGCAGGGAGATGGTCAAAGGGGTGAAAAGCACAGGATCCCTACATCCCATACCCAAGATCCAAATGCTATGGCTTACTTTTAAAAGTCTGTTTTTTTAAAATTGATGATTTTAATTACAAAAGATAACTTTAAAGGTGTCTGTCTATACACACTTCAAAGAAACCAAAAGAGGTTTTCAGAGTAAAAATGGAAAGTCTAGGCTAGGCATGGTGGCTCACACCAGTAATCACAACACTCTGAGGGACTGAGATGAGAGGGTCGCATTAGGCCAGAAGTTCGAGGCTGCGGTGAGCTAGGATCCACTGCACTCCAGCCTGGGTAACAGAAGTTGAAACTGTCAAAAAAAAAAGTCTGTTTTCACCCCACTGTCAATTCTGCTCCACTTCTCAGAGGTAAACCACACTAACAGCTAGGCAGGTTCCCAGATTTTCTTTCTTTTTTTTTTTTATTTTTTGAGATGGAGTCTTGCTCTGTTACCCAGGCTGGAGTGCAACAGCTGGATCTCAGCTCACCACAACCCCCACCTACCTGGTTGAAGAGATTCTATCTCAGCCTCCCAAGTAGCTGGGATTACAGGCATGCGCCACCACGCCTGACTAATTTTGTATTTTTAGTAGAGGTGGGGTTTCTCCACGTTGGTCAGGCTGGTCTCAAACTCCCAAACTCAGGTGAACTGCCTACCTTGGCCTTCCAAAGTGCTGGGATTACAGTCATGAGCCACTGTGCCTGGCCCCAGATTTTCTTCTATGTGTGGTGGGATACTATTTTGGTATCTTAATCACTATGATTTTGTCTTTAGTGTTTCTTTTGGTTTTGACGGTTTTTAAAAAAATTCTTATTTATGTTGAACTCTTTTCATCATCCTCCCCACCACATACACACGTGGTGAAAGCAGGGCCATGGGGGGGTCATTGCAGGAATCAAGATGACTCATGGCCAAGGCTTTCAATTCCAAGGACCTGAGCTTTGGAAGAAATAAAAGTACTTTCAGTTCCCAAATCTTAGTATTAAAGATCAGCATCAAAGCCCGGATATATCTGAGGCTAAAAGCTTATAGCATGAACAGTAGTTTGGAAATAGAATGTGTGAAGACCCCAACATCCTTGCCTCAGAGACTAGACAAGGAGTGGAGTGATAGGCAGAACTGGCCATGACCAGGGGAGCTGAGTGGCTCAGGATGAGGGGCAGGACGGGAAGCAAGCAAAGCAACAGGAGAGGAGGGTGTGGTTTCCTCCCCTGGAGCGCCAGAGAGCCAGCAGCGGCCTGGGCAGCGGCCACAGAGAGCCCAGCAGCCATTCCACTAAGTAGACCCAAGAAACACTTTAGCTCTTCTGGTTTCCCTGTGGCAAGGACTTCCTCTGAATAGCAGCTAGCTGGACAGCCATCAGATATCCAGCCCATAGAACACCTGGTTATGACTAGCCATTTATAGGTCTCCAATATGGAAACGGAAGCCAGGATACATGAAAAGACAGTGGTGTAGGAAAGCAAGCCCCGGCATCCTCATTGGGTGGATTAGAGAAAGGCAGCTTGAAACCTCTCCACAGCCTGGACACAAGAGCCCAAGCTGACCCTAAGCTTACACACAGGTGCAGATAATTTTTTGACACCCATCATACTTCATAGACTATTCCATCATGTAATCATTTTGACTTTCAGCACCTACCAGAGAGGATGAAGTAATTCCTCAATCAATATTTGTTGATGAAATGAATGATAGATAGGTGACCTTTCCATGTCAGAAATACAGACTTCCCATTATTCTTTTTGTTGGTTCCATAGCGTTCTATCATAGGACACAATCTATTGAACTATTTCCCTACTAATGGACATTACAGCAAGTGTACTTCTGTAGATTAGATACAAAGTTCAGGTATAGCCAAGATATACAGACATTTTGATAGATACTGCCTCCAAAGCTCATACAGCAATTCACACTCTTAGCAAAGGTAAATGACAATTATAGCTAATGGACTGAGAGTTTATTGTACCCAAGATACCTTCCCAAATGTTTTGCATGGATTTGTTTGTTCCTTAAAATAGCTTTTAGGATAGGTATCTTGGTCTCCATTTTACACATTTAGAAACGGAAGCTTAGAGAATTCAAATCACTTCACCAAATCCATGCATTAGTTATTTGGAGACTAGACCACGTCCTTAATTGTATACTTCTCTAAAGGAATGTATCTAGTTCCCCAAACCTCCACCAACAATAGGAACTTATGCAGCTTTTGTCAATCTCTCGTGAGATAATGTGAGTGAACATATGACATGAGCCCTAATGTGGATGCAAAGGATAAAATTAGAAAGTTGACTCCTGTTGGCTACTTCTCTAATAAGCTCAATCATTCATCTTTTGGTGGCTAAACAAAAGGTTCTAATGTTTTTGCTGACAGTGTCAGGTTAGTCCTCAGGGATCTGAGTTGTCCACGATAAAATCACAGAATCTAGCTAGTTTCAACAGAAATAGATTTTCACCGCTATCTAAGCTCATTGGGTTTCCAAGAGGAACAGACCAAGTTTGGTGGCCACACAGCCAGGCACAGTGTCCACAGGAGAAAAACCCAACAATACAGGAGCCTGTCTAAAACCAAGGAAACCTCTCAGCTACTGCCAAGACCCCTGGACAGCGGACAGGTGTGCCACCATCACAGCCGCCCTGAAAAATTACACTGTTTACTGCAGGATCCGACCTTCCCATGGGCTGCAACTCACACTGTTCACTCCACCTTCCAAGCCTCTGGTGGAAGCCACTTGCAAAGGAGTCTGAGAAGTGTCGTTTTTAGTCCTTTAGCCTCTGAGATACGCAGAAGGGTTTGGAGCGAGTTCTATGCAACCAGCAGATTCTGCTACAAATAAACATAAGCTTTTTCTCACTAAGAAGTCAATAAAAAATTGTCGTCTCTGAATACAAAAAAAAAAAAATGCAATCTATAAACATCTTTATTTGTCCCGAATTGGCTTGCCCTCTTGCGAGCTGTCCTAAACTATAGGGAAAGGCAGAGCTACGAGTGAGAATTGACTGGTTTCGGCTGTAAGGAGAACAAAATCTAGAACTGAAAACCATTAAAGATTTAACTTTCCCAAACCAAGATAGCTGATCACCTGTGAATAAAGATGTAACAGAGGAGGATATCAATGCATTCATTGTCCATCCAGCACTGACCTCTCTGCTCCTGAGAAGAGCATTCCCAACCACTTCCCTCTACAAGATTGCTGCAGGATCTGCCTGACACATTTATGCTCTTTATAATTCTATGCATGATTATATGTCCCTGGCCAAATGTGATCCCACCAATCTAGGAGTGGGCATCTGACTCAAGCTAAGCCAATGAGTGCCTTCGCTGGTAATTTTGAATTTGGGACTTCGTAGCAGTACCCATAATATATAAAACTTTAGGGCTATTGGTGGCACTGTTATTACTTGCCATTTGGGGGAAGCCAGTCTGCAGTCCAAGAGAAATAACACCAGCCCAGAAGAGGGATGCCCAAGTCAGAGACAGAGAGTTCCAGTAGTGTTTGAACTCTGCTTCGAGTAGCCCCTGAGACACAGCTGTATTCAGCCTTCTCACAACTTACTGTACTTAAGCCTAAGAAACATCCATTAAAAGATGCACCATTGGCCCAGCACTGTGGCTCCTGTCTGTAATTCCAGCACTTTGGGAGGCTGAGTTGGGAGGATCACTGGAGCCCAGGAGTTCGAGACCAGCCTGGGCAACATAGTGAAATTCTGTCTCTACAAAAAATGAACAAAATTAGCTAGGTGTGGTGGTGTGTGTTTGTAGTCCCAGCTACTTGGAAGGCTGAAGTGGGAGGATTGCTTGAGCCTGGGAGGCCGAGGCTGCAGTAAACTGTGATCACACCACTGTACTCCAGCCTAGGTGACCCAGCAAGACCCTGTCTCAAAAAAACAAATAAGAAGAAAAGAAAAAAGAAAAGCTGGTAATTCCAGCACTTTTGGGAGGCAGAGGTGGGTGGATCACCTGAGGTCAGGAGTTTGAGATCAGCCTGGCCAACATGGTGAAACCCCATCTCTACTAAAAATACCAAAATTAGTTGGGCATGGTGGCACACACCTGTAATCCCAGCTACCTGGGTGGCTGAGACTCTAGAATTGCTTGAACCCAGTAGGTGAAGGTTGCAGTGATCGCGCCATTGCACTCCAGCCTGGGCAACAAGGGTGAAACTCTGTCTCAGAAAAAGAAAAAAGCGATGCACTATTACATTATATATGTCTTTTAAAATATACTTGCAATTAAACTATAGCATATTATCGATTTTTAGACTCATTCTATTTCAGATATTGAGAAGACGTGTAATATAAATGTTAAAATCAATGAAATAGTATAGTTATTCAACTCCTCCTGAGCCCAGGCAAATTCAAGTTGGCTTGCTGTGTTGTCTGATCACAAGAATAACTAATATATCATGGACTTACATATGTGAATATGATGCAGAGAAAAGATCCAACCTGGGAAGAGGATAATATGAAAAAGACACAGCAGTAAGTACGTCTTAAGAGCAAAATTATTTCATGGAAGATTATAAAGAGCATAAATTATCCTGAAAGTAGTTGTGACTGTCAGGGTCCTCATTTGCTCCTGTATTAACTCAGAAGAACTCTAGTGACCCTTCATGAGGTGAAGATATAATGACAGCATGATAGTTTCAAGCAAGCCAATTAAGACATTTTCCTATAAATACCAAGCATAAACACAATTTTGAATATTGGTTACTATATATGAGCATCTTCTCAAAAGTAGGGAAGGCCTCAGACTTCACCATCCCTAATATAATTAACTTGTGGTATAACAATTAGTGATGAAAGAATGATGCAAACTAAAGAAAGCTTTGAAACACGCCAAATAAGCAAGCTTTTCTTTGATAATGAAACAATTTGCAAACTAAGATTTAGTTTTGTCAGTGCAGGTAAAGGGCTATATCTGAAAGGCTACAGACAGTTCCAAGCTGTCAAAGATGGTGGTCCCACCAAAAAGAATGTAGGTAGCAGAAGGAGAATTCATTTTTACAGGTACAACTGTCCTGCAGCCCACTTTTACTTTAAATTTGGCTTGTGGTCCTGCCTCTGCTGTAATGTGAGCTGTGAACTCACACAGCCTGCCAGATGGCAGTGGGAAGCCCATTAGTTATGCATCACACATCCTGATCAAAACTGAAAGAAATTATGCTCAGATTGAGGAGAGATGCTCGACAGTGAGGCAATGATTAGAATTTTCTGTATTTCTGCAGAAAATTCACATAATCATTGTCCATAAATAAACTCGTTCTTATGATCTACAGACCCAAATCTTGAATAAGTTCCAGAGGAAATCCTCTCACGCTTTGGGTCACAGCATGCATGTTCCCATGGTATTCACTAAAGAATGCCATAGAGCTGATGCTCTTGCAAGGTTATCTAGAAAAGTCTGAGAACCAGAGTGTCAGCTAATACATTAAATGTTGTGCCTTTCAAAGGAGAAACGTTTTTTAATGGGTACTGGGAAGGAAATAGAGGAACTCAGTTACAAGGGAAGCTTATTAGAATCTTTTCAAGACAACCAGCTTGCTGAAAATAAACGGGAAATGCAGTGTATAAATACTGCTGATGAGGACGTTTCTAAGCAGTACTTTGAAAAGGGCTGAGGGGCCCAAAGTGTATAAAATAACATTAACTGATTGTAAAGTTTATAATTTTTCAGATAAAACATAAAGATTGTGTTTGCTGCTCAACAAAATCAGGAGATGGTATTGTAATCATACGTTACCAGTTTTCTACTCGATAGAAGACATTTATATAAGGGCCTGTTCTAATGTACTCTCCTGAGAACAGAGCTTTATTTTTGTTGCTTAAGGAGAGCCAAACGTTATAAACATGTCTATGAAAGCCAGTCCCAGCTCTGCTTCAAATTGTCTTTTGGACAGGAAGCAATTGAATAAATATACTTAGTCCTTGGTTTCCCCATCTATAAAATAAAAATGAAGGACCGGACGCTGCAGCTCACACCTGTAATCCCAGCACTTTGGGAGGTCGAAGCGAGTGGCCTGGCCAACATGGTAAAGCCCCATGTCTACCAAAAATACAAAAAAGTTAGCTGGGCATGGGGCACACACCTGTAATCTCAGCTCTTTGGTAGGCTGAGGCAAGAGAATCACTTGAACCTGGGAGGCAGATGTTCCAGTAAGCAGAGACGCGCCACAGCACTCCAACCTGGGAGACAGAGGGAGACTCCGTCTCAAAGAAAATAAATAAATAAAATAAAAATGGAAACGATTGTCTTCCTCCACCTCTGGGGAGGCTGCGGAAAAAAAAAATGAATCTGAGAGAGACAATTCAAAGAGAAAAACTCTGTCTCAGATGAAGAGAAGGAAGAAAACGTGTTTCAGCCCTATCTTCAGATTTTCTGAGAAAGCCATATTAAATCAACAGACATTCACAAGAACCACTATAACTCTAACAATCTTTATAATCCAAAATCAGCTCTGAGGGAGGCTTAGTAGATCACAAACATGCAACTGTGATACCAAAGACAGAGAAAATAGTGCTGGGATCTAAGGTGAAGGCTGCCTTCCAGTTGCGAGGGGTACGTGGGAACACTCCCTGCCTTCCTGGAGCATCCAGCCTCGTGCTCAGTGGAGCCCTGGAGCTGTGGTTTCTGAGCCTGTCTGCATCTGAATCACCTCCGAAGCTTCCTAAGGACACAAGTCCCTGGGTGCCTCTCCCCAGATCCAGTGAATTGGTGTTTCTGGAATGGGAAGCGGGTGGCTGGGAGTGGTGATTGGATGAGGCCACTGAACTTCCTATTTGGGCTTGCATCTGTGTAGCTCTGCCATTATTTTTGTTCAGCAAGATTCCATTTAATCCATGATTCCCTATCTAAAACAAAACGAAAACGAAAGCCCTTTGTTTTTGAAAAACCATAGGTCTAAGGGGCTTCGTCACAGACCGTACATTACTTCAGGAGTGGCTTTTATTCATTTATTCATTAACAACCATTTATTGTGTGCCTGCTTTGGCACTAGGCCTCAGCAGTGGAAAGAGTGGAAAAAGACTCAGCTCTTACAAAGCTGTCATCAACAGAAACAAAACATCCAGGCACCCAGCTTTTTTTTTTTCTTTTTAGGTTTTATTCTTTAATTAAACCAGATGTTCTTCCAGTAATTCCATGCATTCCTCCTTACTCCCATCCCCTTGCTGCTACCCTTTCATCCTACAGAAATCCATTTCTATTTATTTGCAAACACAGATTCTAACACTTGCTCATCTGAAGTGTATTAGTCTTTGCATATTTCTGCCTTTGGTTCTGAACCGCGCAGTGCAGTAAAACAAGCGTGTCTGTGTTACATGTGCTTGCTCCCTGGCTTTTATTCCTTCTGTTTTATATTCAATATGACATGTAGGAGATGTGTATCTGTGCAGGATGTTTACACTTACATACCTCAGGCAGATATGATTTGATGGGTAACACACACATAATCAATCAATTGACAAATATTTATGGAGACATTCCTGAAACTAGAAAACAATATCCTCATTCTCGAGTAGTGTACCAAATCTCTGGTGAGGAACAAATCCCTTCAGGGATCTGAGAAGAGGAGAAGGAAGGATTTTCAAAGGTGACGGGCAAATTATCTCCTCTTGCAGTTCAAAGTCAAAATAATCACAGGGAACAGCTTTCACGTTAGATTCTTTTTTTCTTTTCTTTTTTCTGGTGCCATACAAGAATAAGACTAGTGGGCTGGGTGCAGCAGCTCACACCTGTAATCCCAGCACTTTGGGAAGCTGAGACAGGCAGTATCACCTGAGGTCAGGAGTTCAAGACCAGCCTGGCCAATATGGCAAAACCCGTCTCTACTAAAAAATACAAAAAACAGCCAGGTGTGGTGGTAGGCACCTGTAATCCCAGCTATTCGGGAGGCTGATAGAGGGAGAATTGCTTGAATCCAGGAGGTGGAGGTTGTAGTGAGCTAAGATCACATCACTACACTCCAGCCTAGTTGACAGAGAGAGACTCTGTTTCAAAAGAAAAAAAAAAAAAAGCCAGGTGCGGCGGGTCACGCCTGTAATCCCAGCACTTTGGGAGGCCGAGGTGGGCTGATCACCTGAGGTCAGGAGTTCGAGACCAGCCTGGCCCACATGGCAAAACCCCATCTCTACTAAAAATACAAAAAATTAGCTGGGTGTGGTGCTGGGTGCCTGTAATCCCAGCTACTTGGGAGGCTGAGAGAGAAGAATCACTTGAACCCAGGAGGCAGAGGTTGCAGTGAGCCAGGATCACACCACTGCACTGCAGGCTGGGAAACAGAGTGAGACTCCATCAAAAAAAAAAAAAAAAAAAAAAAAAAAGACTAGTGGATAGCTAGAGGGATAGCTAAGATTTTCACTGTTCCTTATGGCTATCTCACCAGCTTTGGGTAGGACAAAATAAGATCAAGTCTAGATAAAACCAACTAATAGGAAAGAGGGCACTCTGAGTGTCTTTTTCTCTTTGTTCCTCCTGCTCCCCTCTGAGCTGTGCCTTCACATCCTCATCACCTCATAAGCATCCACTTCCACCCTTCTGTTCCTACAGCTCTGTGTTCCCTGACTCCTTACTAGGGTGTTAAGACAAAGTTTGCTACCCACCCCTCACCTCCATTCATTAACAGGATGGATCCAGCTGCTTCATGGGGTAGAGAAAATAGTACTGAGTGAGTGGCTTGCCCTTTCTCCATGTTCCAGAATGTTCCTCCTGAAGTCATCTGGCCAGAGAAAGAGGATGACCTTCCCAGATAGAGAAGGACCATTGTCCAGTAAGAGGCCTACCAGTCTCTTGTTATTATGCTTTCTCTACCACCAAACTCACCCTTTCCTCTAACAGCTCAACTGGGTCTTCTTGCTCACTGCCCAGGAAGGTCAATGCACTGAAAACTACAGGTTTTGCAGCAAAGAAAGAATTTCATGATCACAAGGCCAGCTAAGTGGAAGGACAGGATACCATTCTCAAATCTGCCTAGCCTGAAAGGCTAGGATTTTTAAGGATAATTTAGTGGGCAGGGGGATAGGGAATGGGTACTGCTGATTGGTTGGGGATAAAAATCATAGGAGTGTCCAAACAGCCTTTATGTGCTGAGTCAGTTTCTGGGAGGGGGTTATAGGACTAGTTGAGTCATGGGTTCAGGTGGAATCAGTTGGTCACCAGAATGCAAAAATCTAAAAATATCATTTTGATGATATTGATATTATCTATAGAAACAATTGGGGAAGTCAGAAATCTCCCAACCTCTGGTTACATGACTCAAGCATAGGGGAATATAGAAAGGCAAGCTAGGGAACAATGGCTGGTTATCATGTTAGATTTCAGGCCCCTTCCATAATCCTAGCCTGTGGCCTTACAAAGGTGGTTTTGGTCCCTGAGCAAAGAGGGGGTTAGTTTGGGAAGAGAGTGTGCGTATTTTTGTTTTAAAGTTAACAAAGGCAGTCATCTTTTGAGGTTAAAAGTAAGATGGAATCAGTTTGGCTAGATTTCTCTCCCCTGTCGTAAGTTTTGTGAAGGTGGTTTCACTCCCATCCAGATTCTTTGACATTGCTGGTAAATTTTAGCAGATCAGATAAATGATTCCATGCTAAGAGGCCAAGAAGAAAAGAGCCATGGGGAATCTGAACACCTACCTTCTACCTTTCCCAGATGTCATCTGGGAATTATTCCAACCACGAAAGATAAGGTCCTGACCTTTATTCTCTAACCCAAATAAATGACTAAGGTAAGGAATTTTAGGCCAGGTAGGAAGGGTGGGAGATGTATTAGAACAGGAAGACCTTCACCTTATACTACTGCAAATACGTCCTCCTCAACACAGGGCCACTTCAGAAGAGAAAAATCAATGACCTTTGCAAGCCATCTTTTGCAAGGAGGGAAAAATATTAATATATACTTCAGATTGCATTCATGCTGTGTAAATTTCCTGCCATAGTTTTCATTGAAAAGGTTCCCTACAACCATAATGTATAATGTTTCCTACAACCATAAAAGTATACTTTTCTAATAAAATGACCTCAGAATTTAAGAAATTTTTATAATAAAGTGTTGGGAAAAGTAACCTTAGAGATTAAATATTGACTATTTGCTATTAAATGAAGGATTCATTATTTTTCTGTGAACTCTTTTTTTTTTTTTTTTTGGAAACAGGATTTACTCTGTCCCCAGGCTGGAGTGCAGTGGCACGATCTCAGCTCACTGCAACCTCTGCATCACAGATTCAAGCAATTCTCATGCCTCAGCCTCTGGAGTAGCTGGGATTACAGACGCCTGCCACCATGCCTGACTAATTTTTTGTATTTTTCGTAGAGATAGGGTTTCGCCATATCAGCCATGGAATCCGCCCACCTCAGCCTCCCGAAGTGATGGGATTGCAGGCGTGAGTCACCATGCCCAGCCTCTGTGAACCCTTAAGCCATTAGGCAGTAACTAAAAGTACAAAGCAAAATAGTTCTGGATTTTTATAGGAGTTTTTTTTTTGTTGTTTGTTTTAAGCAACTTAAGATATAAACAGAAAATGTTATCCTGAACAAAAGAATATGATTTTTCACGGATAAGTTGTTAGCAAAGACATTTGCCTTTGTTGTATAGGATTTACTAGAAAAGAATTGACCTAGCATGACAGTATCCAAAAGCTGCCGTCACAAAGTACCGTAAGCTGAGGGGTTGAAAACAACAGAAAGTTACCGTCGCACAGTTGTGGAGGCTGCAAGTCTGACCAAGGTGTTGGCAGAACCACTTGCTTCCTCGGAAGCCTGCGGGGGACCCTTCCTGGCCTCTGGCAACCTTTGGCTTTTCTTGCTTGCAGCCACATCATGCCAATCTCTGCCTTCCTTATTAAATGGTGATTTTGTGTCTGTGTCTTATTAAATGGTGATTTATTTGTCTCTCTTCTTTTTTTTTTTTTTTTTTGAGATGGAGTCTCACTCTGTAGCCCAGGCTGGAGTGCAATAGCGCAATCTCGGCTCACGACCACCTCTGCCTCCCAGGTTCAAGCAATTCTCCTGCCTCAGCCTCCTGAGTAGTTGGAATTACAGGCATGCACCACTATGCTCGGGTAATTTTTGTGTTTTTAGTATAGACGGAGTTTCATCATGTTGACCAGGCTGGTCTCAAAGTCCTGATCCAGGTTGATTCACCCGCCCTGGCCTCCCAAAGTTCTGGGATTACAGGTGGAGCCACTGCGCCATGCCTGGCTCTCTTCTTATAAAAATTCTAGTCATATTAGATTAGGGGCTGTCTTCTTATAAGGATGCTGGTCACGCTGGATGAGGGACCCACCTTATTCCCAAATGACTTCATTTAACTTAACTAATTTCCTATTTCTAAATAAGGTCACATCCTGAGGCACTAGGAGTTGGGACCCTAACGTATCTTCAGTGGGGAGGGGGACAAATGCAACCCATTTGGGATCTGTAGCTGTATTAGAGAATGACTTGAAAACTAGATCTTGCTCTCTCGAGAGGCTGGGTACTCAGTGTAAACCAGTGTTCCATTTTCAGAGCTGTATCATCTATATTTTTACAGGTGGTGACAGGCGTGGTGATGGGCACCTGTAGTCCCAGCTACTTGGGAGGCTGAGGCATGAGAATTGGCTGGAACCTGGGAGGGAGAGGTTGCAGAGGGCTGAGATCACACCACTGCACTGGGCACCCATTTTGGTGGTAGCAGCTGTGGAAAGAGCATTGAATCAAGGGCACGAGTTGAAAACTCAGCTCTGCCGGCTATAGGAGCTATGTGATTTTAGGCTAGGCATTTCATATGTGTAACCCTCTGTTTTAGGATTGAGGTATCTATGCTTTACAGAAATAGAAACACTTACATGTTACAGAGGGTAAAAACACCTAGCCTCACTGTTTATTGTGAAAATTTTGTTTGAATTTCTTACAAACAAGCATGTACTCATATATTACTTTTTTTTTTTTAATAGAGTTTCACTCTTGTTGCCCAGGCTGGCGTGCAATGGCATGATCTCGGCTCACTGCAACCTCCGCCTCCTGGGTTCAAGCGATTCTTCTACCCCAGCCTCCCAAGTAGCTGAAATTACAGGGGTGCGCCACCATGCCTGGCAAATTTTTGTATTTTTAGTAGAGACGGGGTTTCACCATGTTGGCTAGGCTGGTCTTGAACCGCGGACCTCAGGTAATCTCCCTACCTCGGCTTCCCAAAGGGCTGAGATTATAAGCGTGAGCCACGGCACCCAGCCTTATCACTTTTAAAATTAAAACGTTTTCATGAATAAAGCATGAGGGTTTATAATCTGCAAAGCACTCACAAATTAACCTATCAGTGGATTTAAAAAATCAGATTTGATACCTTAAAAGTGTCACTATTCCTTTCAAAGTACCTACCATTCATCCTAGATTTTACCTGTGCAAATACATGGCATTTGAGACCTTGTCCATAGTCCTTTCAGAGTTCCATAGTCTAACTCTTTCTTGTTCTTTTTCTAGCCCTTCCCCTTTTCTATTTGTTCTTCTTCTACTTTTCCTTTTGTTTTTTGTGTGTTGTTTTGCTTTCTCACTCAAACTGGAGTGCAGGAGCACAATCACAGCTCACTACAGCTGTGACCTCCCAGGCTCAAGTGATCCTCCTAAGTCAGCCGCCCACGCAGCAACCACAGGCGTGCTAAATAAAAATTTAGGCTGGATGTGGTGGCTCAGGACTGTAATTACCCACACCTGGCTGATTTTTTTTTTTTTTTTTGTAGAAATCAGGTCTCACTATGTTGCCCAGGCTGGTCTCAAACTCCTGGGCTCATGCGATTCTCCTGCCTCAGCCTCCCAAAATGTTGGGATTATAGGTGTGAGCCACCACACCTGGCTCAGGTTTTTTTTTTTTGTTTGTTTTTCTTACGGCTTCTTCTCCACCCAAGACCATTCCTCAGAGCACATAGGATAAAAAGAGGTTGCTGACCACTATCACAGAAGAGACAATAGGCAGCCCACTCTGGTGCCCTGTGATACACTTACCCATGGCATGCCTTTGATTTGTAAGTAGCTGCAGTGGAGAGTTCCGTGCACCCTGACGATCTTGCACTGCTGGTATCAGCCGGACGGCTCTCCATGCTGCTTCCTGGAGTTTCCTTCAAAGCTGAGGAAGCCTATTCAGCTGTTGCACCAGAAACCCGTTTTTGCAGAATTAATGACCCAGGTGTTAACTCTCAACTAACGAGGGATCATTAGTCTCGCTGGATGAATGTTCCAGTTTCCCTTCCCCTGGAGGGACAATTCTGAGACCTTCTACCCAGGGTGTCCCCAACAGAACTGAGCCCAGTTGCCCTTAGTAATCAACTCATTAACAGACCCTCTTTAGGGGCTTTTCCTCTTTCACGCTTTTCCCTCACCCCGTTTTCAGATGGCATCTCCCCGAAGTTCCACCTCTACCCAAGTGTTTACGTTACCCTCCTGAACCCAACCGGTGACAACATCTAACAGATTTGAACTCCATAGCTTTTAGATATGAACGATTCTGTGTGAAATAATGGTAACCCATTGTGTAACCAGCTTAAGTAAAAACAGGGCACTTATTGACTCACATAATGGAAATGTACAGGACCTGGGGGCTCTAACTATCTTATTAAGACTTAGATTCTCTTCCCTCCCTCACCCCGATTTTCTTCTGTTGGCTTCATTCTCAGGCTTTCTACCTCCAAGTGGTGGCTCTCGATGATTTAGGTTTACATCCTCCCAGCTTCAGAGACAGCAGAAAGAGTTCCTCTTTTCCATTAAGTATAGAAAAAATCTGTAGTTGTTTCATCGGCTTGGTTTAGGCTACATGCCTACCCTTGACGTTAGGTTCTACCTCTATGCACACACATGTATGTATGTATGTATTTAGGTGTCATGAGAAAAGAGGAATGGTAAATCCTTGAGGAATAAACCTTTCACTTTTCCTGATGAATATTTCACCACCTCTGGGCAAAATGAAACTCAAATAAACTTTAGGCAAAATCAAAATAAGGGAAAATATGGCCCCCTGAGTCCTCAACGATTAAAGCCAAAGACTAGAAGAGATTAGCCAGGCCTAGTCAGTTAGGCCTGGATCACATTTCCACTTTTAGAGAGTGGGGGGTGGGGCTCAGCCTCAACTAAATCACGTGGGATGGCCCCTAGCAGTGGAGAACCGAGGACACACTCACAAAAGCAGCAGCTGCTTACACGCACACACATACGTACACACACACGTATCACACATATATAAATTCACATATACCTATTTATCCAACAAACATTTACTAAGCCTGTCCTAAGCACTAAGCACAAAAAGACAAATTTTACTACAGAAATAAAAATTTAGGCTGGTTGTGGTGGTTCATGCCTGTAATCCCAGCACCTTGGGAGGCCAAGGAGGGCAGATCACTTGAGGCCAAGAGTTCGAGACCAGCCTGGGGAACATAGTGAAACCCTATCTTTGCTAAAAATACAAAAATTAGCCAGGCATGGTGGCGTTCACCTGTAATCCCAGCTACTTGAGAGGCTAAGGCACGAGAATCGCTTGAACTTGGGAGGCAGAGGTAGCAGTGAGCCAAGAATGGCACCACGGCACTCCAGCCTGAGCGAGAGAGAGAGAGACTCTGTCAAAAGAAAGAAGAAAGAAAGA
>NW_022437003.1:4575972-4614123 GCF_009761245.1 Sapajus apella | reverse complement strand
AAAAAAAAAAAAAAAAGAAATCAATAGCAGATGATTTTAATTCACACATTATGGGAAAGGAGAGGACACATCTGTGCCAGCCTGGGTTGTCTGGTCTAATTCACTGTTCTGTCTCACCTACATGTATCAAGAGTTGGCAAACTCTTTCCATAAAGGGTGAGAGTAGATAGCTTCAGTTTTGTGGGTCACATTGTCTCTGTTGCAAGTATTCAACTCAATTCATGTAGCTTGAAAGCTGCCATGGACAACATGGAAACAAATATGTCTGGTTGTATTCCAATAAAACGTTATTAATAGAAACCAAAATTAGAATTAAGTTTACACCTGTCATGACATATTCTTTTAACTTTTTTTCAACCATTCAAAAGTCCAAAAAGTATAAGTGTCATTTTTAGATTGTCAGCTATGCAAAAACAAACAGGATGCCGAATTTGGCCCGGGGACGACAGTTTACCCATCCCTGACTCAGGTTATTGCCAAAGCCCTAACCCCTCCAATGCATTCTCCCTACTGTCGCGGAAGAAATCCTTCTTAGACCAAATCTGATGTCACATACCTCTGTAAAATTTCTTACTGACTTTTCAGTACCCTCGGGATAAAATGAGACGTCTTGCTAATTATTTAGGATGGTTGGCTGGACCACTTTCATTTCCTCTACCAAGCTGTACGTTCCCTGTTCCCTGTTCTTATCCAGTATTACCCAAATAATTCCTACTCCTTCTTCCACCGTAACCTCCTCCAAGAAGCCTTCCTGGACTTCCCTCCAAACCTGGGCTACGTATTCTCCTGCAGGGTTTTGATACCACTGCGTATTGCCTCACTTCACAGGACTCATTGTATGTTATCATGTATATTGCATTATTATTATCGCATATTGGCTAGCTAGGATCTTCAAGTTGGAGGAGGCCACCCTTACATCTATCTGCTTCTCACTTATATCCCCACTTTCTAAATCACGGTCTTACACAAAGTAGACGCTCAAAAAACATTTACTGAATAAGTAAATACAATGGGGTGGGGAGGAATGACCTGGGGAGGTATCAGAGAGGAAGCACTCCCTCAGCAGAGTCCTAAACAATGAGTAGTAACTTGCCTTTCTCCCGTGGGGTGGCAGAGATTTTCAGGTAGGTGACAGCTACATCCTGGAAGTAGGAGAGGGCACTGGAGGAGCTCCATGCAGTTTGGTGTTGGTGTGGCTGGAGCGAACGCTGCCTATTGGAAAACGAAGTGAAATGAGGCTAGAGAGAGAACCTGGGAGCTTGTCGGCTAATAGAAGGAACTGGGTTCTAATTCTTCCGGTCATGAGGAGACTCAGAGAGAGAAAGTTGGTTGGATTTACATTTTAGAAAGTTTAGAAAGATCTCGTTGCCCGTGTAGATAGCCCAGATCCAATTAAAGTATCTTAGATAAAGTAGACAAGATCATTTTGGCAGTGGAGTTGACTGGAGTTTCATGCCAACTTCACATGAGGAGATAAATCGGGTGTCTGCAGGAACGGTTCATTTAAAAAATAAGGGACACGTGAATTAAGAAAATGTTCATGGAAGCATATTGGAAGTATGTGTTTGAAACTCAGAAAAAAATGGTCGAACTGGAAATATAGAATTAGAAAATGTCTCAGCTTATAGATGTATACAGTTCAATACAGTAGCCCATGTGTGGCTATTTAAATTTGAATTTAAATTAATTAAAGTTAAACAGGACTTTAAAATTCTATTCATCGGTCACACTAGCTATATTTCACGTGTTCATCAGCCACATGTAGCTAATGGCTACCCTTAATGGTGCAGAATTACAGAACATTTACATCGTTGTACAAAGTTCTGTGTGACAACACTACATAAACTGTAGTTAAATTTGTAGCTAAGCTCAAGATTATGCAGGAAGTTCCTCAAAAATTTAAACCTACAACTATGATATGACCTGGAAATTCCACAGCTGAGTATATTACCAAAAGAATTGAAAACAGGGACTTAGATACATATACACCAATGTTCATAATGTCCACAATAGCCAGAAGGTGGAAACCACCCCAGAGTACATCAAAAGATGAACGGATAAACACAATGTGGTGTGTGTATATATACCTTGGAATATTATGCAGCCATCGAAAGGAATGGAATTTTGACATACGTCAGAGATAATGCAGGTTCAGTTCCAGACCACACCAATGAAGTTAATACCATGATAAAGTGAAAGACACATATTTGTTGGTTTCTCAGTGCATATGAGTTAAGTTTACACTATATTGTAGTTCATAGTGTAAACTACAACATTGTAGTTTTTATATTGCAGTTATATTGTAGTTTATCAACTGTGCAACAGCATCATATCTAAAAACAATGCACACACTTTACTTAAAAAAAATACTTCATTGGCTGGGTGTGGCGGCTCACGCCTGTAATCAAAGCACTTTGGATGCCAAGGTGGGCGGATCACCTGAGGTCGGGAGTTCAAGACCAGCCTGACCAACATGGTGAAACCCCGTCTTAAAAAAAAAAAATACTTCATTACTAAAAAATGCTAACGATTATCTCAGCCTTCAGCAAGTCATATTTTTGCCTGTGGAGGCTCTTGCCTTGATGTTGAAGACTTGACTGATGAGGGGTGGTGGTCACCGAAGCCTGGGTTGGCTGTGACCATTTTCAAAAATAAATAAGACAAAAGTGAAATTTGCTGCATCAATCGACTCTTCCTTCCATGAAAGATTTCTCTGTGTCTTACAATGTGTGTAATAGCACTTTACTCACATTAAAATTTGAAGTCACACCTCTGAAATCCTGCCACTGCTTTATCAACTAAGTTTATGCAACATTCTAAATTCTTTGGTGCCATTTCAACAATGTTTAAAGCAGGGGTGTCCAACCTTTTGGCTTCCCTGGGCCACATTGGAAGAAGAAGAATCGTCTTGGGCCACACATAAAATACACTCACAATAACGATAGCCTATGAGCAAAAAACAAACAAACAAACAAAAAAATCTCATAATGTTTTAAGAAAGTTTACGAATTTGAATTGGGCCGCATTCAAAGCCGTCTTGGGCCACACGCAGCTCCTGCTGAAGTGGGTTGGACAAGCTTGGTTTACAGCATCTGTATCAGGAGTACATTCCATCCCAAGAAACCACTGTCTTTGCTCATCCAAAAGAAGCAACTCTTCATTCACTCAAGTTTGACCATGAGATTGCAGCAATTCAATCATATCTTCAGGCTTCACTTCATTTTTTTGTTTGTTTTTTTGTTTTTTGTCTTTTAAGAGACAGTATCAGCAGGACACAGTGGCTCACTCCTGTAATCCCAGCACTTTGGGAGGCTAAGGCAGCCAGATCATGAGGTCACGAGTTCGAGACCAGCCTGGCCAAGATGGTGAAACTCTGTCTCTACTAAAAATACAAAAAATTAGTCTGGCACAGTGGTGGACATCTATAATCCCAGTCACTTAGGAGGCTGAGGCAAGGGAGTCGCTCAAATCCGGGAGGCGGATGTTGCAGTCAGCGGAGATCACATCACTGCACTCTAGCCTGGGTGACAGAGACTCCATTTCAAAAAAAAAAAAAAAAAAAAAGAGGGCCAGGCACGGTGGCTCACACCTGTAATCCCAGCACTTTGGGAGGCCGAGGTGGATGGATCACGAGGTCAAGAGATCGAGACCATCCTGGTCAACATGGTGAAACCCCGTCTCTACTAAAACTACAAAAAATTAGCTGGGCATGGTGGCGCGTGCCTGTAATCCCAGCTACTCAGGAGGCTGAGGCAGGAGAATTGCCTGAATCCAGGAGGCGGAGGTTGCGGTGAGCCGAGATCGCACCATTGCACTCCAGCCTGGGTAACAAGAGCAAAATTCCGTCTCAATCTCGTCACAAAAAAAAAAAAAAAACAGAAAACAAAACAAAACAAAACAAAAAAGAGACAGTATCTCACTCTATTATTTTTCAGGGTAGAGTGCAGTAGCATGGTGGTCATAGACCACTGCAGCTTCCATCTCTTGGGCTCAAGTGATCTTTCTACCTCAGCCTCCTGAGTAGCTGGGACTAGAGTTATATACCACTATGCCTAGCTATAGTGGTAGACTCTATTTTTTGTAGAGATGGAGTCTCACTGTGTTGTCCAGACTGGTCTCAATCTCTTGGTCTCAAGCAATTCTCCCTCAGCTTCCCAAAGTGCTGGGATTACAGGCGTGAACAACCCCACCCAGCTCTCCACTTAAATTCTAGTTCTCTTGCTATTTTCACCACATCTGCAGTTCCTTATGCCCATTCAAGTCTTGAACCCCCCAAAGCCATCCATGAACGTTGGAATCAACTTCTTCCAAACTTCTGTTAATACTGATATTTCGACATCCTTCCATGTATTATGAATGTTCACAATGGCATCTGGAATTTTTTCCAGGATATTTTCAATGTACTTTACCCAGATCCATCAGAGGAATCATTATTTATGGCAGCTGTAGCCTTACAAAGCGCATTTCTTAAATAATAAGACTGGAAACGCAATTTAAAATTACTCCCTGATTCATGGGCTGCAGAATGGATATTGTATCAGGAGTCATGAAAAACAGCGTATTAATCTCCTTGCACATTTTCATCAGAGTTCTTGTGTGACCAGGTGCATTGTCAATGAGTAGTAAGATTCTGAAAAAAATCTTTCTTTCTGAGCAGAATTTCTCAGCAATTAATATGGGCTTAAAATATTCAGTAAGCCATGCTGTAAACAGATGTGCTGTCATTCAGGCTTTGTTCTTCCACTAATAGGTCACAGAGTAGATTTAGCATAATTTTCAAAGGCTCTAGGATTTTAGAATGATGAAATGAGCGTTGGTTTCACTTTAGTGTCACCAGCTGCATTAACCCCTACAAAAGTCAACCTGTCTTTTGATGCTTTGAAGCCAGCCATTGACTTCTCCTCTCTAGCTATGAAAGTCCTAGGTAGCATCTTCTTACAATAGAAGGCTCTTTCATCGATCTGCTCTTCAGTGTAGTAGCCACCTTCATCAACGATCTTAGCTAGTTCTTCTGAATAACCTGCTGTAACTTCTAGGTCAGCCCTTGCTGCCTCACCTTGCACTTTTATGTTATAAAGATGGCTTTTTTTTTTTTTTTACCTTAAAACTCCTCAAAACACCACATGTGCTAGTTTCAGACTTTTCTTCTGCAGCATCCTTGCCCCTCTCGGCCTTTATAGAATTGAGAGTTTAGGGCCTTTCCCTGGATTAGGCTTTGGCTTAAGGGAATGCTGTGGCTGGCTCGATCTTCCATCCAGACCACTCAAACTTTCTCCATATTAACAATAACTGTTTCACTTTCTTATCATTCACTAGAGTAGCACTTTTAATTTCCTTTAAGAACTTTTCCTTTGCATTCACAACCTGATTAACTCTTTGGCACAAGAGGCCTAGGTTTCGATGGGTCTTGGCTGTCCACATGCCTTCCTCATTAGGCTTCATCATTCCCAGCTTTGGATTTTAAGTGAGTGATGGTACAACTCTTCCTTTCTTTCTTTTTTTTTTTTTTTTTGAGACGGAGTTTTGCTCTTGTTACCCAGGCTGGAGTGCAGTGGCGCAATGTCGGCTCACCGCAACTTCTGCCTCCTGGGTTCAGGCAATTCTCCTGCCTCAGCCTCCTGAGTAGCTGGGATTACAGGCACGCGCCACCATGCCCAGCTAATTTTTTGTATTTTTTTAGTAGAGACGGGGTTTCACCATGTTGACCAGGATGGTCTTGATCTCTTGACCTTGTGATCCACCCGCCTCGGCCTCCCAAAGTGCTGGGATTACAGGCTTGAGCCACCACGCCCGGCTTTTTACAACTCTTCCTTTCACTTGAATACTTAAAGGCCATTACAGGATTATTAATTGGCCTAATTTCAATATTTTTGTGCCTCAGGGCATAGGAAGGCCCGCAGAGAGCAAGAGAAATAGGGGGATGGCCAGTTTTTGATACACAAAACATTTATTGATGACTTTTGCAGTATTACATGGGTGTGTATAGTGGTACCCAAATACAATGGCAATAGCAACATCAAAGATCGCTGATTACAGATCACCGTAATGGATATAATAATAAGGAAAACATCTGAAATATTGTGAGAATTACCAAGCTTTGACACAGTGGCATGAAGTGAGCACATGCTGTTGGAAAGATGGTTCTGACAGACTTGTTCCACATAGGGTTGACACAAACCCCCGTTTGTAAGAAACACAACATCTGCAAAGTGCAATAAAGCAAAGAAAAAGAAGAGATATGCCTGTATGCTACAGCATGGATGGACCTTGACAACATTAGGGAAACTGAAATAAGCCAGACACTAAAGGACAATTTTTTTATTTTAATTTTTTTGAGACGAAATCTCACCCTGTCTCCCAGGCTGGAGTGCAATGGTGCAATCTCGGCTCACTGCAACCTCCACCTCCCTGGTTCAAGCGATTCTCCCTCCTCAGCCTCTTGAGTATAAAGGACAAATACTGTGTGGTTCCACTGACATGAGGTACCTAGAAGAATCAAATTCACAGAAACAATGGAGAATCCTGGTTACAAGGGACTATGAGAGAGAAGGGAATGAAGAACTGCTATTTAGTGGGAACAAAATTTCTGTTGGGGATGTTGAAAAAGGTTGAGTCCAGATAAAGGTGATGATTACATAACACTGGGAATGTGTTTGATTGTACACTTACAAACAGTTGAAATGGTAAATATTATATTATGTTTATTTTTACCACAGTAAAAAAAAAATATGGTCCAGGGAGAATGTATAAAACAGGAAAAAGAGAAGGAAGAAGATATTAAGGGAATAACAGAAGGAAATGAAGCCACCCATGAGATCCAGAAAGTCAGAGCAATAGAACGGGAGTGAAGAGGGAGTGCTGTCAAGGAAACCAAGGTGGAAAGAAAAAACTAATTTTCTACCCACAGGCCCGTTGGTGATATGCTGCCAATAACGTTCCCTATTTAAAACCCACAAGAATGAGGTACAATCAGCCTACCGAATACGAAAAGGTAGTGTGTTCCTCTGCTTCTCCCTATTCTGAATCTCCTCCTAATCATTGACCAGGCAAATCAAGCACTTTGACTACCATTCTCTTCTTCAACTCTTGCAAGTTCTCTCTGAGAATAAAGCCTCTCATAACTCTCCTTTCTCTTAATGCTTCATGCTGAGAAATGTCTGGCTACATGACATCGTTTTGATGGCAATCCTACAGTATGGATTCAAAATACTTGTTTAACAGGAAAGGGGACGGGGAATGGTGGCTCACACCTGTTATCCCAACACTTTGGGAGGCCAAGGTGGGAGAATCCCTTGAGGCCAGGAGTTTGAGACCAACTTAAGCAACATAGCCTGACTTTGTCTTGTTAAAAAATAATAATAATTGGCCAGGCACTGTGGCTCATGCCTGTAATCCCAGCATTCTGGGAGGCCCAGGTAGGCAGATCACCTGAGGTCAGGAGTTGGAGAACAGCCTGACCAACACGGTGAAACCATATCTCTACTAAAAATACAAAAAATAGCCAGGCCTGGTGGTGTGCACCTATAATCCCAGCTACTTAAGAGGCCAAGGCAGGAGAATTGCTTGAACCTGGGAGGTGGAGATTGCAATGAGCCGAGATCGCACCACTGCACTCCAGCCTGGGTGACAGAATAACACTCCATCTCAAAAATAATGATAATAATTAAAAAATAAAAAGGAAGGTAAATCTGAAGATGCTCTAAACAGCATCGTTCTTCCATCTCTCCTTATCCCCACATGAAAGCAGAAAGAATATCTACACAGCAAAACCAAATACCCATGGGTAGCGTTTACAGTAAAACTCAGTGGCAGAGTAACCCCATGAATCTCAAAGTACAGTGAGTGGAGACGTACTACCAAGTGCCGTAAGAGCTGCGTGGCTTCAGCAGTGAGGGAGGAGGGAAACCAGCTAGTGTCAGTGGGACTTGAGAATTAGAGAACCCCCAAACAGGCGACAGAGCTTCACTGGGACACCAATGGGCTGGCCTGCAGATGGCCTCGAAAACTGAGAAGGTCCTGTCCTGGGGGGAAGTGAGAGCAGGGGGCTATGGTAGGAGCATCTGAGGGAACCGGGGCAGTCTCTCTTAAAACCAGCTCCCAGGTCTCCCTTTTAAGATGAGGTCCCACGCCGAGGAGAAACTGTTGAGAGTGGAGCCAAAATTGATCAGGGCATTGCCGGGAACAGTGGCTCATGCCTGTAATCCCAGCATTTTGGGAAGCTGAGGCAGGCACATCGCTTAAGTTCAGGAGTTCGAGACCAGCTTGGCCAACATGGCGAAACCCCATCTCTACTAAAAATACAACAATTAGCCAGGTGTGGTGGTGGACACCTGTAATCCCAGCTACTTGGGAGGCTGAGGCAGGAGAATTGCTTGAACCTGGGAGGTGGAGGTTACAGTGAGCTGAGATCATGCCATGGCACTCCAGCGTGGGTGACAGAATAAGACTGCATCTCAAAAAAAAAAAATTGATCAGAACAACTGATCACAAAATTGATTAGGGATATGAGAGAAGAAAGAAAGAGAAGGTGTAGACTAGAGTGAAATAGCAGGTGGGGAGCACAACAGGGAATCTCAGAAATAAGCCACTCTATTCATAGAAGCAGGAGAGGATGGAGCTCTGCAGAGCCAGACGAGGTTTTCTGAACACTTCTCACTCTAGAAGTCCAGGAAAACTACCTTTTCATCAAAATGAGCAACTGATAAGTATTGAAGACAAATTAAGTACAAAGTTATTCTTAGTATTATTTTGAGACAGGATCTTGCTCTGTTGCCCAGGCTGAAGTGCCATGGTACAATTTCAGGTCACTGCAACCTCCGCCTCCTGGGCTCAAGCGGTCCTCCCACCTCAGCCTCCCAAGTAGCTTGGACCACAGGCACAGGCCACCATGCCTGGCTAGTTTTGTTTATTTTTTGTAGAGATGGGTTCTCACTATGTTTTCTCAGGCTAGTCTACAACTCCTCATCTTAGGCAATCTTCCTGCCTCAGCCTCTCCAATTGTTGGGATTACAGGTGTGAGCCACAACACCCAGCAAAATACAAAATTATTAGAAGAATAAAAGAAAAGGAGTATGATGATGACTGTTAAGTTCACAGAACAAGGATGAGCAGACAAGGCTTGCGTTGGATTTGCCAAAGGGATCGAACCTGAGAGCAGTGCAGGAAATGCAGAGAAGCAAGATGAACTGCACCCTGAGTGTGCAATCTACCAAAGCCAGACAGTGACGTTGAACAGCCCAGGTTCTTTGAATGAGTTTCCTGGAACTCCCGTGACAAGCTACTCCATGCAGCAGAAATGTATTCTTTCACAGTAATGGAGGACAAGTCCCAAATCAAGATGTCTGCAGGGCAGGTTCTTTCGCGGGAGTGAGGACCTGAGACAGGATCTGTTCTGTGCCGCTGTCCTGGTTTCTGGTGGCTGCCCACAGTCTTTGCAGTGTTCCTTGGTTTATGGACATATCACTTCAATCTCTGCCTCTGTTTTTACATGCTCTCCCCCGCCTTTCTACTCTTTTTTTGTTTCATTTTGTTTGGAGATGGAGTTTCACTCTTGTCACCCAGGCTGGAATGGAGTGCCGTGGCGTGATCTCGGTTCACTGCAACTTCCACTTCCTGGGTTCAAGTGATTCTCCAGCCTCGGCCTCCTACAGGCACCCGCCACCATGCCTGGCTGTTTTTTTGTTTTGTTTTGTGTTTTGTTTTTCAGGTCCATACTGGCTAATTTTTTTTTGTATTCTTAGTAGAGATGGAGTTTCTCCATGGTGGCCAGGATGGTCTTGAACTCCTGACCTCAGGTGATCCACCCGCCTCCCAAAATGCTGAGACTACAGGCGTGAGTCACTCGGCCTGCCTTTCTACTCTTTTAAGGACACTTGCCATTGGATTTAGTGCCCACCTTAATTCAGGATGATCACATCTTGAGATGATACCTACCTTAATTATTCTGCAAAGACCACTTTTTTATGCAGCTGTGTTCAAAGGACTGCTTCTTAAAATAAGGTCAAATTCCTAGGTTTTAGTGAACATATCTTTTGGGGGAGCCACCATTCAACCTCCTGCGTTCATCAAGACAGGTAGTAAGGTAAATCTGAAATGGATGAGGACTAAGATTGTAAGGTAAATCTGAAATGGATGAGGAGTCATACAGTAAAAGAGACTTAAAAGACATCAACCTTTTGTTGCACTTTATTATTATTTAAAAAAAAATTTTTTTTGAGACAGAGTCTTGCTCTGCTGCCCAGGCTGGAGGGCAGTGGCACAATCTTGGCTTAGTGCAACCTCTACCTCCTAGTTCCAAGCGATTCTCCTGCCTCAGCCTCCCTAGTAGGTGAGATCACAGGTGCTCACCAACATGCCTTGCTAATGTTTGTATTTTTGGTAAAGAACGGGTTTCACCGTGTCGGCCAGGCTGGTCTCAAACTCCTGACCTTGTGATCTGCCCACCTCAGCCTCCCAAAGTGCTAGGATTACAGGCATGAGCCACCACGCATGGCCTATGTTTACATTTTCGACTCGGGGGGCCACATGCAGGTTTGTTACATGAACATATTGCATCATGCTGAGGTTTGGGCTTCAGTTGCACCTGTCTCATAAGTAGGGAACACAGTACCCAATAGGCAGCGTTTCAACCCCGGTCCCTCCCTCCCTCCCACCTTTTGGAGTCCCCAATGTCTATTGTTCCCATCTTTAAGACACATCAACCTTTTTTAAAATGGACAACACTAAACTCTATATCCTAGAGATGCATATTTGGGTGATGACACTACAGAAACACAAGGTAGTGAGGACTACAAATGTCAGGCTAAGGCTGGGCACCATGGCTCACGCCTGTAATCCCAGCATTTTGGGAGGTTGAGGCAGGCAGATTGCCTGAGGTCAGGAGTTTGGAACCAGCCTGGCTAACATAGGGAAGCCCCGTCTCTACTAAAACTACAAAAATTAGGTGGGAATGGTGGTGCACGCCTGTAGTCCCAGCTACTCAAGAGACTGAGGCAGGAGAATTGCTTGAACTGCGGAGATGGCAGTGAGCCGAGATCACCCGACTGGTGATCACTCCAGCCGAGATCACTCCAGCCTGGGCAACAGAACGAGACTCTGTCTCAAAAAAAAAAAAAAAAAAAGGGAGGGGCTTGTGCTCAGGGTGGGGCACAAGAAAGGGACTTCAGGGGTGTAGAAAGTTCTATGTCTAGACGTGGGTGGTGGTTACAAAGGTGTTCGCCTTAATAAATCATTAAGCCAAACATTTGTTTTGTTTGGTTGTCTTCCTATTTTATGTTAAAATAAAAATCTGTTTCACAAAGGCAAGAAAACACATACCTTTGAGATAATACCTTTCTTTTCCATCCAGCCTATTTTGTCTGAATCACATTGCTTGTTAATTGAGTAAGAAGAGCTTTAGTAAAATGCTATTGGCAATCACAGTACCATCTAAATAAACGATTTTGCTAACAGTGACAATCTCAGTTGCTCAAAAAATACTATGTATAAGCCAGTTTTCTATGCTATAGCTGCCAAAGAAGCCAATGAATAGCGGAGAGACTGCTAGGTCACGGATGGTAGTGTTTCTCAGAGTGTGTTTTGTGGACCACCTGCATCAAAAACATCCAGCTTGTGATGCGGATTCCTGCATCCCCACAGAGAGGCCAATTCAGAAGACACACTTGGGAACAGAGCTCTACGCCAGAAGTTCATCCTAGATTTATTTTAAAACATAAGCTCTGTTCAAATAGTACCTTGCTGGTCAAAGAACTTAAGAGAAGGAACGCTATACTGGTATCTACACTGCTATCTATAATAACTATAATGGTCAGTTTTCTAGGATAAGCACTTAGAAATTGTGTTATGAGTGTTTCATGTGGTAATGGCTTAAGGATATACCCCTCCTTCTTCTAAACCAGAAAGATAAAACAGAGAATGTTATTTCTTTGTGGGCAACTAACCGAATTGCAATTAAAAAGCTTTAAACTGCTAAACTAGTCTTCTCCAGATCCTAAAATGTAAAACTATAGACTCTAAATCTGATGTGGCAACTAGATTTGGCTGAACCAAATGAAAGGCACAATTTAAACTTTCAATGTTCCAAAGACCTTCTTTGCTTATGAGCAGTTTCCTTATCTCCTTAAACAGTAATTTTTCCATTCTGAATTCTCATGCAACTGTTGAATAGCATTGCTTCTTGGAAGTTGTTTATATAGATTTTATGGATGTTGGCCAAATTGTATTTCTAAATGAAAATGAAGACTTTCAGAGACGATGGTAATGTCAAACCCTGTAGATAGTATGTATATACATACATATGTACATGTATGTATGTATATAAACATGTGTGTGTGCATGTATGAAAATGAATCCAGAGCGCCTGTTAACAGGAAGAATAGAGAGCAAGAAGGATGTCAGAAACATACATCAAGGCATTTAGGCACGAGGGACGAGGACATAGGTCAGGGGCAATTCTAGCTGTGGCAATGGGAAGTTATAGAAGTACAAAGGTATACACGTGACTCTAGCTCTTAGTCTCCAGTGCTCAAAGGAATTATCTGGAGGGGCTTGTGAAAAGCAGATTCTCGGGCCCTGCCTTAAAGGGTTCTGATTCATTCGGTTGAAGTAGAGCTTAGGAATCTGCATTTTTATAAACTCCTTAGGTGAGTCTGTGCCTGCTGGTCAGCAAGTCATACGTTGAAAACTCTTCGGTTGGGTCTGCAGCTCAGGCTAGGAGTATCGCTGATGTCCAGCAAGAAATGACATCTTGGGAGGAATGAAAACAAGATGGGGGCCGGGTGCAGTGGCTCATGCCCATAATCCCAGCACTTTGGGAGGCCGAGGTGGGTGGATGGCTCGATTCCAGTAGTTCAAGACCAGCATGGGCAACATGACGAAACCCCATCTCTACAAAAAATACACACACACACAAATTAGCCGGGCTTGGTGGTGTGCACCTGCAGTCCCAGCTACTTGGGAGGCAGATGTGGGAGGATCACTTAGCCCAGGAGGTGGAGGTTACCGTGAGCCATGATCTCATCACAGTTGTACTCCAGCGTGGATGACAGAGCGAGAAACTATCTCAAAAAAACCAAGATGAATAGCAGTCAAGAGGTTTGAAGGTTCAGGTAGGAAGGATAACAGGCTGTGTTCGTTTCTTAAGCTGCCATAAAAATTACCACAGACTAGGTGGCTTAAGGCAGTAGAAATTTAATCCACTACAATTCTGGAGGCCAGAAGTTCAAAATCAAGGTGTTGGCAGGGCTCTGCTCTCTCCAGAGGCTCTAGGAGAGATTCTGTTCCTTTCCTCTCCCAGCTTCTGGTGGCTGTGGCCATTCCTTGGTTTGTAGCCACTCATTCCATTCTCTGCCCCCGCCTTCACATGGCTTTCTCCTCCTCTCTGTGTGTCTCTTCCCTGGGTGTCCCCTGTAAGGACTTTTGTCATTGAATGTAGGGGCCACCCCAAATAATCCAAAATGGTCTTATCCTGAGATCCTTACCTTAGTTACCTCTACAAAGACTCTTTTCCCCCGGATATCACAATCACAGAGTCTAGAAATTAGGATGCAGATATAACTTTTGGGGTGCCACCTGTCAACCACACAGGCCTATTCTGGGAAAACTAGAAGCCTTGGGCCAGTCAGAGCAAGGGAAAGGGGGGTGATAGTTGGCAAGAACATCCCTTTCTAGTGCTAGAAAAGTTCGTCGTCAAGGGAAGGTGAGGAGGGCTGAGACTGAGGAGTGACAGACACTCGTCACTAATAGATCAGCAGGTTGGAATGGGATAGACAGTAGAGCTGACTTTATGTTGTTATCCTGATTTTCTGAGTCGGGATTCTGTAATCACAACTAACCAGGACATGACTGCACTCCTAGCATGGGACAAAGCTAAGCTGCTCCAGCAAGTGGACATCCAGGGGCTCTAGGCAGATTAGATGCTGGGAGTCAGGTTGGGCAAAGAGCTGCAAAGCAGGATCACACAAGTAAGTAGATTCATAAATAGCTGCCACTTATTGGGCATCTGCTATATGCCTGGCACTTTATATGTATCATTGCCTCTTTCCATCATAACCTAGCAATAAGGGTGTCAAAACATGGGGCTCCATTTTTCCTTTTTTATTTTTATTTTTTAAGACAGTCTCGCTGTCACCCAGGTTGGAGTGCAGTGGCGCTATCTCGGCTCACTGCAACCTCTGCCTCCCGGGTCCAAGCGATTCTCTTGCCTCAGCCCTTGAGTAGCTGGGATTACGGGCATGTGCCACCACACCTGGCTAATTTTTGTATTTTTAGTAGAGACGGGGTTTCACCATGTTGTCCAGGCTGATCTTGAACTCCTGACCTCAGGTGATTCACCAGCCTCGGCTTCGTAAAGTGCTGGGATTACAAGCATGAGCCACCATGCCTGGCCTAATTTTTGTATTTTTAGCAGAGATGGGGTTTCATCATGTTGGGCAGACTGGTCTCAAACTCCTGAACTTAGGTAATCCACCTTCCTTGGCTTCCCAAAGTGCTGGGATTACAGGCATGAGCCACCACCCCTAGCTATAGAGCTTTAATCTTTAAAAGCCTTTAAAACAGGCTTTAACATAGGCTTTTAAAGATTAAAGCTATATAGCTAGTAAATGGCAGAGCCAGAGTTTAAACCCAGATCACTCTGACTCCAAAGCTCATTCTTTCTACTAAAACATGCTACCTCGGATTTTAGCATCTTATCTTCCACTACCTTCTCTTTGAACTCTTCTCTCCACCTGCTCATCCTAGAGTTCACTAGACATGAAATGTCAAAACATCTGCTTCTCTACCAAATACCCTACGTTAAAAAAACTTGGGTAAGGTAGAATGATAAATCTCTCAAACCAGAATTGCAGGTGTGGGCCTAGAGTGCGAACACTTGCTTTCTTGTGGCTGTGTCGTATTTATCTTACTGCAGTCACTTGTGGGGAGCTCAAGCTGGGATTGTACACACAGCCCCAGTCCCAGGCTGGTCTCTAATCATAAGGCGCAGGTCTATAATTACTGTGTATGTTGCACCACTCCTCCCTCACAAACCCCACTACTGCCACCAGATGCATGCTGCCAGTGCTGTTCTGCAGATGGTAATACCCAAGTAGTGACAGTACTAGTCTCCTCCACAGGTATACCCGTAGAGGAAAGCAACAGTGATGGAACAAGAGCAGGGAAGCTGCTGGTCTGTTACACTTCTAGCTCATGCACTTTGAGTACCACTTAATCTGCCCTAAAGATAGTGTCACTTCTGGCTGGGCACAGTGGCTCACGCCTGTAATCCCAGCACTCTGGGAGGCCCAGTGGGCGGATCACCTAGGGTGAGGAGTTCCAGACCAGCCTGGCCAACATGATGAAACCCTGTCTCTACTAAAAATACAAAAATTAGCCAGGTGTGGTGGCACACACCTGTAGTCCCAGCTACTCGGGAAGCTCAGGCAGAAGAATTGCTTGAACCCTGGAGGCGGAGGTTGCAGTGACCTGAGATCGCGCCACTGCACTCTAGCCTGGGCAACAAGAGCCAGACTGTCTCAAAAAAAAAAAAAAATTGTGTCACTTCTACCAGTGTCAACAAATGTTTAGGGCTATGGATCCTCAACTAGCTTGAATGTAAGACTAAAATATTCCTGAGCCTGGTGCAAGGTTTAATAGGACTTTTAATTCATCTGTTTCAGAAAAGGTAACAAGACTAAAATATTAAGGAGTCCTAGCCTGAGCTAACACATCAGGTCTTTCACAGCATTCCGAGTACGAGTTTTGGGAAATTAATAACGAAAATCTTGTGAAAGGGCTCAAGGTGTTGCAATTCTCATCGCCTGTGAGCAGCAGCAATTCAGGAGCTGTTTTGCACAAAACTATAAATTATGAGCTACTCTCTACATATATACTTTTCCCCACATTCCTGCAGGGGTCTCTTTTCCTGCTCAGTCTTCGGAGCAATCTTTAAGAGCCATGAATATTTGCACCAATTCAGGAGTCAGTTTGACAATCATTTCACATTTTTCTGATGACAATTTCTAGTTTACTAGGCAAACAAACAAACAAAAAAACACTATTTTAAAAATGTTTTGGGATAGGTTTGAGTCGTTGTGTTTGCTTCCAGTCAGAGAACTTCCTACAAAACTGAAGATATAAAGTGCTGATGCCCGGGCGTGCCGGCGTTCGTTGGGGGCACGACGTCATCGTGGGAAGCGTGTTCTTTTTCGGATTACTGCTTGGCGGATTAGAAACCCGCAGATCAGTTCTAGGTTAGCCCTGATTAACTGCCCTGGGTGTTTCTGGGCCAGAGGGAATGTATGCTGGATTCAAACCAATACTCGTTGTCAGACAAAAGAGTTAATTTTTTACTTTACCCCTATCCAGGCAAATAATGAAGGTACAGGGAATGATCTGGAATGTTAACTGGTGCCCGCAACCGCGTCTGCTGAACCTTCTGCCCCCACGATTCTGTCTGCCCACATGCTTCTGTCTATCAGCCCGGGCCTCGGGATCAGCTCTCGCCTTGTCATTGGTTGGATTTCAGGAAGGGAGAAGCCCACGATTTAAAGGGCTCCTTTTCCACCTGCCAGGCATCGTCCGCATGGTCCAACTTGCTTTTGGCACATATTTGGAAGAATCTCCTGCTGTCGTTCGTATATTGCACTGACTGGTCAAAGGAAAAAGAGTGTCCCCTTAGTCACCTTGACAATTCCCAAAAGCGAAACTTGCGCTCTAGACTAGATCTACACTGAGTCTGCGGGGCGCGGAGTCCCTGCCCAGGTCAGTAGCGCCGGCCCGGCGGGCGGGCGGGGACAGGGGCGGAGCCTAGGCCAGGCGTGGTCTTCCGTGGGAGAGAAGGAAAGTCTTTGCCCCACCCCCTAAAAACTGCTCTTCTCCCAGCCAATCAAGGAGACCTATGCAAATAGGGTCCCTGTCGCCCCGGTAACCATAATGCACGGCAGCCAATGGAAACCAGCAAGTCGCGGCCCTGCTCCACGATTGGGACTGAATTAAAAAGATAGAGGCCCAATGGGCTGTGGGAACGGTCCTCGGCGGGTTGAGGGGCGGGGATATGCAAATATGGTTTGAAAAGCCGGCGGGAAATCTGAGTTTCGCGGGAGGACCTTGGCGCGTAAACCGTATCCCTTCATTCATTGTCAGCAGCAGCTTCCTGGAGCCATTTTTCAGCTGCCGGCCGCAGCACCCGGGCTGCCGCCGCCGCCTCGCAATCCGTTGCATCGGCCGCCCCCGACGCCTCCATCCCCGCTTGGGGCCCGATATCCGTGCGACCGGGACCCTCCTCTCTCCAGAGCCCCGATTATTTTTGGCCTCCGGGGCCTGTGCCGTGCGGAAAAATAAAAAGAAAAGAGAGAGAGGGGGCTCGGAAGCGCCGGGCGGGGAGGAGAGAAGGAGGAGAGACTTGGAAACTCCGACTGCAAATAATAAAGAAATTGAAAAAATACATTAATATACCGTAACACTAAAAAGAGCAGGAGCGAGAGATGAGAAAGGGGATCCAGCCCGCTCTGGAGCCGTACCTGGTGACCGCCGGGGGTGGGGAGGGGGCGGCTGTCGTCGCCGCCGCCGCTGCAGCCTCCATGGACAAAAGGGCACTGCTAGCCAGCCCCGGCTTCGCCGCCGCCGCCCCGGGCGCGTACATCCAGATCCTCACCACGAACACTTCCACCACCTCCTGTTCCTCCTCCCTCCACAGCGGCGCCGTCGCCGCCGGCCCCCTCCTCCCCAGTGCCCCCGGCGCGGAGCAGACCGCCGGCAGCCTCCTCTACACCACGCCGCACGGACCCTCCAGCAGAGCCGGGCTGCTGCAGCAGCCACCAGCGCTGGGACGCGGCGGCAGCGGCGGCGGCGGCCCTCCGGTAATACCCTTCCTCCCCAGCGTCCCCAGCCCAGGCGGGAGGTGGGCTTGCACCGCGCGGGTCGTGGGCGCGCTGCAGGGCGAGCATCGTGGGCCTCGGGGGCTGCCCCTCCGGCGAGGGTTCATTGTTGACCTGAGTGCTCTCCCCCGCGCTAGGAGGGTCGGGGGGCTCTGCCAGGCGCGCGGGGCGGCGGGGGTTGCCTTGGCGCGAACCACATCCAACACTCCAAAACTTTTCTCGGCCCCCACCTTCTTTTCCTGCACTTTTCCCTACCCCCACTGTCCCTTCCCCTCCAACTCGAAGCTTCCTCTTTCGCGGGCGTAGGAAGGGGTCACGCCCCGGATGGAGAAGGGGGTGGGGGAGGGAGTAGTGAACCGGGGTGCGGGGGGATCCGAGGGGTGGAAACCGGGGGACTCTTGGGGTGCATGCCCCCAGCCGGCCTCGGAGGCCCGTTGGCGGCCGGGGGTCCCTGCGGCGTGCTCCGAGCGCAGGGGATCGGCGGGGCTGCGCTTGACACATTTTAGGATCTGTAACTCCCGGCAACAAAGGGGCTGGGGGAGGTGGAGGGGAGTCGGGCGTAGGGGAGGTGGGGCTGGAAGCCGGGTGCGGACTGGGGCGTGGGCTCCCTGGGGTGAGGGGCTCGCGGGCTGGCGCTCCGGCCTGGGCGCATCCTGGCAGTGGCAGTGGCGGCGCCCGCGTGGCCCGAGCACCCAGGCCTTCCTCGCCGGGCCCCGGGCCTGCCCTTGACCCGCCTCTCCACTTGCCCCTTCCTTCCCCGCCCTGTCCCCCTCTCCGCCCCCCGGCGACGGAGGGCGGGGGCAGCCGGGTTCCCGTCCCGCCGCCTGGGTCTGTCCCTCTCTCCGGGACCCGCCGGTGACGTTTCGCACACGTGCGCGGAGGACGCGCCTGTGACTGGGGAGGAGGCGGCGGCGGGAGGGGGCGCTGGAGGGGGAGAGGGGGGCACCCACTTCCTCCTGCTCGCCGGCTCCCTGGCCTGGGACGGTCCCGGCGCCCTCGCACCCGTCCCCGGCACCGCCACCCTCCCTCTCCTCTCCCCACCCCCCCACCGGCGCCCGCCCTCGCCCGGTGCCGCCGGTCTCTTCGGCCCTCCGGGCCCCCTCTCCAGCCGGTCCCCCACCTCCCCCTGGAGCTAGGCTGGTTTCGGAAATGCCCTTACAGCAGCAGGTTAGTGACCGGGACGGCTCGGGGGCCGCCGACGCCGCGGGGGCACCGAATTCTGTTGGGGGCTGGAGCGGTGAGGGTAGGCGGTTGAGCGGGGTTTTGGAGTGGGAACGGGGGGTTGGGTGCTCGAGGGAAATGAGTAAGCAAGAAAAATCTAACTAAGTAAATGCCCCGGCCTCCTGTTCTAGGAACCTCGGAGCGGGAGTGTCTGCCCCAGGGGGTGGCTGTGGTGTTTACGTGGATTTTTTTTCTAGGGGACGAATGGATGGGCGATAGAAAACCGGAGGGGGCTTGTCGCCAATGGCCGAGTTGAGCTCTGTTTTCTGTGTTCTTTCCCTTGTGCTGGAGGGGGAGGGGGGCGGGTCAGAGGGTAGGGTGTCTGTAGGATTCCCCGGCCACCCGCCACCCCCTCCCTTTGTCCCTGTAATTTATAAAGCGCCTTTGAGAGATGATTTAGGTCAGTATGCGGCTTCTCTTTTTGTTGGTACTAGAAAGAAGTGTGGCCCGGAGGTCTCCCCCTTTCTCCTTTTCTCGCCTTCATTCCCTTCCTCCATGCCTCCCGGTCTTCACCCTCGTGGTGAAGCTTGGCCTCCACGGAGCTAGAACCGAACCAGGCTCAGTGAGATCCATGGTAGCTTGATCATACCAGGCGTGGACCTCACCTTGTCTCAGCTCCAAATGGGTTTAATTTTTGGAGAATCAAGATTTTGCGGGAGTCTTTAAGAAAGTCAGCACATAGGCAGCACTTAGGGCAGTGGGATGGGTTTGGGAATAATTCGGCGTTTTTTAATTTCCTTCCTGTGCCCAATTTCTCCCCAGGTTCGATCTTAACTGCTTTCAAGCCCCAGAGATACTTGCTGGGCATGTGTGATGTAGTCGTAGTCAAAGCAGCTCATCGTTTTTTTAGTGACGAGGGTCTGCCAGCAGGGGGGAAACGGAGCACTGTACCTGCTTACACATAACAGTATCCGCTGTGCTGGGTTTTCAGTCACAAGAATATGCCATGCTTTTATTAGCTTCAAGTACTCTTACTGACTTCACCTAAGCATGTTTGGGCATATTTTAAGCATATTTGACCCCTGCACAGTTCTGTTACTATTTCATAAACCTAACCTTAAACAACCAGCTATTGACATACTTCTTGGATTAGATTCACAGATTTATGGGGGGGTGGTTTGATAATGGAAAATTATGAGACCATCAAATGGCTTTTTAAAAAATCTTAACAGTGCTTGTTGGGCCAGGTCTCTAAGACTATCATTCTAGCCAAGTTTATTATATATAGTTCATTGTATTGAAGTATTTAAAGTATACAAAATTATCCTCACCATCTTCCAACTTATTTCAAAACTTTATGCTCCTTGACATGAAATTATTATTCGAGGAATAATATCCTTTTGAGTTTGTGTGCACACAAAAGATTTTTCATTACGGGAATATAAATATTACTCGTATACACATTCAGAAATATTATTTTTATATAAGATTGCAATGTATGCTGAATCATTGGTTATCTACCCTTTTTTTTTTTTGAGATGGAGTCTTGTTATGTTGGTCAGGCTGGAGTGCAGTGGCGTGATCTCAGCTCACTGCAACCTCCACCTGTCAGGTTCAAGCAATTCTCCTGCCTCTGCCTTCAGAGTAGCTGGAATTATGGGAGTGGTGGCGTGTACCTGTGGTCCCAGCTACTCAGGGAGGCTGAGGCAGGAGAATCGCTTGAACCTGGGAAGCGGAGGTTGCAGTGAGCCAAGATCATCACATCACCGCACTCCAGCCTAGTGACAAAGTGAGGCTCCCTCTCAAAAAAAAAAAAAAAAAGAGCAGGCTGGGCGCGGTGGCTAACGCCTGTAATCCCAACACTTTGGGAGGCCAAGGCGGGTGGATCACGAGGTCAAGAGATCGAGACCATCCTGGTCAACATCGTGAAACCCCATCTCTACTAAACATACAAAAAATTAGCCGAGCATGGTGGCGCGTGCCTGTAATCCCAGCTACTCGGGAGGCTGAGGCAGGAGAATTGCTTGAACCCAGGAGGCAGAGGTTGCGGTGAGCCGAGATCGCGCCATTGCACTCCAGCCTGGGTAACAAGAGAGAAACTCCGTCTCAAAAAAAAAAAAAAAAAAAAAAAAAAAAAAAAAAAAAGAGAGCAATTTCTTTTGGGACGATGTAGGAAATTTATCTAGTCAATGCATACAAAGCCCTAAGCACTGAGTATAAAGTTTGATTTATTGTTTTTCTTATCGAAATTATATTAGACTTCCACGTAAGTCTTCGAATTTTGAATTTTTTTGATAACTCTTTCCCTAAGCAGGAATGAGAGAATGGGGAAAGCTAGGTGATTGGCTGAACAAAGACCATCTGAACACTCAGTGTCCAAGAAGAGGTTGAAAAGTCTTCAGGTGGCCAGAGTTGCAGACCCATCCGATGATGGTTCTGATCCCAAGTTCTGTCTCAAGAATATCTAAGAAGTTAACCTGAAGCAACTTCTTCACCTTTTTTTCAATGGGGGGAAAATATGAGTACTACTTTCCCAGCTGTAAAGCATCTGTTATTTACAAATTGTATGTCCATTGGCAAATAATCTCTCAGCTTCTTCTTCTGTAACATAGGGACAATAACAGTGTCACCTTTAAGGTTCTTTGGAAGAGTTGAATATGATAATGCAGGCAAAATGCTTAGCACAGTGCCTGGCAAAAAATAGACACCCAGGGCAATTCATATTTATTATACAAATGTTGATTTTTTTCTCACTTAGCGACATAGTGTAAGGCCAGGTGCACTTGGTCCCTTTGTTGACATATATGAACAGAACTGTTAAAAAAGATTTGAAAGTGATATGTAATTAATTACTTATGCCCAATTAATTTGGGCTTTTAAACATATAAAACATGGCCATCCAAGGGGTAAAATAGGGGCATTTCAGTAAGACTTGCCTATATAGAGAGAGCAATGTTGAACTGCCAAGCATACGCTTGAATTGTGACAGGTTAAGGCCATATCATCCTCACTTTTTTGCTTGAGCTGTACGCTGTCCATGATTCCACAGCCCTGCCAACTTTCGGGTGCAGTTCATGCTTAGTGGCTTTTGTTACAGCTGAACTCTCAATCTTCACCATGTTAGAGACATGCATTACATAAATTCCATTTTAGTTGGGGAACTGTTGGAAACATAGGAACTCCAGAGAAGCCATAGTCAGAAGTGCTATTCAATGGAGCAGACAAGGCTTCATCAGTTTTTGCTGCTGCTTCTAAAAAGAAGCTAAAATGATTTTATTCTAGAAAATTTGGGATCTAGTAATGCAAGAGATGATGGCCTGTCACAGTCATGGCAACCTACTGATTATACTTTGGGAAAGAGCCCTCAATGCTTGAAATTTTCATCTAAGAATGGAGGAACCATAGGTGCTATTTCAGCAGGGTCTCTTTTCCTGCACAAGTATAAAAAGAAAACTGCTGGGTTCCTGTGGTTCTACACTCAATAATCTTGCTTCTGCTGAGATATATGGTTGATGCCAAGTTTAAGCTGGGAGACAATTTTTAGTCACTACATACCCCAAAATGGAAGTTTTAATATAATGCGGTGCCCAGACTTGGGCAGTGCAAATAGCTCCACTATAATCAGTACCAAGGGCGCCACTCTAATCATCCTCTGAAACAAAGCACCCTTAAATATGGCACTGAGCTGAAGAACTCCAGATTGTGAACAGGAAAGGATTTTTTTGTTTTTCTATAAATCACCGCCTTGTGTATTACTTGGAAGAGTGGGTTCTGAGATTAATGTTGTGCTGTGTAAAGCGAACTTGAAAACAGAAAATAATACTCTAAGCCTAGACATGAATAAATAAAAATACCTGGAGACTGAAAGATGGGGTGAAAGCTTTTATTGTGGTTTCTTAGAAATACGTAAAGCAGTAGTTTTCCTTTAACTCTTCTGTCTTTAATGCCATCTGCAAAGGTATTTCATCCATACCTTTAACCTCTTTCTTAGGGACTTGGACTCATTTGGCAAATCGCTTCTAGTATTCATAGTTAATTTTTTGGCTGGTTTTCCTAACTTAACCTGATTTAAAAATTATTCCATTTGTAGGAGCAGTTTACATCTACTTTCCCAAGCTAACCAACTTCGATTCCCTTTTAACCATCTATTTTCTATTAACAGTTTTAACTAGGATGAGTGAAAATCAGTTGCCTATGCTCACCAAGTCCCTGATAGACTTCCATGAAACCACTTGAAATGGTGCATGGTTAAGAAGGTAGATTTCAAAATTTTGTTTCTTAAAGAGGGTGAATGTCCCTGAATTCTTTGAGGTACTAAGTATGTGGTTTAATGTGTATTTTCATTCTTCTTATTAGTTTTAACAGAACGTTTCAGGAACCGTATTCGCAATTGCTAAAAAGCATTTTTTCTACGAATCATTTTTCATGAGACTTAACAAGGGAAGATAACTGGGAAAGAGGTAAATATAGGAAACCACTAATAGTATCTTCCTTCCTCCTACCCTGACCCTCTCTTTGGCTTCAAAAAGTGACTGGGAAAATGCGTCTTCCACAAAGAAAAGTTATACAACAGAAGGTACTGAAAAGCAACAACTGCCTTTGGACAGGAAACCTGAAGAGCAGGGATTATTATAGGGGATAACACACCTCGTTTTTGTTTCACTGAGAGGGAACCTGGTTTATTTTCTGCCCACACTTGTTTTAAACCCTCTCCTCTAAAAGCAACGTGTTTTTGGAATTCAAGAATGCATTCTTTCCCCAACCTTAACTGGGGGTCAGTCTTATGGCCACCATATTTGTCTACAATATAACTTTTTAAAAACATAATTTTGCCCTCAAATACTCTTCTATCCAAGGCAATATAACTTTGGAGGAGAAGTGATAAAGGCTACTGGTTGCCAGATTATATCACAAAGCCCAGATGCACTTTGCTTTGCTGAAGAATCTGAATGACACAGGTCCCCACTTAGCTTTGTAAACTAAGGCAGGGGTTCATGTCATCTCGAGGTAGAAAGCAGTGAGAATTGACCGCTGATGGAACAGGAAGGGGATAAAAAGAATAGAAAATAATTGACTTTAGTCTGCTTCTATTACTGTAGCCCAACTGTCTGGGGCCATTTGTATGGGCCAGACAACATTCTTAGAACCTGACAGTCCCTGAGAACGATACTTTAGGTTGGCATGGGCAATAGTTGGTATTTACACGGGTCGTGGAATTGTAATGTTTGAGAGCTGTAAGGTACCAGAGTCCTCATCTGCCCAATCCCCTTCATTTTGCAGGAGAGGAAATTCAGGCCCAGTGCTGTTAAATTACTTGCCCAAGGTCACAGGTCTTTGCTAGTGGCAAAGCCAGAACTGAAACTGGAGACTCTTGAATTCTTAGAAGCCTCATTCATCAAGAGAAGGTTAACTGTGTCATGAGCCCTACATGGGAAAATTGGGGCGTGCAGAACACATTTTAGATTTCCGTCAGGAGTGGTTACATTTTTGTTTTTAAAGGTGCACATAAAGAAGTGTCCTTTAAACAGCTGGCTGTGGAGTAATGACCTATTCCCCAAGATACAAAATAAACGAGGCTACTTTGGATGTTAAATGAAAGGGAATTCTTTAAAAAATGAAAGAATGACTTGACTCTTCAAAACATGATAGTAGTATTTTAAAGATTTGATATTTGCCAATTTATCTTCTGTGATTATATCATTTCTGTTGCTCAAAAAGGAAAACATGCTTTATACAGAATTGGAAAGGATTTTTGAAACTTTCTAGGGGATAGACAGTGCCCCTCTGATAGTAATAGGGGGTTTTATCCTTGGCCATCCACGTCCTGAGTGATTGTCATGGCTTCCAGAGGTCCCCAGCCCTTGCCCAGCCATTGAACAAGGTGTTCTTCCTCTGCGGTTAGCTTCATAATTTCTGCTTTAGCAAAGCGGGTAATCAGTTAACTCTTTCAGAGGAAGTTGTCATTCCTTTGGCCAAAGCTAATTTCCTTAAAATGACTTCTTTTCCTTTTTGGAACTGAGAAAACTTAAAAATAGAATTGCTTCAAGCCCTGAGGCCTGAAAGTGAAACATAATCTAACGTGGCTGTAGTGCACTGACTCATTAGGGACAGGGATATATGGCTTATCTGTAATCCACAAACCAGAAAGGTGTCCAGTGCAGATACGGTCTGACAGTCAGTGAAGCTGATTTCCTCCGGAAAGTTTTTTGGCCAAGTAGAGTTTGTCTTAGAGAGTGGAGGACTTGAATGCCTTGGGTCCTCCCAGCCAGTTGCTCTTGACTTGCTGCTGAGGAGAGCTGCTCTCTGCTCTAGTTTTTATGATCCTGAAGGGTAGTAGCTCTGGACTCTGAGAATAGCGGGCAGTGAACTCAGGACCTATATATTTTCGTTCCACTCTGCCCTTCCCCATTTCTGATGCTTTGGGGCTCCATTTCTGATACATAACCAGAGCAGCATCCCTGAGGCCCACGCTGCCTCCTGTGTGCCTTTCTGTACCTGGCAGCCCCTTGGAGAAGAGGAGGCTCCTGTGTTTATCACCTGTACTCTGTCCTAAAGGGCACTGAGGGGCAGCTGAGTGTAAGGTCAGGCCACTTAGCCTGGAGTGAGTGTCTGTGTTCTTGTTCTGGCCCTCCTAGCCCTGTGACTTTGGGCAAGAAACTTGGCCTCTGTTTTCATTTCCTCATCGGTAAATTGGAAACAATGGTAGCAACTACCTTATGGGGTTAGGAAGTTGAAATGAGTTCTTACTTGTAAAGTGCTTAGACCAGTGTCCGGCACCTAAGAAGGATTATGTGTTAAGTAGAAACATGGGGAATTGCCCTTACCTTCCATAGCTGTTGCATCTCATGGGCTGTCCTTTTGTGATCTATTGTCTTGGTTTTCCATTTTTTTTTTTTTTTTTTTTGGAGACCAAGTCTTGTTCTGTCGCCCAGGCTGGAGTGCAGTGGTGCGATCTCGGCTCACCCCAACCTCTGCCTCCCAGGTTCAAGCCATTCTCCTGCCTCAGCCTCCCCAGTAACTGGGATTACAGGTGTGCGCCACCATGCCCGGCTAATTTTTTTTGTATTTTAGTAGAGATGGTGTTTCACCATGATGGTCAGGCTGGTCTTGAACTCCTGACCTCAAGTGATCCACCCGCCTGAGCTTCCCAAAGTGCTGTGATTACAGGCATGAGCCACCATTCCTGGCCTGATCTGTTTTCTTAAGTAGCCCTTACTGTTCATTTTAGCCCATTGCACCTCTCTAAAAATGCTGATGATGGGAAGGAGAAGCAAGCCGTGGAATGGCTCTCCCCTAATGCATTCTTTAGGGTCTAGGGTCTTTGTATTTCTTTATAAGCTGCCCATTGACTTGGGAGAAAGAACAGAAGAATAAGCTTCTTATAGTAGTACTATCAGTAGTGATAGTGTCATGAATAAAACCTTTATTTCTGTGATTAAATGTGTTAGTAAAGCGGCACTATTAGGATGAATGACACTATTAACAGAATTTCACTCCTGTACAGTAAACCATGGCTTAAGACTGAATGGCGAGAATCAGAGTGTCTGGGCTCCTGGGCCTGCCAGACTCGGAGCCCCTGCCAGTGTGTGTATGTCGAGGCAGGGCGGGGGGTTGTCTTGCTCTCCAGAGGTAATGGAGCCTACCTCTGGGCCTCCCTTTCCCCTTCTCATCTCCTCACCCCTCCTTTTTTGTTGTTTTTTGAGATGGAGTCTTGCTCTATCGCCAGGCTGAGTACAGTGGTGCAATTTCAGCTCACTGCAACCTCTGCCTTCCAGGTTCAAGCATTCCCCCGCCTCCGCCTCCCGAGTAGCTGGGACTACAGGCGTAAGTCACCACACCCGGCTAACTTTTTTGTATTTTAGTAGAGATGGCGTTTCACCATGTTGGCCAGGATGGTCTCGATCTCCTGACCTCGTGATCCGTCCACCTCGGCCTCCCGAAGCGCTGGGATTACAGGCGTGAGCCACCGCACACGGCCCACCTCTCCTTTTTTATGTTAGGTCTGTTCCTTCCCCTTCCCCCTCACCTTGCCCTCGGCTTGGCTCTTAGAAAAGAAGCAGCCTTGCCGCCTTCAGTGGCTGCTTCCCGGACTTACCAAGTGAATTACCACCTTTTCCTGGCATCAAGGGATGGTGAAATCTTGCCCTTCCTGTCTGGCTTCCCATTCCCTCGGCTGCCGCGATGGTGTGGTGCCGCCGGCGGCCGCGGGCTTCGCTCTGGTGAGGTGCTGGCGGCTTCTCCCTCTCCACCCTGCCCCTTCTGTGGCCCTCCTCCCACCGGCCCTTGAGGCCCCCATCAAGGGGAGGCGAGGCACAGCCTCCCCCGGTTTCCAGGGGCTCGGGCCTCTCCCTTCCCCCGGGTTACTGCTTCTTTCCCGTGGCACCTCGCGGGCTGCCTCGTATCCTATCTTTCCTGTTCTTGACCGACTCCTCCTCCAAACCTGCAAGCTGCGAGAAATTGGTCTGCCTTGCTTCATCACCACGTGGCACCTGCAGCGCCCCCGACCCTGTAGACTCGGATACCTGAGAAGAGGCGTGTTCATTACACACCTTCCATGTGCTCGGCACCCCGTGAGCCCTGCCGGGGGTGCAGCAGTATGAGGTGTGAGCCGCCCACTCTTGAGTTTACAGTCTGTTGAGGAGACAAGCTTTAAACACAAATTGATCTGCAAGGAAGACTAGGCAGGCGGCAGGGAGAAAGCAAGACTCATCCAGTCCTCGGTTGCGTGGTGTCGACGGGAAGTGCCGGAGGAGCAGGTGAGGGTCGCCGGACTCCGGCTGCGCCGTGAGGTGGGGAGGCCAAGGCCCCCGTGCTTGTCAATCTCGGAGCACATTAGGGCGCACACTTCACTCTCCTGGGGCGCTTTTTTAAAATACTGATACCCAGGCCCCACCCAGGCTAATCAGAATGTCTGGGGGTGAGATTAAGACATGGATTTTTTTAATGTGCTCAGTTGGAACCACTGGGGTCGGTGGAAAGGGAAGATTGGGGAGGCCCTTCCTGGCAGGGAGACAGAAGTCAAAGGCAGGAGGCAGCATTCTGGACTAGTCATCGGTATGGGGAAACAACAGGACCGAAGGTTGGATGTGTTGGCGAAACTGATCTAGAATTGGGGTGCCTTCCTAGGCAGGGAGTAAACTGGTGGTGGGAAGTTTGAGTGGTGCGGGGGTTCTTCATGAACAAAGGAGAAACGTGCTACCAAAAGGAGGCCTTGGGACCTGGTCGCAGGCAGTGGCTGCCAGAGGGAATAGCAGGCCCAGTGTTTTGCCAGGTCTTCAACCTTCTCAAAATGCCTCAAATCTACCAGTTTTAAAATGTTGGCTCAATTTAAAAGGAAATTGCGCAGGCCAAACAAAATAGGTCTCTCGGCCAGATTTGGCTTAAGGGCTGCCACTCAGCAGTCTCTGGTCTATGGCATAATAATAGCTAATGTTTATCGAGTGCCTGCATGTATCGAGGGCACTAAACTAAGTGCTTTCCTCGCGTTAGCACATTATCCACATAACAACCTATGAAGTGGGTATCATTATCATCCTTGTTCTGCACGGGGAAACAGACAGCCAGGGGTTAATGGCCTGGCTCAGGGCTCCACTAATAAGTGGGGCAACTGAAATTAAACCCAAGGAGCCTGGCTCCACAGTCTCAGCTTATTCGTGGTATTTGTCCTCTGTGGTCTTTGGCATCATATTAAGTACTAAAAACCCAGGATACCTGTCAAAAAGAAAGAATCCAGTGTTTCTCAAGTGTACCTGATTGCCTGTAGCCCCCGTTTCAGATGCAGATTCCCTAGGCTCCATCCCTATTCTCAGTCAGAGAAGCGCTAAGATCTCCTGAGGAAACATTCTGGAAGCACCGCTAGTTGAGCTCAGGGAAAGGTTATTGAGACTAGATTGCCCAGGTGAAGGCAGGAGCCGCATCCACGCGCGTTGTACTCATCCCAGTACTCATCCCAGCTGTTTCTCGGCTGGAGCGAACAGGCCTGCAGACTCCAGGGCCCCAAGCCTCTTGCTCGGTCTTGTGGTTCCAAAACCTGTGGACTTCCAGGTTGTAGTCAAGGCAAACCGTACAAAGATGAGTCACCCAAACCGGGCACAGTGGCTCATGCCTTTATTCCCAGCACTTTTGGAGGCTAAGGCGGGTGGATCACGTGGTCAAGAGATTGAGACCATCTTGGCCAACATGGCGAAACTCCGTCTCTACTAAAAGTACAAAAATTAGCAGGGCGTGGTGGCACGTGCCTGTAATCCCAGCTACTTGGGAGGCTGAGGCAGGAGAATCACTTGAACCCAGGAGGCAGAGGTTGCAGATAGCTGAGATTGCACCGCTGTACTCCAGCTCTGGTGACAGAGCTGGCCCTGTCCTCCCCCCAAAAAAGACAGGTCACCCAAAACTTAAAAGACGTGAAACAAGAAGTGGCTCCCAAGCAATTGTGACTCCAAGCTCAGGAGGTCAAAGTGGGCTTGGTGGCTGCACGCCAGGCACCAGTACTAGCTGGGTACCCTTGAGATGTTTTTCTGCCTTAATAATAGGAAAGCTTTTCATTCTGTCGGGTCTAGACCTGCCTGGAACACAGGTAACCAAGTGGACCGAGCCAGAAACGTGAATCAGAGGACCAGAGCACACTCTTTTTTTTTTTTTTTTTTTAAATTTTATTGCATTTTAGGTTTGGGGGTACATGTGAAGAACATGCAAGATTGTTGCATAGGCACACACATGGCAGTGTGATCTGCTGCCTTCCTCCCCATCACCCACATCTAGCACTTCTCCCCATGCTATCTCTCCCCAACTCCCCCTCCCTGCTGTCCCTCCCCTATTTCCCCCCAACAGACCCCAGTGTGTAGTGCAGAGCACACTCTAGGGTACAGGTGTTACAGAGCTGATGAGTCTGGAAGCAGAATGGCAACAGTGATGGTGTGAAAAGGCAGGTGGAAGTGAAGGGCAAGTTAAGGGAGAAAAGAAGTACAAGACCTTTGACTCCCAAATGTTTAACTCTGGGGGCTAGACGGTTGGGCGAGGCCGACTTCTCCTCTGTCTGGTATATGCCCGGTGTGGAAGGCATGGTTAGTTAGAATGGTTGGGGTGCTTGTGAGTGACACCGTAGGCCATCCGGTTTTGTGGGGGGGCTGCAGCTGAGCACTGGAAATGTGACCTTGGCATAGAGGTTATAGTGGAAGTCTTGATGAACAGTGGCAGGCCAAGACCCGGTCTCCTTAGCCCACAAATGAAAGACATTGAACATGGTGCCACAAAAACCTTTCATCATTTTCACTTCTCCCTCTGTAATATGAAAACGAGACAAATTCATCAGGTTGATTTTTGGGGATCGATACTGTCAGCGTTTTTAGAGTCGAGCCATCACATTATTTATTACATGCTTCACCCCGTCTCCCAGCTGCCATGAGAAAGCCCACAGTTTGCAACCTCACAAAGCAAAGAGCCAGCTGGAGAGTGCTGTGTGTCCAGAAAGGTCACATAGTCATGTCCTGAACCAAGGTAGCTCTTTTTGCCACGATTTCCTACGCTCTCTGATTTTGCTGATTAAAAAAAAGAAAATCTTCAATTTATTTTCTTAAGGTCTAGCATCCTAAAGTTTAGGCATATGAGCCTTTGAATACTCCTGTGGAGGAAAGAGCCACGTAAATTCTAAGTATCTCTATAATTGATTTTTAAATACGTTGCTTGTGTTTAAACCCAATTTGCAGCACCCCTTTCATTGATTAATTTTGTCGCTATGCTGGGTAGCAACATTTGTGGCAGTCACACTAATAACAAGCTTCCCACCTTTCATGTTGCGGCTTTCCTTGTTAGCATCTCAGACATCCCAATTCTAGGAATAGTCTGTAGGAGGCAAGGTTTTCAGCTTTGGAAACCTGTGTGTACCACAGTGGTATGGTATGCAAGGAGTGTGTACTCAAAGATCTGGCTCCAGAAACACGCTCTGCGAGTTACCAGTGTGTGACCTTTTATAAATTACATCCATGAGCTGTAGTTACCTAAAATAGTGATCCTCTCTCCTTCACTGGCTGGAAGGATTAAATGAGATAGTGTTTACACGAAAAGTACCTCAAGTTCCTTAGTTCCCTCCCCCCCCCGCCGCCACTCCCCATGGTAGGAAATATTGAGTACTCATCAAATCTGAACTTTCAGCATTTTTGCCTCCTTCAGAGAAAGCAAACCTATTGGACAGGTGCTTACTGAACACCCACTTTTGTGCAGAATGCAATTCCTGGTACTCTGGGAGTTTCAGAGCCTAAGATGTCGTGGTCCTGAAAGAGCTCATCAGGAGACAGGGGAGATGACACATTTTCTTCAATAACTTCTTTCTTCAAGAAAAGAAAGGACAACGAAGACTATAAGGAAGTAGAAAGTTTCCTAGGCATCCAAACTTGATGGACAAAGGAGGCTTCAGGAGGTTTTACACTAGAACAGGACCCCAGCACTCTTGACATTTGGGTCAGGTGCTTCTTTCTGGTGCAGAACTGTCCTGTGCACCATAGCAAGTTTAGCAGGATACCTGGCCTCCACCCACCTAGGTGCCAGAAGCATCCCCAGTTAACAACAATTGAAATTCTCTACACACTGGGGCCGGGCGTGGTGGCTCACGCCTGTAATCTCATCACTTTGGGAGGCCGAGGTGGGTGGATCACCTGAGGTCAGGAGTTTGAGACTGGCCTGACCAACATGGTGAAACCCTGTTTCTACTAAAAATACAAAAAATTAGCTAGGCGTGGTGGCACATGCCTATAATCCAAGCTGCTCGGGAGGCTGAGGTAGGAGAATCGCTTGAACCTGGGAGGCAGAGGTTGGGGTGAGCTGAGAACGCGCCACTGCACTCCAGCCTGGGCAACAAGAGCGAAACTCAGTCTCAAACAAAGAAAGAAATTTTCTTCACACTGTCTTGAAGAAACGGCAGAAGAGGATATCATGTTTGCATTTTCTATATATAGTACATATTTAAATTTTAAAATATGGTGTACATTTTAAAAGCCGTGGATTTCTCATGGCTGGAATAACTTTGGAATGCCTGACCGTCCCATGGCACCCCAGAACTGGGCTTCGCTGCTCCCACTGTTAGTGGTGCTCTGTGCAGGCCACCTAAGCCCTGTCTTTAATGATCAGGCGTGATATTAATTGGCTGCTAGAATCCTCTCTAACTTGCAGAAGAAAGGGTCAAAGTCTGCAGTTCTGGGAAGGAAGTTTTGCATTTATCATTGACTCAGCTGGGTAATTAAGAGCAACTTTCTGCTCAGGATCAACTTCTCAACGTGGTTTTTTTTTTTTTTTTTTTTTTGAGGCGGAGTCTCGCTCTGTCTTCAGGCTGGAGTGCAGTGGTGCCATCTTGGCTCACTGCAACCTCTGCCTCTTGGGTTCTCAAGCGCTTCTCCTGCCTTACCCTCCCCAGTAGCTGGGACTACAGGCACCTGCCACCATACCTGGCTAATTTTTGTATTTTTAGTAGAGACGGGTTTCACCCTGTTGGCCAGAATGGCCTCAATTTCTTGACCTCATGATCCGCAAACCTCAGCCTCCCAAAGTACTGGGATTACAGGTGTGAGCCACCGCACCCGGCCTCAGCATGGTGTTTAAGCCCACTTCATAGTTAGATGATTTGGCCACATCACTTCCTGCCAAACCCTGTTTCCTCATCTCTTAAATGAGGAAAGTCGTGCTTCTGACCTCCTCACATTACTTTAAGGATTGAATGCAGTAATGTGTGTGAAGCGCTGCCTCCGTCCCTGGCCATGTGCTAAACTCTCTGACATTTGTTGTCTCGGTCATGTATATTGTTATTGTGGTTGTCATTGTCGTTAAGCTGGGCTTCCCTTCCAGGGCAGTTGAGCCCTGAGCAGCCATTCCCGTCATTGATGGCGCTTCTGCAGCTGTTCTCCTTGCTCACCGACACCCTCACTGGCCCCGATTTCAGCCGCAGGGCCCACTGACTCACTCATGTAGCAGGTATGGATTGAGCTCCCACCATATGCCAGCCACCGTTTTAGGCACCGGGAATCCAGCAGTGTCAGAACAGACAAAATTCCCTGCCTTTGGGTGGCTTGTGTCATAGTTGATGAAGATTTTGCCACATCATAAATACCCTGGACATGTCTTTGATGGATTCTAGTTTTTTTTTTGTTGTTGTTGTTTTGTTTTTTTAAAAAGCTGAGTATGGTGGCTCACGCCTGTAATGCCAGCACTTTGGGAGGCCGACGCAGGTGGATCATCTGAGGTCAGGAGTTTGAGTCCAGACTGGCCAATGGTGACACCCCATCTCTACTAAAAATACAAAAATTAGCTGGCTGTGGTGATGTGCGCCTGTAGTCCCAGCTACTCGGGAGGCTGAGGCAGGAGAATTGCTTGAACCCAGGAGGCAGAAGTTGCAGTGAGCCAAGATCATGCCTTTGTACTCCAGCCAGGGCAGCAGAGCGAGACTCCATCTCAAAAAAAAACAAAAAACAAAGCAAAGAAACAATGGTTCTTAAGTATGTGGGACTGGAACGGCAGCATTACTTGGGAGCTTGTTAGAAATGAGTTTTCAGGTTGTACTCCAGACCCACAGAGTCAGAAACTCAGTAATGGGAGTGGGCAGCACTGGCGTATGGCTTAACACGTACCCCAAGTCACACGTCCCCCAGGTCACTCCAGTGCACCAGTTTGTACATCACTGTTTGGGAATGGAAAGAAGGAGGGGAAACTCCAGACCCTAATTGGGCTGCGGTGTCATATGGTGCCATCCAATAACGCGTTGCTCATCTCATGAGATTCTAATAGCATCAGAGTTTACAAAGGATAGTCTTAGGTACGCTGAGACAGTTAAAACTAGCAGTACCCTTTGGTCTCGCTCCTGGGCCTGGCCACCCCTCCTTTAAATGGGAGGGCTTTGGGAGGCCTCCTGAGTCCCACAGCACGCAGGACTCAGTCACAGAAATTCTTAGCCTTCCCTGGGCTTTTCCTTGCCTGGTATGCAAGGAAGTTACTTTCCCCACTTTTCTTCAGACTTTTGACATGTTTGACAGTTACTTTTTCTTGTAATTGCTTTAGTTTTTATTGTCTTCTTACCTATCATCGTTAAAAAATTTTATAGCTTCAGTCAAATTGCCAACTGGATGGACAAGGCTTATCTGGAAATGAAATGGTAGCTCTCCTTTGTATGTCTGGTAATTTGGGTATTTAAAGATACAGTGAAGAGTAAATGAAATGAGAGATCATGGGCAAGTGTCCAGCACTCGTGCAGCTCCCCCCATCTCAACTCATCATAAAAACCAATAAAGATATTAAATAGACACCACGATTCTTTGTGTGAAAAGCTTGGATTGCATAGTCTGAATGAGTGAATACCATGATGTACATTATAACCAAAATAATAGAATCCAAAATCTTATTACTTAACCTTAAAAAAAAAGAGTATAATTAAAGAAACTTTTAAATGTTAAAGAAAAGTTACTTGATTTTTATTTCCTTATAATGGATTTAAAAAAAAAAAAAAAAGCCCAGATCAGATTGGCAGAAATACTTTTATTTCTGCACTAGGCCAAAGCCTGGGTGTGCTTATAAGTAACCTGTCCATTTAACGGCCATCATTTAATTCACAAACACTCATTAATTACAGTGGTGTTAAAAGGAGTGTTTGGGATGGTCTGGTAGTTCCGTCTGAAGAAAAACTGTGTCTTGAAAATGCATATGAAAGATTACCAGCTTCTGTTATATATAGTCCAGCTTTGTCTTGGTGGTTTTATTCTAAAAATATCTCTCTGACCATCGCTGGTCATTTCCTCTCTTTCTGTCTACCTTCAGCCCAAACGAGTTTTGGTTACAGTGACAGTTTTAAGTTTGCCATTTGTGGTTGGTTCTTTTACAGAGGCTGGGAGCAGAAGGCAGGCAGTCCTAACTTCTTGCTTCCTGCCTTGCTCCAGAGTGTAAGGATCAGCTTCTCTAATCCCTTGACTTTCAGTTCACTGCACTATGTGGAAAGGGTAGACAAGGGGTGGCCTTCAAACATCAGCCACCTCTGGAGGTCTAGCGTGACTAAATCATTGTCAGTCTTTTCCAAACCCAGCACCGGGGACCAAGGTGTGAGCCTCCCATCAGACTTGTGGAGTCAAAGAAATTGGAAGACAGCGTCGCTGTCCAGACAGTTGAGCTTTGGAAATGTTTATCAGATGGAACTAGAGATGCATGATCATATTTGACAATAACAAGTGGCAAGTGTTGAGCTCTTTTGAGTCTTACTTTTCATTTCTTATAATATGCAAATAGCAGTGTGAAAATGGCCGGCCAGTTGGCTGTCAGTTTTAGCTAAAGTAGGTGTCTTGCAATTTTGGCACCCTAGGGAGATCTCAGTAGGAGTAGGTCTAGCCCTCAACCGTGCAGGAGGAGGAATGCCGATCTATTGCTCTGGAGGACGACTCCGTGTTCATCACAGTTCTAAAGGCTGATAAACTAGACCGTGAACTTAATACTTACCCTGAGAAGTACAACTGTCAAGTGAGGACGGTTGCAGAAATTGGTATTGCCTGTGTTCTGGTCAGAAGGTTATTAGCGGTGTCAGAGTCAAGGCGTTGAGTGATCCCATTAGTATCTTCCAGCTGGGGTCTCCTCTCTAGAGGGTACCTTCCGACAAGGGGGTACTGCTGGCCCATGTGTAGCATATTGACACTGTCATTGACCTGGGTGTCCAGTTCCATGACTCTGGTGTGAAACACGGAATTTGCTTGTTACCTTTTTTTTTTTCTTGTAACAAAATACTTGTTTTTAGTACCTGCTTGTGATTTTTTAAAAATTAAAAATAGGAAGCGGAGTGAAAACAAAAACACGTTCTTCATTCCCTCTTCATCTTGCTTCCTTCCCAGAGATAAGCACAATCATGCCTTGGCCTTTCCTTTTTATAATAATTTGCACATCTACATTTTATTAATATAAAAGGAAAAATGATTCAAAAATACAAAAGTGCACATCATGGCTTGCCGTTTCTGCTTAGTAAGGTATTTCCATAGGGAGAATTCCATATCTGTATGTATTGATCCGCCTTATTCTTTGTAATAGCTGCACTGCCTCTATTATATAGATATGCCAGAATGTGTTTAGTTATTCCCATTTGATGGTCATTTCTTATTTTAGCTGTTGCTATTATATAAACAGTGCTACATTGTGCTTGTGTGTATTTCTGTAGACTACTTTTCTAAGTGTTGAATGTTGATATCACAGGGCACGTATATTAAAATGCTGACAGATTAGGTAGGTCCCAATTACCCTCCAAAAAGGCAGAATCAATTTATATCCCTACTACAAGTGTAGAGAGTTGCCTGTTTTCTCGTACTTTTTCCAACACTGGATAGTACCTCCATTCATTCATTCATTCATTCATTCATTCATTCATCCATCATTCATTCAGACAGAGTTTCACTCTGTTGACCACACTGAAGTGCAATGGTGCAGTCTCGGCTCTCTGTAACCTGTCTCCCGAGCTCAAGTGATCCTCCCTCCTCAGCCTCCTCAGTAGCTGGGACTACTGGTGCATGCCTGGCTACTTTTTGTATTTTTTGTAGAGATGAAGTTTCACCGTGTTGCCCAGGCTACCTCCTTATTTTAATTGTGTGTTTTTTTAATTACTGCTCCTGGTACCACCACCACCGCTACTATTACTGCTACTGACTAATGCTCATTGAGTGTTTTTATGAGTCGGGGATAGTTTTAAGCACGTCACATGAAATTACTAATTGAAACTTTAACATCTCTATAAATTGGGTGTGATTGTGGTCCACAGTTTACAGATGATGAAAAAGGCAGATTAGTAAATTTAACTATCTCTGTCCTAATTTGCATTTCTGTGAGTGGTCTCTTTGAATTCTTTATCATTTTTGTGTCCAAGGCTATTTACACTTTTCTTACTGAATTACTAGAACTTTTAATGAATTATAGATAATGGGCTTTCTCTGGTGTGTGTGCGTAGTAAATACAGGCGCACCTCAGAAATACTGCAGGTCTGATTCTGGAGCACAGCAATAAAGTAAATGTCACAATAAAGCAAGTCACGTGGATTTTTTGGTTTCCCAGTGCATGTAAAGTTTACATTATACTGTAGTCTCTTCAGTGTGAAATAGCATTATGTCGTTAAAAAACCGATGTACATATCTTAACTTAAAATTACTGTATTAGCCGGGCCTGTAATCCAAGCACTTTGGAGGCCAAGGCAGGTGGATCACCTGAGGTTGGGAGTTCAAGACCAGCCTGACTAATATGGTGAAACCCCATCTTAAAAAAAAAAAAAACAAAATAAAAATACCGCATTACTACAAAGTGCCATTGATCCCCTGAGCTGTTAGCGAGTCGTAATCTTTTTGCTGGCGGAGGGTTTTGCCTTCACATTGAACACTGTTGCTGTTTAGGGAAGAAGTCATTGAATGCTGGAGTGGCTGTGGCAAGTTCTTAAGAAAAAAATAAAGTCTTCATTGATTGACTCTTTTTTTTTTTTTTTTTTTTGTCCTTTGATCCCCCTCGGCCTCCCAAAGTTCTGGGATTACAGGCGTGAGCCACCGCACCCCACCTGACTCTTCCTTTCATAAAAGATTTTTCTGTAGTATGTGATGCTATTTGATAGGATTTTTCCCACACTAGACCTTCTTTCAAAATTGGAGTAATCCTTTCCAAACTCTCCTGCTGCTTTAGCAACTAAATTTATGTAATATCCCAAATCCTTTGTTGTCATTTCAGCAGTGTGCACAGTATCTTCCATCTCAAGAAATCGCTTTATTTGCTTATCCGTTAGAAGCAATTCCTCATCTCTTCAGGTTTGATCATGAGATTGTAGCAGTTCAGTCGCCTTTCATTCTGGTCCTCTTGCCACTTCCACCACAGCTGCAGTTTCTCCACTTAAACCCCTGTCATCCATGAGGGTTGGGATCAACTTCTTCCAAATTCCTGTTAATACTGATATTTTGGGCTGAGCGCGGTGGCTCATGCCTGTAATCCCAGCACTTTGGGAGGCGAGGTGGGCAGATCACCTGAGGTTGGGCGTTCGAGACCAGCCTGACCAACATGGAAACCCCGCCTCTACTAAAAATACAAAATTAGCTAGGCATGGTGGCACATGCCTGGAATCCCAGCTACTCAGGAGGCTGAGGCAGAATTGCTTGAACCTGGG
>NW_022437003.1:4485950-4575872 GCF_009761245.1 Sapajus apella | reverse complement strand
GCTGAGATCGTGCCATTGCACTCCACCCTGGGCAACAAGAGCGAAACTCTGTCTCAAAAAAAAAAAAAATTGATATTTTGACTTTCTCCCGTCAATCATGAGTTTTGATATTGGCATCTAGAATGGACAATCCTTTCCAGAGAGTTTGTAGTTTACTTTATCCAGATCCTTCAGAGGAATCACTATTGATGGCAGCTATAACGTTACAAAATGTATTTCTTAAATAATGAGACCAGAAATTGAAAACGACTCCTTGATTTATGGGCTGCAGAATGGACGTTGTATTACCAGGCATGAAAACATTTCATCTCCTTGTACATCTCCATCAGAGTTCTTGCGTGACCAGGTCCGCTGTCAGTGAGTCGTAATATTTTGAAAGGAATCTTTTTTTCTGAGCAGTAGTTATCAACAGTGGGCTTAAAATAGTAACCCATGCTGTAAACAGATGTGCTGTCATTCAGGCCTTATTTCTTCACTGATAGATCACAGAGTAAATTTAGCATAGTTCTTAAGGGCCCCAGGAATTTTGAAATGGTAAATGAGCGTTGGCTTCAACTGAATGTCACCAGCTGCATTAGCCCCTAACAAAAGAGTCAGCCTGTCCTTTGATGCTTTGAAGCCAGCCACTGACTTCTCCTCTCTAGCTATGCAAGTACTAGATGGTATCTTCTTCCAATAGAAAGCTGCTTCATCCACATTGAAGGTCTGTTGTTTAGTGTAGCCGCTAGCTCTTCTGAAGAAACTGCTGCTGCCTCTGTATTCACCTTGTACTTTTATGACATGGAGAAAGCTTCTCTCCTTAAAGCTCATGAACCAACCTCTGCTGCCTTCCAACTCTGCAGCTCCCTCACCTCTCAGCCTTCAAAGAACTGAAGAGATTTAGGGCCTTGCTCTAGATGAGGCTTTGGCCTATGGGAATGTTGTGCTTTGATCTGCTTTGATCTTCTCTCCAGACCACTCAAACTTTTCTCCATATCAGTAGTAAGGCTGGTTCCTATCAGTAATAATGATTCCTATCATTTGTGTAAGACCTTTCCCTTTGCATTCACAACCTGGCCGTTTGACACAGGAGGCCTAACTTTGCGCCTATTTCAGCTTTTGACATGCATTCCTCACCAAGCTTAATAGTTTCTAGCTTTTGACTTAAAGGGAGGGATGTGTGATTCTTTCATGTGAACACTTCAGAGACCATTGTGGGATTACTAATTAGCCTAATTTCAGTATTCTTGTGTCTGGAGGAATAGGGAGGAATAGGGATGCCCGAGAAGAAGAGACAGAGAACAGCTGGAAGGTGGAGCTGTCAGAGCATACACCACGGCTATCCATTAAGTTTGCCATGATATTGCTTAGCGACTAAATGTTATTTGTTAGTGACGTTAGTAATTGCAGTAGTGACATCAAAGATCACTGATCACGGATCACCGTAACAGATATACTAGAAATGAAAAAATTTGAAGTAATACGAGAATTACCAAAATTTGACAGATATGTAGTGAGCACATGCTGTTGGAAAAATGGTGCTGACAGACTAGCTTGAAACCCGGTTATCACAAGCCTTCAGTTTGTAAAACTGCAGTATCTGTGGAGCACAATGAAATGTGGTATCTCTGTATTTTTTTGCCCAAGCCTATTATGTTTCTTTTGATTTTTCTATGATGTCTTCCTCCCCTCTTGTTGCCCAGGCTGGAGTGCAATGTTGCAGTCTCAGCTCACTGCAACCTCTGCCTTCTGGGTTCAAGCAATTCTCCTGCCTCAGCCCCCCAAGTAGCTGGGATTCCAGGCATGCGCCACCACACCCGGCTAATTTTATATTTTTAGCAGAGCTGGGATTTCTCCATGTTAGTCAGGCTGGTCTCGAACTCCCGACCTCAGGTGATCCGCCTGCCTTGGCCTCCCAAAGTGCTGGGATTACAGGCGTCAGCCACCATGCCCAAGTGATGTATTTCATTCTACCTATGTTCAGTTCGTTTTTATAAAGTCAAGTGTCACTTGATGGGGGTATACTCCGAGAAATGTGTCATTGGAAATTTCATTATTGTGCAGACATCATAGAGTGTACTTACACAAACCTCATGGTATAGCTCTGTCGTCTAGCCTATTGCTCCTAGGCTACAAACCTGTACTGCCTGTTACTGTGCAGAATACTGTAGGCGACTTAAACCCAGTGGTAAGTATTTATGTATCCAAATATAGCAATAGTACAGTAAAAATACAGTTTTATAATCTTAATGGGGCCACTGGAATATATACAGTCTGTTGTTGACCAAAAGCATCATTGTTTGGCAGACAATTACATGTAAAATTACAGCTTTTAATTTTTTTTTTATTTTTTAGATGGAGTTTCACTCTTGCTGCCCAGGGTAGAGTGCAGTGGTGCAATCTCAGCTCATTGCAACCTGAGTCCCGGGTTCAAGTGATTCTCCTGCCTCAGCCTTCCGAGTAGCTGGGATTACAGGGGCCTGCCACCATGCCTGGCTAATTTTTTGTATTTTTAGTAGAGATGGGCTTTCAACCTGTTGGTCAGGCTGGTCTCGAACTCCTGACCTCACGTTGTTGGGTACCAGCCCCAACCCCGTATGTGGGTGCCCTTAGTCCCAGTGGTGACGAGGGATTGAGAAAAGGAAATACAGAGACACAGTGGAATTTACAGCATGGGTCCAGGGGACCAAATCGAGTTGCCCCCTCCCCCCAGCTCTGGGCTCCCAACACTTTTATTATGTGCATAATCTCATTGACCTTATGGGTGTGGAAGGGTAGGTAAGATAGCCCTGCAGAGAGCACTTGAGATTGTTCTAAGACATGCTAAACTGGCGCTCTGAGCATTTAACAGTACTTGAGATCCTTCTAAGACACGCTAAACTAGTACTCTGAGTTTATCACCGATTGTTATCAGGGTACAGCTGCATCAGAACTGTAGGCTGAGGAGCCACTCTGACCACTCCCAATGCATCGAGGGGCTTTTATCTCCAGAGTGTTGGGGACATAGAGCAATTAAAATCACCCCATATTCCGAGAACCTAGGCAGAGCCTGAGGCGTTCCGTGATCTCTGCCCGGCAAGGCTTTTCTCCTCCTTGCCAGCTCCCATCTGCAAAGACCCCCCTGGATATTGTGAGCAGAAGTCGCCTCCCTTCTCAGAGTTCACCTCCCTTCGCAGAGATCTGCACAAGCCCTCTTTACAAGGCCCTCATGCGGTCTCCATGTTGAGAAGGCATTCATGGGACCGGAGCAGTATTCCCTGCTCTGCAACCACCCCGAGTGTTCCCTGGTGTTACTGTGCCCCTGATGGTCTTTACCTTAGGCCTCCTGTTGCCAATGATTTCTAATTAACTGCACCAACAGTATAGTTTAGTTCAGTGTATAAACTTCAGTGTACGCTGAGCCAAGCAAGCTTATAATTATTTAGATCGAATTAACATAGTTCTCCCCTGGCCATCTTGACCCACATCAGGTGATCCACCTGCCTCGGCCTCCCAAAGTGCTGGGATTACAGGCATGAGCCAACACACCCGCCTGAAATTACTGCTTTTATAGGTTGAGTTTGGTGGCTTGCTTTGGGAAGGCCTTCCCTAATCTGCACATCATAACAATATTCTATATATTTTTCTCCTGGCTTCATAATTTTATTATTTTGATCTTTAAACTCAGTGGAAGGGTGTGTGTGTGTATTTTAAAGGTGTGACTTTATTTTTTCTACATGGTTAGCTAAATTAGTGCCATTTATTGAATGGTTCAGCTTTCTTCATGCATGCCTTTGAAATGCCCTTTTCTCATATTAAAGAGAGAGTGTGTGTCTGTGTGTACGTGCCTACATGCATGTATGTGCCGTGTGCACGTGTCTGCGTTATTCTGTATCTGAACTTTCTACTCTGCTCCACTGATACCTTTATCCCTTTTAAAGAAGCAGCACACTGTTTTGAATACAGTGGCTTTGTGATATGTTTTGCTATACAGTAGATAGGGAAAATCTGCTTCCTGTTATATACTTGTTTTTTTCTTCATTAAAATTACAATTTTTATGTTCACGCTTACTTGCATTTTTACAAATTGGGCTTCTTCTTCCCCATCCACTGTGAGTTTAGGGTTATAAGAAAGATTCAAACTGCCCTTATTAGATAGTCTACTGCTCTGGGGATGGCAGCAAGCTGTTTACCTTTTTTATTTTATTTCATCTGGTAGAACAAACCTGGAGAGTTGGTGCCAGTATCCTCCTCTGCAGACGAGGAAGGTGAGGCTCGGTGATGAAGCAGGTCCTCTAAGGCTGCACTTCCGGACGTTGGCAGAACCAGGATTCCAGACCAAGTCCAGGAGATTTCAAAACCTCTCTTCACCATTCTGTAACCCAGACACATGGGGTTCTCCCAGGGGAGGACAGGCCATTGTCTAGGGCGGGTTATCAGCTGTTTCTCCATGCCCTGCAGGGCGATCAGTGGCATTTACAGAGTAGAGTGTTTATTGCATGAAGGGAGGGACCTAACAAGATCTCTCTGAAGGATGTACCCCTTGGGGCCACAAGAGTTGACAAATTTGGTTTTGCCAAGGGTCTTTGTTCAGATGTAGGATGCAACTCAAGGTGGCATCACACTCTAAAGTTTGAGTGAGTGGAGAGAGACGTTATTTACCAGATGCTTTTTTTTTTTTTTTTTTTTATGCCAGACACTGTGTAACCCTTCCTCAACTCTTTTCTAGAGGCAGGTCTGTGATTTGGAATCCAAAGGTGAGGAAGACACAGCCCTGGGCATTAAGGATGGGGCGTAGGCTGGGAGGAGCAGTGTATACACCACCAGGAACCTTCTCCCTTTCAGAAGAAAGTGCAGCGTGCCTTAGCTCTAGTTGGGGAGCAGAGGTCTCAGGTGGATCCAGAAATGCTTTGCTGTAGAGAGGCGTTTAAATAGGGACATTATTCATGTGTCTAGTTACCCTACAGGTTCAGCCCTCCGTTCCTCCCAGGTGGTTGCCTCTTCATTTAGATTCTCTCAGGTGCCTTCTGTTGGCTCTTAGAGGTGAACATCAGGAAAGTAATTTTCTTTGGAGAAGTTGGAAGCAGACTCCCAAGCAGAAGTCCCGCTGAGCTCCCATTGGGGAGTTTTGGAAAAGTAATCCTATTTATTAGGAATAGTGTATTGATTTTGTATGTAAAATGGACTCAGAGGCCTGTGACAATGAGTCCATTTGAAATTGCAATTTTAAATATCTAATACAGTAGCTGTGCAGAAATACTACACTAGAATATAAATGATTAGCTGCTTAGTGAATTTCTCATGTGCATGTAATTAATTGGCAGTGGTGGTGGGGGTCAAGTTGGTTTTCATATCCTGAGTCCTTTAATTTACCTTTTCTTCAACAATTACTGGCGTAAGCCTAGGGGAATTAAATCTTAGTGGCGTTTAGAAAAATACATAGTTTTGCTTTGTCATTCATTTATTTGTTTATTGGTCTACATTACTTGATTTTGTATTATGCAATAGAAGGCACCTAATCAAAGACTTCTCATTTTTACTGCATGACTATACTCCTGATTTTGTGAAAGCATAGGTTTACTTCAGATTGAAAGGTGAATGAATAATTATTTTGTACTTGATTTAGCACTTCCCGATCTTGTTTCTCGGGTCTGCAGTTATGGCTGACATGTCTGTTCCGTTCCCAGCCTCTCTTGGTGGTATCTGCCCAGTCACCACCTAGTGTCACTTTGGGATCGTGGCCACACGTGGGCCTTCCAGGACTGCGCTGTTGGTGACCAGTGGTGTTTGTAACGCTGAAGTGTGGGCTTGGCTTCGGCTGACCTGGCGCTCCCTCATGCCCAGGGCTTACACTTGAACGCTGCCTGCTCTGTTCGCAGTGTTTCTCTACATTTCCTTTAAAATAGACTTTCACTTCTTCCTTCCCATCCCCCCCAATACAGCTGCCCTGGCATCCTGGCTTTTTCCATTCTTGACAAATGATCTGTCCACTGTAACTGTAGCTCCGCTGTGCTGATATCTGTTGAAATTAGACCTAGAATCTAAATGTGGCTTCATGAAACTATGGGTGAGACATTTTTTTTTTCTTCAGATAGTCTGTGTTTTATTGGCACCCCAAACCACCCCTATCCATTGTGATGTTGGGGGCAGAAAATGGGGTAATATGTGTGTAAAAGTGATTAGAATGGAAAGTTCTGCATAAGGTATGATGTTAGCTGGGGTTTTTGCATATATAATAAAGAGAAATGTTCACTACCATTCCTGCCTGCCTCCCCCGGGCACATTAAACTGACTCCAACCTAATAGCAGTTCTTATCATGTAATGGGAATCACAAACCCTCCCTATGTCCACTGCTGCAGCGCCCTCTTACCCTGATGAGGCTTTGTAACCCAAAGATTAAACATTTCATTTATGCTTCATTGACTGAGTTAACCAAACACTTTGTATTTGACCCTTTCCTCTTAGAAGTTCAAAACACTAATTTGGTCCTGCAACTACTCCTGCAAAATCTAGGTCCATGACAAATGTGACAGTTACGCTGGAGGTGGGCCAGAGTGCACGGCGGTGACTTGGATCGTGTGCTGAGGGAACGGCCGGCTGCTTAGGGAGGAAGGGTCGGCCAGGGCGGGGGTTTACATTGAGGTTTGCAGTGTAGGCTGGCACCTGGAGCCGGGCAGGCTGGGTGGGATCAGTTGTTTCACCTCTGGGCTCCAGCTTCTCATCTGTCAAATAAAAGTGATTTCTAAGGCCTCTTTCTGCTCGGACCTTCTGTGACTATCCATTAGGCCACAGAGGCTCACTGTGGCCATTGAGTCTTGGGGACTTTCGGGAGATTTTGCTGCCAGAGTGACTGCCCATTCCGCCGGCGTACATTTGGACTCCCATTGGAGGCGACTTGGAGAGAATGTCACTGTGGAAGTTGGCCCTCCTGACACCTGCCACACACCTTCCTATTCTGCTATCTACATTTACATCCCTGAGAGTGCTCTTTCCTAGTGAGTGGGCAGCAGTTCATCTAAATCCTAAAGCAGGTCTCTGAGTTAGGGTGTGGTTCTTCTGGCCTTTGAGATGGGTGCTGCCCAGCCCAGCAGGCCTCAGGGATCACCGATGTTCACCGAGAGACTTTGGTCCCTCCTGCAAAGACTCCGTGAACTGCCTTTAAGCTCGCGCAGGGACTCTGAAATACTGAAATGTTGATTTCTAAGTCAGAGGCAAGGAAACGAAACTCAGGTCACAGACATTTAGTGATTTTCTTTTCCCCCAAGGTGGGGGAAGTGGTCACGGGCTTGGACTTTGGAGTTTAAAGTCTCACCAGCTATGGGAATGCAGGTAGTCGTTTCTTTTTCTAGACCCAAGCTTCCTTTTTTTTTTTTTTGACATGGAGCCTCGCTGTGACGCCCAGGCTGGACTGCCTGATCTTGGCTCACTGCAACCTCTGCTTCCCGGATTCTCCTACCTCAGCCTCTTAAGTAGCTGGGATTACAGGCGCATGCCAGCATGCCTGGCTAATTTTTGTATTTTTAGTGGAGACGGGGTTTCACCATATTGACCAGGGTGATGTCAAACTCCTGACCTCAAGTCATCCACCTGCCTCAGCCTCCCAAGGGACTGGGATTATAGGCGTGAGTCGCCGTGCCTGGCCCCCAAGCTTCCTCATCTAACATGGGACGGTTAATGACCTACCTCTCGGGGTTGACTGGGGAGGAGGTGGCTGAATGAGAACTAATGTTGGGAATGTAGATGGAGTCAGAAAGTTAGCCCTTCTGATATGTGGTAAGCAAGGAGTAGAGTTGGGGCTGAAAACAGGTCTCCTGCCCAAATCTTGGACTAGCACACAACTTCCGCATATAAAGAGAGTTACAGGCATCTTTAGGTAGATAAATCTATTTTAATTGTTCCGTAAATATATTTAGAACAATTTTGGTCAGCACAGATTCGGTGCAAATTTTGTTGCAGGCTTTCCCCGCCTTTTGTTATTCTAAGCTGCCCTACAATGATATTTTTAGAAATTTCTGGGAACTCAAGACTGTCATTGCCAGGGCAGAGCCACAGCACCAGTGATTCTCCTAAGACCAGTGGTTCTCAGCTGGGGAGCGTTCTGCCCCCCGGGTGACCTTTGGCAGTGTCTGGAGACATTTTTGATTTTTGTAACTGAGGGTGGGAGATGCTACTGCCATCCAGATACTGTTAAACATCCTGTAATATGTGTGGCTGCCCCCCCCCACAGCAAATAATTTTCCAGCCCAAACTGTCACAAGTGCCAAGGTTAACAAGTCTTGCTGTCAGACTGTGCCTGTCACAGGCGTTTCCCCCTAGCTGCAGCGTCGTATAAGCCATCTCCAGCAAGGGTTCAGTCGTCGTCCTCTTACCCACGGTGTCGCTTTTTTTGTGCTTTCAGTTACCTAAGGTCCAACGATGCTAAGTGAAAGATTCCAGAAATACACAATTGCTAAGTTTTAAATGGCACACCGTTCTGAGTAGCATCGTTAAATCCCACCTGGGACGTGAATCCTCCCCTTTATCCTGTGTATTCGCTATTACACTATTCCCCAAACCCCACTCCTTACTTTATAGGAAAAAACAGTATATAAGGGTTCGGTGCTATCTAAGGTTTCAGGCATCCAGTAGGAGTCTTGGAATGTATCCTCCGAGGTTGAGGAGAGACTACTGTATTTTGTCCTCAAAGTCTTGGACTATTTCTCAGACTAAGAGAAGGAGAAAGTTGCAGTGCAGACTGTTTCTGTTCTTCTGCATAGTTTGAGATAATGCACAATTTGGGGCCGGGTGCAGTGGGTCACGCTTGTAAACCCAGCACTTTGGGAGGCCAAGGTGGGCACATTGCCTGAGCTGAGGAGTTTGAGACCTGTCTGGGCAACACAGTAAAACCCTGTCTCTACTAAAATACAAAAAATTATCCAGGCATGGTGGCGTGTGTCTGTAGTCCCAGCTACTCGGGAGGCTGAAGCAGGAGAATTGCTTGAACCCAGGAGGAGGAGGTCACAGTGAGCTGAGATCGTGCCACTGCACTCCAGCCTGGGCAACAAAGCGAGACTCTGTCTAAAAAAAAGAGAGAGATGTACAATTTTGAGATCCAGTTAGATTTTTTTCAGCTGCTCTCTTCTTTTTGTTTATTTTTTTTTCTGTGTCTTAACCCACACTGATGTTTTAGCTTCTGTAAGCTAGTGCTTACGGAACACTTGCTAAACAGTGGCAAGTTATACAAATAAAATGCATACTTACTACATTTTAATTGCTCTTTTTATGTAAATAATAATATATAGTTTTTTGTTCTTACACACTGATTCTCAAGGAAATTTTAATGTTTTATTAAATATTAAATAAAATGGCCTATTTTTTTTCTTTCAAAATGAACCACCCTAGTTGTTATGAGCCATCAGTTCTAAAATGAATCCTCTCTGTTCAAATAACTTGTTCTAACTAATCATGCTTTGGCTGTTCTGCTGTGGTTAATCAAAGTGAAAATAGGAGTTTATATTTTAAATGTAAATTCTACTTTTAAATTCTAATTTTGCTATTTTTCCATTCTGGAATATTAAGACAGGGTTACCAGATAAAATATACGATGCCAAGTTCTATTTGAATTTCAGAAAAACAACAAATACCCTTTTTAGTATAAGTAGGTCCCAGGCAATAACGGGGATATAGATATTTTAAAAATTTGTTGTTTGTTTGAAATTCTAATTTAAAATACCTAGTGCTCTGTGTTTTTCTTTGCTAAATCTGATAATTCTAAAGACAGGACTCAGGGTAATTAGAAAATACCAGGAAATACCATTCATGTCTCACATCTCCCCACGTAACTTTATCTTGGATGTTGTACTTTACAAAGTATTAAGTAATAAATCTCAGATAGTTATTTGCCAAAAAGAAGGAAATAAATTCCTGAAGGTAATTTAGAAAATTTGTACCATAAGCACATTTGTTGGTCTTAAAGGGAAGCTTGAAGAAACTGGAGTTAGTTATTCACATGATATTCAGAAGTATTGTATTTGACCTAACACCTCAGTTCCAGAGAGGAAAGCTTGGATGGGAAAGAAAAATCCTTTTTATGGGTTGGCTTTTAGAGATTACTTAGAACTTAAGTGAGGTGATTTTTCTCTTTCTGCTTTTCTTAAGTAGGATTCATTTTAGCGTTGAGGGCCAGTTGCAATAGAGGGACAGGTTGATTATAAAAGAATCAGGTTATCTTTGGCTGAGGCAGGCAGATCACCCGAGGGCAGGAGTTCGAGACCAGCCTGGCCAACATGGCAAAACCCTGTCTCTACTAAAAATAGAAAAATTAGCTGAACGTGGTGGCATGCACATGTAATCCTAGCTACTTGGGTGGCTGAGGCAGGAGAATCACTTGAACCGGGAGGCGGAGGTTACAGTGAGCCTAGACTGCACCACGGTACTCCACTCTGGGCAACAGAGAGAGACCCTGTCTCAAAAAAAAAGAAAAAAAATTAGATTATCTTTGGAAAATAGCAGAAAGGCCCAACCAAAATTCTCTCTTAAAACAATTCACATGAGCATGCTAAAACTGAGCATGCCAGAGACTCAGAATTCCTCAACACTTCTTGCCATGAGCTAATAACACCTGAATGTACCTTGTGGGAAGCATGCAGCTGTCCACAGATGCCAGTATCATTGCATCTCTGTGGCCTCCCAGTGGGTCCACTGCAGAATCTTGCTACCTTCAGTGACCTTAAAGATGTTTTTGCCTTTGGAGAAGGAACCAGCTGTCTCAGCAGTGATCCGCTGGCTTCATGCAGCACTCCATCCGCTCCCACCTCACGCCCAGTGGCCCAGTGGCCCAGTGGCCCATCAGCTGAGATTTGCCTCCTCCTGATGCTGTCCTGCCTCAGGTGCCAGCAGCATTGCTTTCTGCTTTCTTGTCTCTGCAGGAGCAGACTGCACATATTGCAACCCGGCACTCAGAGAGGGGTTAACGCCCCTGCCCCACCCTCTACCCGTGGGAACGGAAGCCAGTGGATAAGTGGCCCTACTTCCTAGAACAGTTCCAGGGGGCATTCTGGTTGTTTCTTGGGAGGCCTCAGCAGAATTAAGCCCTTGTGACCTGTAGCCATGACCTTCTGCACACACTCTTCAGTAATACACCCACCTGTCTCTCCCTCCACCCAGGCCCACTTCCCGGGAAACTACCTGCACCCAAGTCCTTGTCTCAGCCCCTGCTTTTGGAAATACCTAAATTTAGACACCTATTCCATTCGTCTGGTAGGGCTGCCATAAGAAAGTACCACAGACTGGGTGGCTTAAACAGCAGAAATCTATTCTCTCCCTGTTCTGGAGACTGGGAGTCCAAGGTGTCGTCAGGGAGATTTCCTCTGAGGCACCCCCTCAGCTCGAAGGTGGCTGCCTCTTCTCCTGGTTGTTCCTCTGTCATAAACCAAGGACACCGGGTGGCTTTCCCTTCAGATTGGATTTTGGCCTACCCCCGTGGCCTTCTTGCAACTTAATCACCTCTTTAAAGGTTCATCTCCAAATACAGCCACATTCTGAGGCACTGGGGGTTGTGACTCCAACACAGGAATTTTTTTTTTTTTTTTTTTAAACGGAGTCACCCTCTGTCACCAGGCTGGAGTGCAGTGGCACGATCTTGGCTCGGTACAACATTCAACTCCCTGGTTCAAGCAATTCTCCTGCCTCAGCCTCCTGAGTAGCTGGGATTACAGGCACGCACCACCACACCCAGCCAATTTTTGTATTTTTAGTAGAGACGGGATTTCATCATGTTGGCCAGGATGGTCTTGATCTCCTGACCTCATGATCCGCCCACCTCGGCCTCCCAAAGTGCTGGGATTACAGGTGTGAGCCACCGCGCCGGCCCAACATAGGAATGCAACAGGGACATTGGGGGAATAGCTCATGACACCTGTGAAGGAGAAAAATCCGTTTTAGAGTGTAAGCTGCCCCAACATATTTCTTTGGCCTCAAGGTTGTGGCTGTTTTCACGAAACTCTTCCATCTTGTCTAGAACTTACCTCCTCTGGGGCCTTGGGGAGGGGGGTCTGTGAACACGGAGGCCATGGCGTTCGCTTCCTTTTAGACTCACCGCGCAGTCCCTGTGTTCGCGTCCGCTCTGGACCTGCTGGAGAAGGGGAAGGTCAGGCTGCTGCTTGCCTGAAGGAGCTCAATGTGTAAATAAGCGCATTAGATGTATCTGGGGACAGCCGTGTAGGTTGGTTTGAGACAAGATATATGGCACAGACCACAGATTTTACATTCGGGGGAAACATACAGCTTCAGCGGGCTGAGTTTCTTCTAACCGGAGGTGTGGTCGGAGGCTTACAGCTGTGGTTGAATTAGATGAGTGATGGAACAGCTTCTGCCCTGAAATTCTCTGACTGAGAGATGGATGTGATCTGGAGTATGTGGAAATGGGATAGATGGAGGGAAGGTTATGGGAGAAGTGAACAGGGCCTTTTCCAGGTGATGAGGCCCTTCCAGGGTGTGGTATGGCCAGGTGTGTCAGACGTAGGGAGCACAAGGTCAGAAAGGACTGCACTGAGCATCTTCCTGCCTCGGGGGCCTTTGCACTTGCCGTCCCATCTGCCTGGGACGGCCTTGCCTCGCCTCTTCATGTGACCTTGGCTCCTTGTCATCCGTTGACTCACCTGTCACTTCAGAAAAGCCCTTGCTACCATCCGGTCCACCAGTCACTCTTTATCCTGTTTTAGTGTTTTACTAACATTCGTCACCATCAGCGATTAGACTCTTGTGTTTGCCTGGTATCTACAGAGTGGCCTGAAACTCACTAGGTGCTCTATGAATATTTGCTAAATGAATGAAGAACTTGAAGGAAGCTGGCAGGGAGTGGACTCGCTGTGATTAAGGGGTTTGGAAGGTTACTCAAGGCAGCCTCAGCTCCTTTCTAGTTGTTTTTTTTTAATTCAGACTCTATTGAGTCAGCTCAGTTCATACATGTACCAGGTGCCCATCCGTGTCATACATTATGCTAGTCTGAGCTCAGGAATCAAATGAATTAGACCTTAAGGAGATCACAGACTAGTTCTGTAGCCCAGGCCGTTAATGTGGGTCCCTGGACAGAATTCTAGATATTACTTAATTTTTTTATTACTACCCTCTACCCGAAATTTAGCATTTTCTTCTAGTGCTGGCAATAAACCACAGTAGAACTGGCAGTATGTTTGACTGTCACCCATAGAAATAGATATTTTCATATCACATTACACATGTTGCAGCTGTCTTGAAATATTGTTTATGCTCATCATGACTTCGAAATTACAGTAATTTTTGACCTGCTGCTGGATCTTTTTATTTAATGCACTAACACAGAAAACATAGATTACTGTATGATAAATTGCTTTTTACTATTTTGAATAGCTGTATTTCAATCAACGTATTTCCTTTGTAATCCTATATATATATATTTTTAAGGCATAAAACTCACTAGTCTGAGAAAAGGGGCCCAATAGACTTCATCAGGAGGCCAAAGGAAGGGCCTATGGCATGAAAACATTATGAGTTCTGGCAGAATTACGTAAAAAGAGAAGTCCTATCACTTGTTAAAATCATGTTAATGAAGATTCCTATCAAACGTGGACCCCATCTTCTGCTCTGAGTTTACTGCTTCCCTGTGAATCTTCTCCCCGCTTTTATTAATTTCGGGATGGAAGTTTGCGAGGGATTCTTTTTTCATAGGTCCGTTGGAAGTGGTGCTCACCCTATCAGGACTGTAAGAGGATATTGCAAGCTTTGATGATTGAGCAGAAAAATCTTCGGACAGCTGGTCAGAACAAGCTTGTCCTGCCTTGTGGGAGCGACAGAGTTTTCCAAATGATCTTTGGGTTAAGACCTCAATTAAAAACAGCCTAAATTCACTTGTAGCAGGAATGTATTAAAGAAAAACATGAGCAAATCCATGTTGTGGTATAAAAAAGGAAGCACCATCGTGGAAGTCAGAGGCTTGAATTCTGATGAACTTAACACGAAGGAGCAAGAAACTTTAGACTGGTTACTTCACCAGTTTGCGATCTCTGTAACTGGGGGTGAATTGATCTCTAAGACCTAAGAATCTGTGGACTTAAAGACACTGATTTGTGGCATAATTAGATGTAGCTGAAACGGAAACATCAAGGTGTCAGAGGAAAAATGTACAGTAATACACCTCAGTTTCTTTTCTCCTGCGCCACTTAAATCTTAGACCCACCAAAAGCTCTAAATGTATCAGTGGATTTTTCATTATTTCCAAAAATATTCTGCTTGCTCTTTCTCTATAAACTATAGAGAGAAACCCAGGTTTCTCCTCAGATGCCTTATTAAGTTTAATTGTTGTATAGTACAGCTTTGCTTCTTTGTTTCATTTAGGACCAGAAGAGGTCCAGGAAGCTGATTATCCCTTACCTGCCCTGACACCCCCATTCACTGCTGCAAGCTTTATAATGCCTGTGGTCACCCTTGGTAGCGATGAGCACTGGAGACTCCACCATGGGTAACACTAAGTAGAATCAGGCTTCTGTTCATCAGAATGAACAAAGGCACGGGCGTGGAATGAGAGCGTGGCAGATGGAGAGGGGTGGGGAGCCTAGAGGGTGGCTGGCTTCAGGCCTCAGCAGTGGAGAGGAGGGTACAGGAGCATGGCGCCAGAGCCACCACACTTGGGACCAGCCCTGGATGCTCTATACAGCACCCATTTGTAAATGGGTGTGGCCCTGGACAGGTGAGGTCCTACTGGATTATTTAAGAATACTTTCGGATGAGCAGTATTTGTTCTTCCCAGCAACAGCTCTTTGAAGTGGTTTAGTGGAATATCCATTTTACAGTCAGCACATGCCCCAAGTCTCCCAACTCCTGGGCTCAAGCAATCCTCCCTCCTTGGCCTCCTAAAGTGCTGGGATTGCAGGCGGGAGCCACTGCACTTGGTCGATGTGCCCCAAGTCATGTAAAAAATGAATAGACAATGCAGAATATAGGGGAGACTAACACATTGCTGGGCCTTTTGATTTGCGAGTGAGACCAGAACACTTTAACATAATAAAAGTCGTAGCTGGTTACCAAGCCAACTTTTTAACTTTGAAAGAGAGGGAAGAATAAGCATTATTAAAATTCACTGAATTGCTGAACCCCATAATTAAAGGGATTCTGGAGGTAAGAAAAATGTGTTCCTTTTGTTGTGATACCACAATAACAAACATTATTGTTACTATTAGTACAGCTTCCTTTTGTTGTGATACCACAATAACAAACATTATTGTTACTATTCGTACAGCTCTTTTCTTGCCTTCTTTTTTTGTCCCTGTCAACCTTCCCTGGGAGAAAGAGGACTTTTCCAGACTAAGATTATACATTAAAGGATTGTCTTTTTTTTATTTTCAAGACGGAGTCTCACTCTGTTGCCCAGGCTGGAGTGCAGTGGTTCGATCTCAGCTCACTGCCATCTCCGCCTCCCAGATTCCCTCGATTCTCCTGCTGCAGCCTCCTGAGTAGCTGGGATTCCAGGTGAATATCACCACGCCCAACTAGATTTTGTATTTTTGGTAGAGACGGGGTTTCACCAGGTTGGCCAGGTTGGTCTCAAACTCCTGACTTCAAGTGATCCACCTGCCTGGGCCTCCCAAAGTGCTAGGACTACAGGTGTGAGCCACCGCACCCGGCCTAAAGAACTGTCTTTATGATAAAGAAATGTTTGACTTTAGCACATTTATGGTAAAATCAAGGGCCACACATAAAATACACTAACACTAATGATACGTGGTAAGCAAAAAAAAAAAAAAAAAAAAAAAAAATCATAGTAACATTTTATAATGTTTTAAGCAAGTTCATGAATTTTTGTTGGGCCGCATTCAAAGCTGTCCTGGCCACATGCAGCCCATGGGCCAGGGGTTGGAGAAGCTACTTCTAGATGTTCTTCCTTCTGTCTCTGCATGTTAGATGCTTTCCCCTCTCTCTTAAAATGACCAAGCGGGACCAAGAAAGCAGAAAGGCAACAAGAACACGCTGACTGGGCTTGAAGCCCTTGAATTCCAGTACGTTTCTGGTATGGACTTCTACTAAAGCATAATGCTTAATTCTATTTAGGGAGTGGGAACGTCTTTCATACTTTTTAAAACATCAGGCCAGGTGCAGAGGCTCATACCTGTAATCCCTGTGCCTTGGGAGGCTCAGGTGGGAGGATCACCTGAAGCCAGGAGTTTGAAACCAGCCTGGGCAACACTGTGAGACCCCATCTCCAGGAAACCATTCACAATTAGCCAGGGGTGGTGGCATGTACCTGTAATCCCAGCTCTTTGGGAGGCTGAGGTAGGAGGATCCCTTGAGCCCAGGAGTTCAAGGCTGCAGTGGCTACAGTAAGCTATGATTGTGCTGCTGCACTCCAGCTTGGGCGCAGAGTGAGACCCAGTGTCTTAAAAATTTAAAGGCATTATTCCCAGGTGGAATGTACTACTGAGAAATAGAAGTCCTTCGGTTGAACGGAGCTTATAAGAAACTATAAAACAGACATTGCCAACTACAGGTGATTGCCAATTTAAACAAAATAGAAAATTTCATAGCTTTTGAAATGGCATCAATTTTAAAGAAGTTTTTGTTTCCTGATCCAGGGCAAGGCTATTATTCTGATTTCAATACCGTTTATCCATCTGAAGAGCATCAACATTGGCGGGTGCCAATCAAGTTTGGAAATGGAACTGAGCAGCATAGTAACCTATAGAAAACATTTAATAATTCTAAAAATGTTTGTCCTGTAGTGTTTACATATTGTTGTTCTGTCTAATTTGGGCAAAAGTTGGTAAAATGTATTTTAGAACCTTATTTTCGTTAAGGGGAAGGGAGAGCCACTGGCTTGGAGAAACTCGTAATATCCAGAGGAGAAGGAAAAGGGACACTTGTCATTCTGAGTTCACGGGAACAGGAGAAACTGAACCCTCTTAGGTTGATCATCAGCCTGATGTGAAGGGACTTGAGAGACTCTAATCTGTTCTTTTCCTTAACTGGTTAGGAAGCCAAGTCCAAGAGAAGTCCCCTGCCCAGGGCCTGGCAGAGCTGACGCAGAGAGAGTGGCCTTCATGGCTACTACCTTCTCATAAAGTCTGTGCTCTCCAGCTGTGCTTGGTGAAAAGATTTATTTAATGACATGTGTGACTCTAAGACTATTTGTGATGGCAGACACCACAGATTTGACTGGGTAATGTGATATTTGTTATTTGCTTTAAGTTAACTTTAGCCTTTAGGATGGCGTGATGCAAAGGGCACCGAACTTGTGATCCAGAAGACTTGGGTTCAAGTTTCAGATTTGACCTCAGTTTTGCTTCTGCAAATCTGAGGACCCTGTTTTCTTAATCCGTGAAATGGGAATGATAATACTCACCTAATTTACCTTACACAGTTGTGAGGATTAATTGTAGTGGGCTTTGGAAAAGTATAAAGTGCTGTATAAACATAAAGAGGTTAACTCGCATCTTTGGTGACAGACTAAAAACGCATGCTTGTTTCAAATTTTGGATGCTCCAGTTTGCAGACTCTTACACATTCTCTTTCTCTTATTTTTACTCTATTTTTTTCCCTTTAGATTTCTTTCTGTAAGGAGTCACAGTATCTCTCTACATCTGGGCTTTGTATCAAGGTGTATAAACTTAAAGCATTACCTCCAGGGCAGTTTGTCAGTGTCTTTGCATATTTGAATTTTTTAGTACTGTGTTCAGTACATGAAACCTGCATCCTTGGCTGGGCACGGTGGCTCATGCCTGTAGTCCCAGCACTTTGGGAGGCTGAGGTGGGCAGATCACGAGGTCAGGAGATTGAGACCATCCTGGCTAACACAGTGAAACCTCGTCTCTATTAAAATTTAAAAAAATTAGCCAGGCCTGGTGGCACAGGCCTGTAGTCCCAGCTACTCGGAAGGCTGAAGCAGGAGAATCACTTGAACTGGGGAGGCAGAGGTTGCAGTGATCCGAGACCGCACCATTGCACTTCATCCTGGGCAACAGAGTGAGACTGGGTCCCAAAATAACAAAGAAAGCTGCATCCTATGTAAGACCATAGGACATTTAAACAGATATTCAAATTTCTGTTGTGAAAATCCAGGCACATTCCTTGCTAGAGATGAAGCACTGAAGACAGTATAATCACCACCTTGAAACAAACCACCCAAGCACAGCTTTGACTACACAGATTGGAAGGGAATTTGGTAATTACACTCTTTAGTTCTTCTGTGGATATAACCAATCTGGGCAATTTGGGCACCAGAGTGGATTTTTAGGCATGAATTATCTGGTTAAGTTAGCCAGATCATTGCCAGCTGTCTCTCATGCTTTCTGCTCTGGAGACCCCAGCCTGAGTAATTGTCTTGTGTTTACTCATGCAAGCAAGTTGCTGGTTTCCATTTTCAAACAAAAACTAACTGCATGTTAGAATGGTATTTTAATTGAGCTATTTTTGTTGCTGATTCAGAGATTCCCCCACCCTTTGCCAAAGGAGTTGCCCAGATCAGAACCCATTAATTTAGTTGATTTGGGGGGTTCCCCTGTTGACTTTGAGGAAGACATAAATATTATAATAGAGATTTAGAAGTTGATAGTATGAGGTTTTCCGAAACATTCAAAACGTATGTCAAATTCGGACCAAACATTTTTCTGCTAATTTTCCTAACTAAATGGAAACTCCAGCTGTATAAATAATGATTTTTGTTTGAAAATATTTCTTCTCTTGATTTTAGAACCATCTAGGGAATTAAATGATAAGTTAAGTAGCAGGAGAGAACAACTTTGTCAATGTGAAACAGAATACAAAATTAATCACATTTTGAACTGAGTTCCAGAATGTAAAGCAACTCTTTAGCATGAGCTGCTGAAGCGAGCTGCTCTTCAGCGAGGAGGAAGAGGCATACTGAGATGTTTTGTTTGTTTCTTTTTTTTTTATTTCTTGGTATGTTTGCCATTTCTCTGTTAGATCTGATTTTAATACTGCACGTCTTTCCACTGATGAGAAGTGCAGTGACATGTCCCTCTGCAACCATCATTTTCCTCCCATTTTTTCTTTTCTTCTTTTTTTTTTTTTTTTTTTTTTTTTTTAACAGTTTCCCTCTGTCGCCCGGCGCCAGGTTGGAGCACCATCTTGGCTCACTACAACCTCCGCCTCCCGGGTTCAAGCAGTTCTCCCAAGTAGCTGGGACTGCAGGCACATACCACCACACCCAGCTAATTTTTGTGTTTTAGTAGAGATGGGGTTTCACTATGTTGGCCAGGATGATCTTGATCTCTTGACCTCGTAATCCACCCACCTCAGTCCCAAAGTGCTGGGATTACAGGCATGAGCCTCTGCCCCCAACTTTCTTTTCTTTTTTTTAAAGAGTCGGGGTCTCACTCTGTCGCCCAGGCTGGAATACAGTGGCGTGATCATAGCTCACTGCAGTCTCAGACTCTTGAGTTCAAGTGATCCTCCCACCTCAGCTTCCTGACTAACTAGGACTAGGTGCATGCCACCAACGCCTGGCTAATTTTTACAATTTCTTTGTAGAAAAGGGTCTCACTGTGTTGCCCAGGCTGGTCTGAAACTCTTGGGCTCAAGAGATCCTCCTGCCTCGGCCTCCCAGAGCATTGGGATTATAAGCACGAACCACTGTGCCAGGCCCTCCTCCAAGTTTTTCATAAGAAAAAAGGGAATTCATACTTCATTTACCTGACACTCCTCATCCCATTTAAGCGAATATAATGGAAACATGTAAATTTATGACCAGTATTGGTCCCTTTCTTACGGTAGGTTTGAGTTTTGATTGTAAACTTTGATGGGGGAAGCAATGGCGCTTCTACCCAGCCTGGGAGCTCCGCCCGCACTGCCTCGTCTGTTGCAGCGAAACCTCCTTAGCAGACATTACATCCTCTCGGGCCCTCGGTCACACTTTCTTGCACTCCATTGATTACATATCAAGGATTTACCATGTTGTGGAACAGCTGGTTTCATCACATGTTTTGAACTCTTATTTAAGGGAGTTTTTTTTTTTTTTTTAAATTCTTCATTCCACAAATACTTAACCAAGGCATTGTTTTGCCACAGGTACATGACTTCCAAAAAAAATCATAGCAGTAGTTATCCAAAAAAATCAAAATAGTCTAGTAGTGTCCATGTCGTCTTACTTTAAACGCTCACTTTTCTAGAATGTTCCAAAGGAACAAATGGCTGCAGTGACTGTTAACCTTAGTCCCAGCCTACTTCCAGCTAAGGCAGTTCTCACTGCAGATAGATGTATTTATTGGTCCAAAGAAAGAGAGAGGAAAACCTGGCTCCTCAGTATTTAGAGTGAGTGATTCACAATTCCGTACATGGGAGGCTTGGCTCCTTCGCTGTCTCTCAGGCTGCTTGGTAGGAAGTCAATGATACCAGCAGAAAAAGGCTGTTTTTCTTTTTCTTTCTTTTTTTTTTTTTTTTGAGACAGAGTCTTGCTCTGTCACCAGGCTGGAGTAGTGCAGTGGCGCAATCTTGGCTCACTGCAACCTCCCCCTCCTGGGTTCAAGCGATTCTTCCGCCTCAGCCTCCCGAGTAGCTGGGACCACAGGCACGTGGTATTTTTAGTAGAGATGGGGTTTCACCATGTTGGCCAGGATGGTCTTGATCTCTTGACCTTGTGATCTGCCCGCCTCGGCCTCCCAAAGTGCTGGGATTACAGGCGTGAGCCACTGTGCCCGGCCCCAAGGCTGTTTTTCTTACTTGGGGTTTCGTCTGCTCTCTGCAAACCACTAGAGAAACTGAAGTTTTCTTTCCATAATGGTCTGAAGTGTTGATAGTTACCATCTCTGTGAAAGCTCATTAAAAATGACTTATTTTCCTTTGGAAGGAGAGGTCTCGTGCTGGACCTAGCAGTGGAATATCAGGACCAAGGATCATAAGCCTCTTGCTGTAACTCTGGTTTCCAGATTTAGTTGAGCCTACTTCTGCCAGAAGTAAATTTAGTGGGCATCTTGAATGGAAAAATGAACAGATGGTCAAGGAGAGAGAAAAGGGTCGGGTAGGGGTGGGAATACCCCCAAAATCCAGTGTTAGCCGGTAAGGGAAGGCCCTGCAGGGGTGAGGGCATCCAAAACACACAATTTACTGTTTGAACCATTTTTGGGTGTATGATTCGGTAGCATTAGCTATGTTCACAATGTTACGTAGCCGTCATCCATGTCCAGAGTTCTTCCACCATCTGTAACAGGAAATCTACCATTGAACAGTAACTCCCCTCCCATCCCTCCAGTCCCTGGTAAGCTCTGTTCTACTTTCTTGTCTGTATGATCTTGGCTACTCTAGATACCTCATATAAGTGGAATCATAAAATACTTGTCTTTCTGTATCTGCCTTATTTCACTTAGCACAATGTCTTCAAGTTTCATTCATATCGTAGCATGTATCAGAATCTGATTCTTTTTCCATCTAAATGATATTCCATGGCATGTATAAGGCCCCATTTTGTTTATGTTTTCATTCACCAGTGGACATTGGAGTTTCCATCTCTTTTTTTCTTCTTCTTTTTTTTTGGCTGAAAATTCCAAAAACCATCTCTTGGCTGTCATGAATAATGCTGCAGTGAACATTGATGTATGAAAGTATCTTCTGTTTGAGGCTCTTTTTTCAATTCCTTTGGGTATATACCCAAAAGTGGAATTGCTGCTCATAGGATAACTGTGTTTAACTTGTGTTTTTTGTTTGTTTGTTTGTTTTTGAGACGGGTTCTTGCTCTGTTGCCCAGGCTGGAGTGTAGTGGCGTGATCTCGGCTCACTGCAACCTCCACCTCCCAGGTTCAAGCGATTCTCCTGCCTCAGCCTCCTGGGTAGCTGAGATCCCACCCAGCTAATTTTTTTGTATTTTTGGTAGAGACTGGGTTTCACCATGTTGGCCAGGCTGGTCTTGAACCGTTGACTTCAAGTGATCCACCGCCTCGGCCTCCCAAAGTGCTGGGATTATAGGCATGAGCCACTGTACCTGGCTGTATGTTTAACTTTTTGAGGAACTATCAAACTGTTTTCCACAGCGGGTGCCCCATTTTATAATCCAACTAGCCCTGCACAAGGAGGTGGGGGCGGATCCTTGCTTTGACCCATCTGCATGTCACCCAATTCTAATTTGCTAACCAGGCCTCATCCTCATTCATCATTGGGTCGCCTATAATTGCTTTTGCTCTTTGCTGAATCTGTCCGCCCCTTGGCGTTGGCTTTGGCTGGGGAAAGGACCATATTTGCTTTGCCACTGACCTGGTTGGACATGTATGCCAGCCTGTTTATGAGGTGCTTTCTCTGGCTGAGGGAGTCAGGGGGTTGTGCGACTGTATTCTTCAGTGTAAAGGTGAGTCAGCACAGCAAAGTGTGCTTGCCCTGCCTCTCCAGAAACAATCTGCCTTTGAGTCTTTTCATTCTCCTAGTAACCATCTTCTTAATAGCTGTGGCTTCATCTAAATGAAAAATTTATCTTGTGCTGCTTACCCAAAGGAAAGGCTCCTCACATGTCAGATATTATTTCACCAATTATCTCAGTAACTTCTGTACTTTTTATTCCTGTTAGCAAAGTTTAGAATGATGCAGGTTTTCACAACATGCAGTGTTTTATGCATTTTTATCCTTATGTAGTTATAAGAAACAAAGGATTATTTCACATACTTTTCATACCTTGAATTTGATATGTTATTGTGTGTATATTTATATCTGGACACAATTCTTTTCATTGATCAGTATAGACAAAGCCTTTAGAGGACAGTTAAGTTTCTCCAGCAATCATGTTTAAGATGTCTCAGGCCAGGCGCGGTGGTCATGCCTACAATCCCAGTACTTTGGGAGGCTGAGGCAAGTGTATCACCTGAGGTCAGGAGTTCGAGACCAGCCTGGACAACATGGTGAAACCCCATCTCTACTAAAAATACAAAAATTAGCCAGACATGTGGCGGGGGGTGCCTGTACTCCCAGCTACGTGGAAGACTGAGGCAGGAGAATCGCTTGAACCCAGGAGGCAAAGGTTGCAGTGAGCCAAGATCATGCCATTGCACTCCAGCCTGGGCAACAAGAGCAAACTGTCTCAAAAAAAAAAACCAAACACTCAAATCAGTTTTTTAAATTTAACCTTTGAAACATTTGTGTAACACAGGTGGCTCATGGGCACCACCATCTTCTTTTGGCAGATAACGAAACAAGCGTGTGTGTCAACACAGAAAGCTGGGTCTGCTCAAGAATTGCTGTGGGGTGCAGTGGCGGTGGGGGGGCAAGAGGGACGCAGGGGCCCCGCCTCCGTGTCTGTGGACCAGCCCTTCTCACAGTCCGTGGCTACCTCTCTTGGCTCTATTCTCTTTCTCTTCATGGAATTATTCTGTGCGGTCTGCATATAATGATTCTGCATTCTAACATCTAACTTCCCTGTGGCTTCCTGGTTACAAAAGACAGTTTCTTGACCTGAAATCCCCAGTTTGGGATTGTTAATAACATTTGTTTTGTAGCCTGTAGTGCTTCAGATACTGTCTCAGCCTGTGTGAATTCTGATAGCATTATTGCCTTATAGAAATTATTTGACCGGCCGGATGCAGTGGCTCATACCCATAATCCCAGTGCTTTGGGAGGCCAAGGTAGGCTGATCAGTTGAGCCCAAGAGTTTGAAATCAGTCTGGACAACAGGGCCAGACCCCCATCCCTACAAAAAATTAATGAGGCATGGTGGTGCACACCTGTAGTCCTAGATACTCGGGAGGCTGAGGCGAGAGAATCACCTGAGCCCAAGAGTTCCAGGTTACAGTGAGTTGTGATCAAACCACTGACTCTAGTGTGGGTGACAAAGTGAGACCCCATCTCTAAAAAGAGCAATGCTAGGGGCAAGAAAGTCTCTTTTTTTTTATGCTGGTATTCCCATTCTGCCTCCCAGTTTGTCTTCACCTCTTTCAAGGTTAGTGCTCTGTGATGGCCCTAACATTTATTTAGTCTAAGGGAAATAAAAATTATTTGAGAATTAATTTGTGTGTGTATTGCAAGCCTTCCATCAAATTATAGGTTAACTATTGTATTTTATTATTTTACCATGATTTCCTATCAAGTACTTTACATACTTTTTAGTTTTTAAAATGACAGAGGCTGCGCTCAGTGACTCGGCCCTGTAATCCCAGCACCTTAAGAGGCCGAGGTGGGAGGATCACTTAAGCACAGTAGTTGAAGACCAGGCTGGGCAACATAGTGAAACCTGGTCGCTACAAAAAAAATTAGCCAGGCACGGTGGTGTGTGCCCGTGTTCCTAGCTACTGGGAATGCTGAGGTGGGAAGATCACTTGAGCCCAGGAGACAGAGGGTGCAGTGAGCCACATTCATGTAGCCTGGATGACAGAGCGCAACCTTGTCTTGAAAAATAAAAGTAAATGAAATAATAGAATGCCCTTCCCATCCAGATTGTAAGGCTTTTGTATGTTAGCGTCCCTGTGGTGTGTTGTATGTTGTAGGTACATACTCCTGTTTATTACTTATGGTGTTTTTAGGCAGTGAGGTTTTTAATATTAGCTACTCATGATTCGTAACAACTTCAGTCTTTAGGAAATAAACTTTATTCGAATCCTTGAATTCCATTTTTAAGTGCAGTTACAGCTGACACCTTAGACAGATGAAGGGTTTGTCCACATCTTAGTTCATTCCTTCAGAAAACAACAACATCTAGGATCTAATATGATCTCTCATGGGCCCTCAAAAACTACTCGTCTTTTTTAGAAAGTCTAGTTGTGGGTGTGTTTCTCTTTATTCCATTGTGTCTGCCTGCCTTGTTACTGCTGTTTCTGGAAGAAAATGCAGAAAATTAGCACGGCTCCTGTCCTTGCTGTTTTGTATAACCTTTATGTCCTCACCTATAAGCAAGATCCTTGGAAATGAAATGTTATGTCAAAAAACAGACCAAAAAAAAAAAAAACCACAACAACAACAGAAAACACATTTTCTTAACTGTTTGATTCAAGGGTTTGTGACTAGGTCTTGGAAAATGACAAAGGTCTTGGGAAGTCCCGCTGAGTCATGAATGGGTGTGGTAGGACTGGGACATGGACCTCTGGGCTTTGGTTCTGATGCTGGCTTCTCCGAGGGCAGCAGTCATGCTGGGGACAGCCGTTTTGTCCATTTATCCCTAGGCCTTGCCCTGTCCCTGACATATAGTAGATGCTCAATATATGTCTTTTGAACCGAACTGCATTGGCCTGGCCATGGCTTGAGCGCTTGGACTAATAGCAAGCTGAGTGTCAAGTTCCTCCTCAATCAGGCTGGGGAGTCAGGAGCAGGTCATGGTGAGTTGGTCCTTTTGTGTAGGAATCCCTGGTGGCAGCAGCGCCTTGTACTTAAAAATAGAATACTACCAACATCATCTTCCTTCCCAGGATGACAAGGCATTGAGAAAATTAGAATGTGTATATATTCTCCATTTTCTTTTTTTTTTTTCTTTTTTTTTTTTGAGATGGAGTTCCACTCTGTCCCCCAGGCTGGAGTGTAGTGGCACAATCTTGGCTCACTGCACCCTCCGCCTCCTGGGTTCAAGCAATTCTCCTGCCTCAGCCTCCTGAGTAGCTGGATCACGGTCTTGCACCACCACACACAGCTGTTTTTTTCTATTTTTAGTAGAGACGGTGTTTCATCATGTTGGTCAAGCTGGTCTCGAACTCCTGACCTCGTGATCTGCCCACCTCGACCTCCAAAAGTGCTGGGGTTACAGGCATGAGCCACCGCGCCTGACCTCTCCATTTTCTAAGACATGCATTTTTTCATTTGTATGTTTTATTTTAGCCTTGATCTCCCTCTATATTTGTTTATAAAACAGTGGTACATCTTGTAATCACTTGCTTCTTAGAACTAAGGAATTTGTTTTCTCATCACTCTGAACGGCAATTTAGCACAGTACAGTAAGTCCTCACGCCATAGGTTCTCGAAAACCAGTTTTAAATGAGTGATGTATAATGAAACAAATTTGACCACAGGCTAATTGATAAAAATAAGACTTAAGTTCCTAACAAAATACTTACGATATTAAACATTGAAATAAAGGTATGCCATACATACATTTAAGAAAGACTGGCAGAGTGCGGTGGCTCATGCCTGTAATCCCAGCACTTTGAGAAGCCAAGGTGGGCGGATCATGAGGTCAAGAAATCGAGACCATCTGGCCAACATGGTGAAACCCCATCTCTATTAGCAAAAAATACCAAAATTAGCTGGACATGGTGGTGTGCCTGTAGTCCCAGCTACTCGGGAGGCTGAGTCAGGAGAATGGCTTGAACCCAGGAGGTGGAGGTTGCAGTGAGCTGAGATCACACCAGTGCACTCCAGCCTGGGCAACAGAGCAAGACTCCGTATCAAAAAGAAAAAAAAAGATTAATTGAAAAACAAGTAAGATGATTATTTAATCATTTATTCCAGCTCAGGATTTCTGATGGATAGAGCCTGTCCCAGCAGCTCAGGGTGTCAGGCGGGGCAGCAGCACTGAACAGGATGCCATCCCATCAGAGGGCACATTCGTACACAGCCTCTCACTCAGACCGGGGCACGTCCCATCACGGGGCACATTCGTACACAGCCTCTCACTCAGACCGGGGCACGTCGCATCACGGGGCACACTCGTACACAGCCTCGGTCACGCAGACCGGGGCACGTCTCATCAGAGGGCACATTCGTACACAGCCTCAGTCACTCAGACCGGGGCACGTCCCATCACGGGGCACACTCGCACGCAGCCTCGGTCACTCAGACCGGGGCACGTCCCATCACGGGGCACACTCGCACGCAGCCTCGGTCACTCAGACCGGGGCACGTCCCATCACGGGGCACACTCGCACACAGCCTTGGTCACTCAGACTGGGACACTGTAGATACGCCACTTCACCCCATGTGCACAGCCTTGGGGTGTGAGAGGAAACCTGAGGACCCAGAGAAAACCCACACAGACATGGTGAAAACCTGGAAATTCCACAGATAGTGGCCATGGGCAAGAATCCATTTTTTTTCTCATCAATGTTATAACAAAATGACATTGATGAAATGCTATTCAAAGACCTGCTGTAGTTACGAATGGGTTATTAGACGGGTTTAGGTCTCTACTTTGCTAGTTGCTTGCTGACGTTAAGTTTTTCATCATCTGCAACTTAAAAATCCAAGAATGATGAAATGATACTGTTTAGCAGAGTCCGGACATATTAGCTACAGTTGTTCTCATGAAATTATTTCACGCGAAGTTTAGGGATTTATCCTGGAAGGCAGTAGGAGTGCCTACTCACCACATGTGGGCGTTGTTCTGTCATTCCACAGGTAGCACTTAAGGTTGGAATCATTGCTGACCCCAACATAAAATGCCTCTTTCTGGACGAGGAAATGGAGAGTGAAATTTGTAATTCCCCGTGTTGTTTATTTCTTTAAAGTCATAGTCTTGCTGTGTCACCCAGGCTGGAACTGGAGTGCAGTGGCCCAGGCTTGGCTCACTGCAACCTCCTCCTCCGAGGTTCAAGCAATTCTGCCGCCTCAGCCTCCCAAGTAGCTGGGACCACAAGCGTGCGCTACCACACCTGGCTAATCTTCGTAATTTTAGTAGAGACAGGGTTTCACCATGTTGGCCAGGGTGGCCTCAACTCCTGGACTCCAGTGCTCTGCCTGCGTCAGCCTCTCAAAACGCCAGGATTACAGCCGTGACCCACCACGCCCAGCCCTCTGTATTTTTCATGGGATGGATGGCTGAACATTTAGAGATAACCTAAAAAGTTAAAAGTAAAAGCAAAGAAATCTTAGTAACAAAAAGCAACTTCATGCAATGTCATTGTTTTACTTCATCTTAATAAATGTGGCCACCTTAGAGCCAGAATCTGATTGATTTTTAATAGTCTTTCTTGGATAATATCAGGATAGAGAATATAAATTAGATTTACATATTAGCTTGCATCTTGTCAGGGAAAATAGGTAGATTCTCTGCACATGGAGGAAGGAGGGACCTCCACGTTGTCCTGTTTAGTGTCATACTAAGGAAGAGTATGGCCAGCCAGTGCCTGGCGTTCTGCAGCTTGGGACAGGTGGTAGGCTAGGACGGCACTGCCTCTCTTGTGAGCTTTCTTGCCCAAGGGACAAATGAGTTAAGCAGTACTATATCATTAGTGGTCTCTCTCTCTCTCTCGCTCTCTCTCTCTCTCTCTCTCTCTGTGTGTGTGTGTGTAAATGTAAGAGAACAGAGCCTATAAGTCTTGCCATTTTGCTTTATCAGGAATCCCACTCCTACCCTTCACCATAGGAATGTAGTCTTAACCCCAAGCCACTGCTTTTTCTACATGCACTTCTAATCTTGAGCAGGTCTTGGGGGCAGTTCACTGCTGCACCAGCAGACCACACAACTCACAGCTATCTTTTTTTTTTTTTTTTTTTAACGATGATTTGCACTGATCTAGCCTCCAAGGGGTAAGGGCCCAGATGAAACAGAATTTATTTTATTTATTTATTTATTTATTTATTTTTATTTTATTTTATTTTTTTGAGACGGAGTTTCACTCATGTTACCCAGGCTGGAGTGCAATGGCGCGATCTCGGCTCACCGCAACCTCCGCCTCCTGGGTTCAGGCAATTCTCCTGCCTCAGCCTCCTGAGTAGCTGGGATTACAGGCACGCACCACCATGCCCAGCTCATTTTTTGTATTTTTAGTAGAGACGGGGTTTCACCATGTTGACCAGGATGGTCTCGATCTCTTGACCTTGTGATCCACCCGCCTCGGCCTCCCAAAGTGCTGGGATTACAGGCTTGAGCCACCGCGCCCGGCGTATTTATTTATTTATTTATTTATTTATTGAGACAGAGTTTCACTCTTGTTACCCAGGCTGGAGTGCAATGGCGCGATCTTGGCTCACCGCAACCTCCGCCTCCTGGGTTCAAGCGATTCTCCTGCCTCGGACTCCCAAATAGCTGGGACTCCAGGCGCACGCCACCATGCCCAGCTAATTTTTGTATTTTTTAGTAGAGACAGGGTTTCACCATGTTGACCAGGATGGTCTCGATCTCTTGACCTTGTGATCCACCTGCCTCAGCCTCCCAAAGTGCTGGGATTACAGGCGTGAGCCACCGTGCCCGGCCGAGAATTTATTTTTATATCATGTCATCTTGTGCAAAGACTGCTACATAATCAGGCGTCAGAAATCTAAGGGAATAGGCTGTGAAGTCATTCTGTCCATGAGTTGTGTTACAACACATTCATTCATTGTAAACAATCACCAACAGTCGTTGCCATAATTTATTCTTGGCAGTAAATTGGGTTTTCAAGTGACAGAGTAAGCTATCAGAATTAAGCAACCATGAGCTCCAGTTATGCATGCTGGAAAAGATGTCTGTGAGACTTCGGGTACCACCGCCTCATATTAGAGGTGAGCAAGTGGAGGCCCAGGGAAGGCAGGTGACTTGCCCACGGTCACCCGGTGGGTTAGGGCCATATCAAGAACTAAAACATTGGTCATTCATCACATTCTGTCCTTAAGCCTTCTGCTCCACTTCCTGTTGACACAATGGGCAGGATTTTGAAATCCACTTTCATTCCTGGGGATTGATACGAAAGGTTTTTCACTTGTCCAATCCCATTTTCTTTCTCCAGGCAGATGACAGGTAGCAATTTCAGAAACTGAGCAGAGAATGGTGAAAGCTACATTGTAGTGGGCTCTTTTTGGTTTGGTTGTCATGAGTGCTCTCAATGCAGAGCTTAGAAACCTCTCCAGAGAAATAATCATCAGCTCTCCAAGGAGTGCTCTTGTAGGCTAGCATGTTGCCTTGCTTGCTGGTGTATATCTACCTGTAAACTCCCGGCATCCAGTGTCCACACAGAGAAAAACCGGCTGACGTACTTTCCTCTGTTGTATGACAGACAATCAGAATGTAGCTCTGGTGCCTTGTCATGTACCCACAGTAAGTTAAATGTGTTTGCCTTTAATATATAAATGTGTTTGCCTTTTATACACACACACACACACACACACACACACACACACACACACACACAGCAATCAGAACAGATGTTTTTAAAATATGATTTTCAAGGAAATATGTAAAAACTGGCATCTCTTCAGATAGACATAGAGGTACTAAGAATCCTTGGTTAATATGACTTGTTTGTATACTCCATGTGGTGCATTTTACACAGTATCTAGAGGTGTTTCCTTATTTTGGATTAGTTAAAAGACAGGTTTGAGACATGGGAGAAGAGTATGTTGTATTTCTTGTCTGATCCGAGGAATTTTGTATTCCTGAAGTCTATAATTAGGGGCTTGTGTTGATTATTTATTGAAACAAAGCTGAAGGTGGGGGTGAGGGGAGGGCCACATAGTGGAAAACATTCTATGGCAGACATCTGAGCTTTACTTAAAAGCATGGGCTGCAAAGAAATGTAAATTCATTGGCTTAATTGGAAGAGACTATTTATAGAAAGTGAGTGATCCAGTAAAACTAAAATCCTGGCTTCTTTCATCTTCAGAGACCTGCCTTAGTAAATGCTGTTCTGAAAATCCCTCGCCTGCAAAGTGGACTTCGCCATCCAATGTGTGGCCTCCTGGTAACTTTGATGTAACCCTGTTGCCTGACTTGTATTTACTAAGTACTTTTCTTTTTTGGCTTTGGGTTTCTACTGAAAACATACATATAAAGCAAAAAATGTCCATATACACTGAAGTTTTCTGATTTTTTAATGTAACTCCATAATTTGATTTCAATAACTATTATAAAGAAACTTTTATAAGAAGATAAAATTGGAAAATCTTGCTGTCCAGCCTGTTCCCACCTAACCTGCCCGCCCATGCCTTTTATAGTTTACCATTTCCATTAAATTTTCAAAAATTCTTCCACTGTTTATGCAATTCTCAAAAATATTCAAATGCTTTTTATTTCCCCTCTTAGAAAAGGTGACAACTAGATGTTATTCCGCACCTTGCTTTTACATGGGACCGTGTACTTTCATGAGCTTTTCATGTACATAAGCTTTTATGAGCTTTTTACGTGAGATCACATACTTTAATGAGATTTTCACATACATATGAGCTTTTCAGTACATGCAATCTGCCTCGTACTTTTTGGAGCTGTGCAGTATTCCACTGTATGCAAGTCTCGGAATTATTTACATCAGTCTCCCGAACAGAGTTTTTGATTCTTTCAATCTTCTGCTATTATTAAGGTGCCATGAATAACCTTGTATATCACTTCATACATGCTCAGGTGTATCTGTGGGGTAGCTTCCTATAAAAGGATTGGGATTCGGGCCAGTAGATCTATGCATATGTATTTGTGATAGTACGGCTTGCCCCCCTTTTATTAATTTTTAAGTTTTGGGGTTCATGTGCAGGTTTGTTACATAGGGAAACTGTGTCATGATGGTTTGTTGTATAGATTACTTCATCACACAGGGATTAAGCCTAGCACCCATCAGTTATTCTTCCTGATCCTCTCCCTCCTACCACCCTCTACCTTCTCTAGGCCCCAGTATCTGTTCCCCTCTATGTGCCCATGTGTTCTCATCATTAAGCTCCCACTTATAAGTGAGAACATGCAGTATTTGGTCTTCTGTTCCTGTGTTAGTTTGTTAAGGATAATGGCTTCCAGCTCCATCTATGCTCCCACAAAGGATACAACCTCATTCTTTTTATGGCTGCATAGTATTCCAAGGTGTATATGTACCACATTTTCTTTATCCAGTCTGTCATTGGTGGGCATGTAGTTTAATTCCATGTCTTTTGCTATTGTGAATGGTCCTGCAGTGAACATATGTGTGCATATGTCTTCATGATAGAACAATTTATATTCCTTTGGAAATATACCCGGAAATGGGAATGCTGGGTTGAATGGTAGTTCTGGTGGTTTTTTGGTCCTTGAGAAATCACCACACTGCTTTCCATAATGGTTGAACTCATTTATACTTCCAATAACAATGTATATACCTTTTTCTTGGCAACCTCACCAATGTCTCGTTTTCTGATTGTTTAATAATAGACATTCTGTCTGGTGTGAGATGGTATCTCATGTGCTTTTGATTTGCATTTTGATCAGTGACACTGAGCTTTTCTTCTTGTGCTTATTGGCCCTATGCATGTATGTCTTTTGAAAAGTGTCTGCTCATGTCCTTTGCCCACGTTTTAATGGGGCTGTTTGTTTTTTTCTTGTAAATTTGTTTAAGTTTTTTATTGATGCTGGATATTAGACCTTTGTCAGATGCACAGTTTTCAAAAATTGTCTCCCATTTTACATGTTGTCTGTATACTCTGAGAGTTTCTTTTGCTGTGCAGAAGCTCTTGTTTAATTTGATACCATTTGTCGATTTTTGCTTTTGTTGCGATTGCTTTTGGTGTCTTCGTCATGAAATCTTTGCCTGTTCGTGTTTCCAGAATGGTATCGCCTAGGTTGTCTTCCTGGGTTTTTACAGAAGTTTTGGAATTTACACGTAAGTCTTTAATCCAACTTGAGCTGATTTTTTTCTAGTTCTGTGAAGAATGTCATTGGTAGTTTGATAGGAATGGCATTGCGTCTGTAAATTGCTTATGTTTTCCCATTTGTTTGTATCATCTCTGATTTCTTTGAGCAGTGTTTTATAATTCTTCTCATAGAGATCTTTCTAGCTTATTCCTAGGTATTTTATTCTTTTTGTGGCAATTGTGATTGGGATTATGTTCCTGATTTGGCTCTTGGCTTGACTGTTGGTATATGGAAATGCTAGTGATTTTTGTACGTTGCTTTTGTATCCTGAGACTTCACTGAATTTGTTATCAGCTTAAGGAGCTTTTGGGCTTGAGACCATGGGGTTTTCTAGATATAGAATCACGTTGTCTGCAGACAGGTATAGTTTGACTTCCTCTCTTTTTATTTGGATGCTCTTTATTTCTTTCTCTTGACTGATTGCTCTGGCCAGGGCTCCCAATACTATGTTGAATAGAAGTGGTGAGAGAGGGCATCCTTGTCTTTTGCCAGTTTTCAAGAGGAATGCTTCCAGCCTTTTCCAAAAACATTCAGTATTATGTGGCTATGGGTTTGTCATAAATAGCTCTTTTTATTTTGAGGTATGTTCTTTCAATATCTAGTTTATTGAGAGGTTTTAACATGAAGTAGCGTTGAATTTTATTGAAAGCCTTTTCTGCATCTATTGAGATAATCGTATGGTTTTTGTCTTTAGTTGTTTAGGTGATGAATCACATTTATTGTTTTGCCTAAGTTGAACCAACCTTGCATCCCAGGGATAAAGCTTATTTGATTGTGATGGGTACTTTTTTTTTTTGCTTGGCATATTTTGTGTCTTGAGAAAATAGATGGGTAAGCTTTTTGATGTGCTACTGGATTTGGTTTGCCAGTATTTTATTGAGGATTTTTGCATGGATGTTCATCAAGGATATTGACCTTTTTTTTTTTTTAATTGTGTCTCTGCCAGGCTTCGGTATCGGGATGATACCGAATGAATGACAGAATGAGTTAGGGAGGAACCCCTCCTCCTCAGGTTTTTGGACTAGAGTGGGAATGGTACTAGCTCTTGGTAAATCTGATAGAATTTGGATTTGGCTGTAAATCCGTCTGGTCCTGGGCTTTTCTTGGTTGGTAGGCTATTTATTACTGATTCAATTTCAGAGCTTGTTATTGATCTGTTCAGGGATTCTGTTTCTTTCTGGTTCACTCTTGGGACAGTGTGTGTGTCCATGACTTTATCCATTTATTCTACAGTTTATAGTCGTGTTGCTTGCCCGTTCAGTGGACTGGTGTTTTTTTAAATGGAATGCTTCACATAATTTGACTGTCATCCTTACACAGGGGCCATGTTAATCTTCTCTGTATAGTTCCAGTTTTCATATAGGTGCTGCTGAAGCGAGCACCCTATGTTCTGATTGATTTCTGCACTCCTGCCAACTTAATGAGGGCTGCACCAATAGAGTGGTTATCTATCTTAAGCTGATGCACGAATTCAGTGAAGTCTCAGAATACAAAAGCAACATACAGAAATCACTAGCATTCCCATATACCAACAGTCAAGCCAAGACCCAAATCAGGAACATAATCCCGTTCACAACTGCCACAAAAAGAATAAAATAGAAACATTTTTTGTTACTCAAACTTTTGGATTTTTGCCAATCTCATTTGTAAAATATACTATATCGATACAGTTTAGATTTGCATACCTTTTTTAAAAAGCAAGAGGCTGGACATCTTTTCAAGATGTTTAGAGGCCATTTCTTTTTCTTTTTTTTTTTTTTAAACTGTACTTACTTAGTTCATGTACGTGATTTACTCACCTATTGGATTCTTGCTCTTTTTCTTGTTGATTTGTGAGGGCTCTTTATATAACAGGAGATTAGCTCTGTGATATAATCTTCAAATTTTTCTTGGTTTGTCATTTTCTTTAGTACTTGTGGGGCCGTCTGTGTTATACAGAAGTTAATTTTCCATTCTTTGCTTTATGGCTTCTGGATTTCAAGTCACAGAAAGCATTTTCCACCAAACCCTTCCACACATACACCTACAAGAATTGACCCATATTTTCTTGCAGAATTTCTGTGCGATTACTTCTTTTTGCATTTAAATATTTGCTCCATTTGCGGTGTATCCTGATATTCTGTAAAGTATGGGTTCAAGTTTGGTTTTTTTCTGGAGATAGGCTGTCGCTCTGTTGCCCTGACTGGAGTACAGTGGCGCAGTCACGGCCCCCTGCAGCCTCCACCTCCCGGACTCAAGCAGCCCTCTTACCTCAGCCTCCTGAGTAGCTAGGACCACAGGTGCACAGCACCATGCCTGGAAAATTGTATTATTTGTGGACATGAGGCCTCGTTATGTTGCCCAGGCTGGTCTCGAACTCCTGGGCTGCAGGCGATCCAACCTCATCCTTTCAAAGTGCTGAGATTATAGACAGGAGCAACCGTGCCTGGCCCAACTTAATTTTTTTGTAGGTGGCTACCCAGTTTCCCTAACCACTTAGTCAAAATGCCCACCTTTCCTCCCACTGAAGTGCCACCATTATAAAGTAAATGTTTTGTAAATGAAAAATAGCCACTGTTCCCTTGTAAAACAGGAAACCATGGGTCACTGCTTTTAGGAAAGAATGTTTAGGTTCTCTTTTTAACTCAACACAGCGCTTCCATTTTGTCCTCCAAGGGTAATACCTACTCAAGAGTGAATGAATGTTAACAACCCACCTGCTTGTTTCTCCCTAGGGGAATGTTAACCTTTTGCCTCCTAGCACAATTCCTAAGATTTATCTTAAGACATTGTCTCCTTTCAATCAAAGTATTTGTCTCTTTATCACAAAGCCTGAAGCTAAATAGAAACATTTCTTGTTATTCAAGGAGCATGTTTTATGAGCCCTAAGAACAGGAGTTCTCAAAGTGTGGTCCTCAGACTAGCAGCTTCAACATCAGCTGAGAATTGTCAGAAATCCAAATTGCCATCCCTGACCTGCAGAATCAGAGACCCTGCATGGACAAGCCCAACAATCTGAATTTAATAAGCCTCTCAGGTGATTCTGAGCATGCTCAAGTTTGAGTCCTATGACCTTAGAGGTAATATTTAATTTCATAATGGCAGTTTACAACCCTTCGGCACTGCCTTAGGTGGGTTATGTCCTTATCTTCTCGACATGTAAAAATGTAGACTAGCAGCAGGAAGTGACATTCTGTTCTTTAAAGGTGGAATTCTTTAGAGTAGGAAACTTCCCTGTTATCTCAGGAGTCAGGGAGAGACCTCACTAGTACTGAGTGCTTTGGCCTAGTACATCTTCCATCCAGGATCTTGCCGCTGGGTCAGTGCTTCCCTTTGTCATATAATAAAAAACCAGCAAAACTGGTTTCTATAATTTGCTAGGGAGTTTTGTAGTGTTGAAGACTTGTCTTACCCCCACAAAAGCATCATTGTTCCTTCTCATCCCTTGCCCCTCTGCCTTTAATATTAATTCGATACCAGAACAGAATACATCTGATGACTGTTAGCCACGCCATCATGGTACTTGTATTTGGCAGGTTAAGGCAGAGTTCCCATAAACAGCAGTAACCTCTGAGCCTAATTGCCAGCCAGGGCTCAGCTCAGAGCAGTAGTTCTAAAGCTTTTCTGGCCTTAAGTCCACGGCAAAGCTTTTTAAAATCCAGCTACCCAGGCCACATCCATGTAACTGATTCTACGTCTCAGGGGTGGAACCCAGGGATCAGGATGTTTTTTTCATTACCCAGTTGATGACAATGTGTTTCCAAGTTAGTTTAAGTACCAAGGACATGCACATTTGTTCTAAAGTAGTTTTGGCTATCATAAGATTATAAGAGGGACCAAATATCAAGTGCAAGAAAATGGTCCTGAATGCCAATACAATCAGAATAAGAAATGCATAAAGAGGAACTTGCTTGAAGCTGAAGTCAACTCCGTTTTGGATGGTTTTCTTGTCTTTTGATGAACCCGTGTTGTCATACGTGTTTCTCTCCATATGCTGTGTGTTTCATTGTAATAGTCTTGCTGATTGATTTTGTTGGCTGTAGGCAAAGTGATAAAATGCCAGTGAATGCCTGAGCCAGGGAGGTCAGGACTGGACTTTCCCGCTTGGCTCTGTTTTGATGCATTTAGCAGATTGATTGCAACGCTCTTTGGAGATTCTGACCTACAAAAGCTTCTGTTATCTTTGAGAGCTCCAGGGAAAGCTATGAACCTTTCTAGATCTTTTCCCACCTTTTGGCCTATCAGATATTGCCTTGTCCACAGCAGCACTTGACGATCCATCATAGAAGTCTATGGTTTTATTTATTGACCCTGCTGTACAATTTTCTCTGTATCGAGTCATAGTTGGCTAAAGAGAGAGTTGATGATTAAATACAAAACTTTCTAAACATCCTGTTTTCCCTCAAGACAGGGCACTGTTCTTAATAAAGTGAGCATTCTTTTGGACTGGCCCTGGGGGAAGGGTGTCCCAAAAGCTTTGACAGGGGTGCCATTTGGTCATAAACAGTGTGGTAATAGGGTGGAGACAGAAAGAAATTCTCTCATTCCTTTTACAACTCCAGACAATTCTAGAACCAACTCTTGGGACCCTAGGGAAAGAACTATGAAATGATATGCTAGCTGAGGCTTGCTGTGGCCACACCTCAGGGTTATGCATTGAAGGAGCTAGGCAAAGAGTTTTTTGTTTTTTTGTGAGACAGTCTCACTCTTGTAGCCCAGGCTGGAGTGCAATGGCGCCCGCCACCTCCGCAACCCAGGTTCAAGTGATTCTCCTGCCTCAGGCTCCTGAGTAGCTGAGATTATAGGCATGCGCCACAATGCATGGCTGATTTTGTATTTTCTTTCTTTCTTTTTTTTTTTTTTCTTTTTTTTCAGTAGAGACAGACTTTCTCCATATTGATTAGGCTGGTCTCGAACTCCCAACATCAGGTGATCCACTCTCCTCAGCCTCCCAAAGTTCTGGGATTACAGGCGTGAGCCACCTTGCCCAGCCTGGAGCGTATGCCTTTAAGCTACAAACTGAGTCACAGATCAAGAGGCTTTTTGCTTAGAATTCTATGATGGTTTTTGAAATATATGGTCCTTACTTTATGTTCTTACCTATAATCCTATATGTTTCTGGTGAATTTAGCTTTTGCCAGGTTCTGGTGGGTCTTGCCCAGAGATGGTCAAAGTAAATGAACAAAAGAAGTAATTGATTAGGATGTGAAACTTCAGAGATGCCCACAGCCCTTCAAGCCCTGGAAAGTGGTATGCCAGTGAGTTTTCTGGTCCTGTCTACGCTTTGTACAAATGAAGAAACCAAGACCCAGGGAACTCAGCCAAGGTTCCTTGCCATTCCTCCAGTCTCCCTGTTTAAAAAAAAAAAAATTTTATTTTGCAAACTGACAGAATTATACAATGGAAATAACATTCATTTTAATGTATCTGTTCTTGTAGTTTCTTATTTTATTCACCCTTATAAACCATTCTGAGAACATTGTCATAAAGAGCATTCTCCTAAATTGGAATGTGATTCAAATAGTCCTGTCTCTTTTCCTCCTTGCTTTTTATGAAATGACTGCCTACACGCACTTGCGCACATTATTTTAGTGAGCAATGCAATGTGCGAATACAAATAGAAATAGATTTTGTAAAAAAAAAAAAAAAAAAAAAAAAAAAAAAAAAATTAATGTCAGTCCGCTAGTTGAAAAAGTACCAAAGTCATTACAAGATCCATTAACTCTGTTTAAGAAAAGTACTGAGGGCTTTTGGGGGGATTTTGAGTAATTTTATTTTATAAATACTGTTCTCAGATTCATAAACCTTAACTGATTTGTAGAGATTATGAAGGTTTGTTTCTCACGCAGTTAATATTTGTTGCTTTTAAAATAACCAAGTGCTTACTTTGCATTTGTAATGATTGCAGTGATTTGTAATTGCAAAAATTAGTCCTGGTCGTAAGAACTCCTCGATGAATTCTCACATAAGATCTCATGCAGTGTTCCTTAAAGTTCATTTGGGGTCATTCATCAGGAAAAGCAGTGCATTTTGGGTTTATGAACTCACTTTGCCCACAGGTGAGATTTCCAGGCTTCGAACCAGCAGGAAGAGAGGCAGTGGGTGGATCTGACGTAGGTATGGCTTCAGAGATGAAGAGAGTGTTTCTCCTCCGCACCCCCTTTGCCTACACCTGGAAATAAGTTTAGCCTAGGGAAAAAATGTTCCCTGACTTGTCGGATTCAGCTAGTGTACCTTTCGAGATCCTTCATTCTCTCTCTTCCTTTTGAGATGCAGTCTCACTCTGTTGCCCAGGCTGGGGTGCAGTGGCCCCATCTCGGCTCACTGCACCCTCCACACCCCAAGTTCAAGTGATTCTCATGTCTTGGCCTCCCAAGTAGCGGGGATTACAGGAGCCAGCCATTATGCCCAGCTAATTTTTTTTTGTATATTTAATAGAGATGGGGTTTCACCATGTTGGCCAGGCTGGTCTTGAACTCCTGACCTCAGGTGATCTGACCACCTTGGCCTCCCAAAGTGCTGGGAATACAGGTGTCAGGCACTGCGCCCTGCCCGTTCTCTCTTCAGTCTCCCAATTAACAAACATCTGCGCAGCATCCATTACCTAGAATTGTAGGAAGGTGTAGTATAGGATACAGGTAGTAAAGAGATAAGTGGGTTAGAAAATAATCCCTCATAAAAAGGAGACAAACTGTCAGAGTGGTCCCCTAGCTACACCCGCCACAATTGCCTCCTGAGAAATCCTTGTTCTGCATATAAGCTAAATTCCTGCTCGAATAAATTATTGCTCTTCCTATGATCATTGGGCTGCTGAATAGAGCCAAGGTGTTTCACAGACGTCATAGTTTGTTATCGACTTTATGACCAGTAAAAGTTAATATGGTCACCCCTTTCCTGCAGCAACACATTATCTTTTTTTTTCCCAACACTCATTTAGGTAAAGAACATTTTTCTTAGTATAGTTTTCATTGAATTCCGTATTATCAAGTTTGTATATTTTTAGAGCTTTTGGATCACTATTCCAGCCCACATTTTTCATAGCAATTTGTCTAGTATTTCTTCAAGATCTTTTTATGTTCATTTGAAAACCGAACATGACTTCGTATGTATTCATTAGCAATCCCTGCCGTGGGCCTTTCTGTTTGATTTTTCTGAACCTCATTGTGGCTCATGGTGAAGTAGAAAAAGGCTAACAAAGACCTTGTTCTGAACTTAAAGTGGGTAAGCAAGAGGCTTCAGAGCCATAATCTCTACCAAAATGTTTGTCCACATTGCTGTAACAGGGAGTCATTCAGAATGAGAGTAGAGGAATTTGTCTCCTTTTAAAGAATTGTGTGTGCGTTTTCTACTTTCATGGCTCTGTTGCTTTGCTGGGGAGATTTTGAAAGAGAAGACTCATCATCTTGTACTCCCCGTACCAAGGGGTCTTCAACCCCTAGGTCAAGCAATGACGCCAGAGTTGGTTGCTCTGCCCACTGGTTCCTCTCTGCACCTCCCTCCCAGACCATTTCTCCAGCTCCTCAGCCTTAGAAAAAACAGCTCACTCATGGTGCTCACTGGTGGACTTTGGAGATAAGCTTCTATTCTTGGTTGTTTTTAATTCTCTTCTTAGAGCCAGCCCATGTCTTATCGGTGTAACTTTACTCCCCAAGGATTCCATTCTGTCCTTTAAACACTAGATTTCTCAAAAATAGACTTGTCGGTAAAACTCTGTTGTGACCAACAGGCAAAAGTATTGATTTTGTATGGAGAGTGCCTTTGTCATATTCTGTTCCAGATGCTTTCCTAGAAGTTTTTGGGAAGAACAATTGGAGTAAGAGAAGTTCTTCCGTTATCTGCCCTGGTCTGGGTGTCTTTGGATGACTCTGTCGGCTGACCAGTTGTTTAATCCTGAATTTATGTTGTCGGGGATCATGTGACATGGGGTCTGTATCAGAGTTTCCACAGTTTTTTTCTTTAGTGATTCAGCCTGGAAGGGCCAGGTGCGGTGGCTGATGCCTGTGATCCCAGCGCTTTAAGAGACTGAGGCAGGTGGATGGCCTGAGACCAGCCTGGCCAACATGGTGAAACGCCAGCTCTACTGACAATACAAAAATTAGTCTGGCGTGGTGGCTGTAATTCCAGCTCCTCGGGAGGCTGAGGCAGGAGAATCGCTTGAACCTCAGAGGTGGAGGTGGCAGTGAGCCAAGAATGCACCATTGCACTCCAGCCTGGGCGACAGAGCGAGACTCCGCTGGAATTATAAAAAAAAAAAAAGAATAACCAGGAAGAGCTTCAGTGGGAAGAACAGTAGGAGAAATGAAGGCCCAGGGATCATCTGAAGAGACATACCGATCTCAGAACGGTGATGCCAGCTATAAAAACTGAGTACCACTTATACCATTAGATGAAGAGCGTGTTCTGAAATCCTCCTATTACTACTACATTGTGTTAAAAACTACGTATATGTCTCAACAGTCAGTGTAGCTGAGAATTGATGTCACTGTTTACACTGATTTTTTTTTTTTTTTTTTTTAATTTAATTATAAGACGGGGTTTCACCATGTTGGTCAGGCTGGGCTTGAACTCCCGACCTCAGGTGATCCGCCCGCCTTGGCCTCCAAAGTGCTTGGATTACAGGCATGAGCCACCGCGCCCGGCCTACACTGGTTTTTTTTTTAATACATAGAAATGTTTTTATCTTAACTAATTAAAGATTTGTTAGGAAATCCACTTTCCTTTCATTAAAATAATTGATTCATTCTTTCACTAAATATTATTCTTTGTCAGTGCCCACGGAGGCTTCCCACGCCTTGACGCCCAGAAACCCAGGTGTCTCAGAACTTCTCACTGGCTGACTGGTTCCCCCAAAGTGTCATAGCCTCTCTGGTCCCTAGGCATTTGTTTTGTTTTTAACATGTGTTTCCTCTGTTTTTATACTATTTTCACCAATTTTACAAATGAATTACGTAGAATATGTATTCCCACACACATTCTATCGGAAGTACGTAGGAGGTGATAACGTCTAAAGCCCTTCCCCTTCTCCTCACTGATGGACTTCCTCCCAGGCCTTTTGCTATGTATTTCCAACAGTGGTTGTTTTCGCTTTACATTGTAATCTATGACTTATCGAAAGTTCTGACTTTTTCCTTACTCATTAAAGTAAACATAAACCTTGGCCATAGAATACTGCAGGTACATAATGTTCTACAATATGGGTATGCAAAATAGAATGGTTTATTTAACATTCCCTTGTTGGTGAACAATAATCATTTAGATTTTTAACTTACCCCTGTTGATTATAGTGCTATCATAAACATCCTTATACACGCCTCGCTGTGCATGTTTTTTGTAGTATTTCTCTAGGGTAAATTGATTCCCAGAAGTACACTTGTAGAGTCAAAAGGCCATCATGTTTACACTAGGCACGGTGGCTCACTCCTGTAATCCCAGCCTTTGGGAGGTTGAGGTGTTCGAGACCAGCCTGACCAGCATTGAGAAACCCTGTCTCTACTAAAAATACAAAGGTTAGCTGGACGTGGTGGCACGCACCTGTAATCCCAACTACTCTGGAGGCTGAGGCAGGAGAATCATTTGAACCCGGGAGGCAGAAGTTTCAGTGAGCTGAGATCACACCACTGTACTCCAGCCTGTGAGACAGAGCAAGATTCTATCATCTCAAAAAAAAAAGGTCATGCATGTTTAAAATATTAACACGGCCAGATAATCCTCCAAAATAGTTATACTAAGTCTCATGCCACCCTTCTGCCTCACTAATTGAGGCGTTTTTTAAATTTATTATAAAATATTTGAGATACAAAAGATAGAATAGCATAACACCCATGAAATGACATTAACGACAAATTTAAGAGTCTTGTGTCTCTCCCCAAATGCATTGTTTTTTCCACTACATTTCCCTTCATTTCTCTGACTTTACCTGTATTGTGTATGTCTACTTTTACTATGTATTTATTATCCTAATGCTGTTTTCTGAAAAGATACTGTATACATTCTGGGTGTTTTTGTATGTTTTTGACCCACCACTATATTTACGTGACCGGCCTGTGTTGATAACTTAGCCTGGCACTAAAGCCGCTCTCCAAATTCTTGTGTACATGTCCTTGTGCACATGTGCATGAGTTGATGGTACTTACTGAGGAGTTGATGGTTTTCACTAAGTAGTGATAAAACTCTTCTCCCGAGGGGTCCTCCCCCTCAACCCTGGCTTCAAGCATAGTATCAGTTTCTCATATTTTCAACACTTGGTGTTTTTAGACTTTGTAATTTTTGTCAACCTCATGCGTGTGGAAAGGCGATTTCATTTTAATGTATGTTTCCCTGACTTCATAGTTTAATATTTTCAACCATTGAGCCTCTTCTAGGAATTCCCTATTCCTGTCTTTTATCTAATCTTCTCTTGGGCTATATTATAATCTTTTCTTACTGGCTACTCCTAATTCCTTACCTGGATAATATTGCTGAGGTATCTTTCCTTTTCATTGCTCTACTGTGTCCTTTTGATGACAGACAGCACGTGTGATTTGTGCTGTTCTCCCATGCAGTCTCTTGCTTACGTCATTAGGTCTGGGGCTGAATTTTGTATGTGGTTTGAGGGATCCAATTTTATTTTTTCTTCCCAGATACACAGTTTATTAAATGATCCATTCTTTGCAGCATCTACAGTGCCCCATTTGCAATATATGACATCTTCATGTATGTGTGGAGCTCTTTCTCAGTTTTCTGTTCTATTCATTTGGTCTATTTACCTTTTGCTATGCCTGTACATATTTCACTGTCTCTCTTTTTTTGTTTGTTTGTTTTTTGTCTTTTGTTTTTTGTTTTTTGAGACAGGGTCTCGCTGTGTTACCCAGGCTGGACTCAAACTCCTGGGCTCATGCAGTCCTTCAGCCTCAGCCCCCATTCATTCTCTAGTGTAGCCAGCTCACTGTAACCTCAGATTCCTGGGCTTAAGTGATCCTCCCACTTTAACCTCCTAGAAGGTGTGACTACAGGTGTGCACCACCACGCTTGGCTAATTTTTTTATTTTTGTAGAGACCAGGTCTTGCTGTTACCTAGGCTGTTCTTGAACTCCTCATCTCAAGTAATTCCCCTGCCTCTGCCTCCCAAAATGCTGTGATTATAGACGTGAGCCCCATTGCACCAGGCCAAATCTCTGTAAAAGATAATCCATTTTAAAAATCAGTAAATTATGGCCAGGTGCAGTGGCACACACCTATAATCCCAGTGCTTTGGGAGGCCGAGGTGGGAGGATAGCTTGGGGCCAGGAGTTCGAGACCAGCCTGGGCAACATAGTGAAGTCCTGTATCTATAAAGACAAAGAGAGAGATTTAAATGTGGAGGAGAGACTTACACATTTACCCACGTAGTTACCATTTCTGATGCTCTTAATTCCTTCGTGTAGACCTGTTTTTCATTTGGCAACATTTTCTTCTGTTTGAGGCACTCCCTTGAATATTTTCTCTAGTCTACTGGTGAAGAATTCTTTCAGCTTTTATATCTCTGGGAAAAAGTCTCTATTTTGCCTTTGGATTTTAAAAGATTTTTGCTGGGTATGTCTGAGAATGTAGAGGAATAAACAAACTCTGTTTCCTCTACTATAATCTCACTTCACACTTCTGACACCAGCTGTGCCGGGTGAGGGGATAGTTTCCCTAGACATCAAGCAGGCAATTCATTCTGCGACGACACCAGCTAGGTGTCCACCAATTTGATTCTGACACCATCTGCCCAGAAATAGCGTCAGATCCCACAGGTTGAAGCCTTATCCTCCAAGAATGCCCCCCACTTCCAATGCCAGTCTCCAGCCCCAGGTTGTTTTACCTGTTTTTCTTACTGAATAGCTATAAATTGGGGTTCCCACAGCCCCCTTCTTGGGTTTGATTAATTTACCAGAGCAGCTCACAGAACTCAGGGAAATGACATTTACTGGTTTATTATAAAGGACACACATAAAGGGTTGCATAGGATGAGGTTGGGGAAGGAGTGTGGAGCTTCCATGCCCTCCCCAGGTACGCCACCCTCTAGGAACCTCCTTGTGTTCATTCATTCAGAAGCTCTCCAAACCCAGTCCTTTGGGGGCTTTAATGGAAGCCGCATTACATAGGCGTGGTTGATTGCATCATAGGCCATTGGTGATCAAATGGGCGGTTGTCTATTCAACTTGAAACTGCTTTGAAATGCATCATGAACACAGTGGCTCTTTGTCAGTTAATCGAGCGCTGTTTATCAGGCATTGAAGAATCCAGCAGCTCCTCACACAGTTCCAGAGTCAGGTCTAGGGGAGAGGTTATCTTCTTTCATTCCTCAGGTAGATAGCATGATCCCTTCTAAACCATTTCCATTTTATGGTGGAACTCTTCTGGGCACTGCCATCCCCATTGCAGTGTTTCTCTGACATCACCCCCAGACAGCATGGGTATTTCAGGTTTCAGGGTCATTTTATGTTCTTCAGTCATAGGGGCAGTTTCAATGAAGGTCCCATATCAAGATAGTAAGTGTCTTTCAGATGGCAGTTCTCTAGTCCAAAGTCCCAGTAGCTGTCGCCAGGAGGTGCTCACAGGCTTTTGCCATAAACCTCCGTCTAGGCCCCCCACGGGCTATGCCTCCAGGATGTGTCCACACCTGCAGTCAGCTTCTACTCTGCGCTCTGCGGGCTTGGGCAATCTTACTGGCTCCCATTTAGCTCGTCCAATTAATATGGCTCAAAGGGTGGACTTAAATTCCTTCTGTTTTGTAGTACTGTGTAGAGGGAGCATTTCCCACTGAGATGTAACGTCCGTTGCATAATAAAGAGACACAGCTATTTCCCATGAAGTGTGATCAAATATATACTTCTCTCTAAACCTTTACCGTAATTCCATCAACCCTTGCTCTCCTAACGGTATCCTTCATTAGGGCTTTATCAACAGGTTTTGGTCGTACAATTCAGTGCTAAGTAGGGGAAGTGTTCCCTGGACAGACTATTATCCATTCCTATAAAAGGCCGAGGTGGGTGGACCAGGAGTTGAGACCAGCCTGACCAACATGGGGAAACCCTGTCTTTACTGAAAATACAAAAATTAGCCAGGCATGGTGCCGCGCGCCTGTAATCTCGGCTACTCGGAAGGCTGAGGCAGGAGAATCCCTTGAACCCTGGAGGCGGAGGTTGCAGTGAGCCAAGAGTGCACCATTACACTGCAGCCTGGACAACACAGCAAGACTCCGTCTCGAAAAAAAGAATTAGGTAAAGAGACACAACTTCTTTATATAAAGCCTACTTAAACATCCCAGCTTTGATCATCCTGTCAATCCTTAGGTTTTTTATGTTCTCTCAGTCTAATTGTAGCCCAAGTCAGGGCTTGCCCAGTGGGTTTTGGTAGCACAGTGCCTGAGGCTCCCATATCAATGAGTCCCAGGAATTTCTCTTCACTACCCAGAGCATTTTCCCACCTGTGTCCATAAGGCTATGGGTCTCCAGCAGGGGGCTGGGCCAAGAGACCCTTGCTGTCTGTCAGTCTTTATCTTGATTAATCTGCCTGACTATTGCACAAGCAATTTCAGAGCAGATTCTTCATTGTAATCTCTGCCTCTGACTTTTTAAATTTCGCCAAACTAGGGTAAATGTAGCAAACATTTTTGGAACTCCTTAAAGTTGAGAGACCAGCAGGACCTTCCTTTGATCTATCCAGACTTTCACAGTGTTGCATTCAAACATTTGTTTTAATCTCATGTTTTTTCAGTTTCCATTTTAGTCATCCCATTTTTTTTTATTTCCATAGGTTATTGGGGAACAGGTGCTGTATGGTTATATGAGTAAGTTCCTTAGTGGTGATTTGTGAGATTTTGGCGCACCCATTGGCTGAGTAGTATACACTGCACACATTTGTAGTCTTTCATCCCTCACCCCTTTCCCACCTGTTCCCCTGAGTCCCCAAAGTCCATTGTGTCATTCTTACGCCTTTGCATCCTCATAGCTCAGCTCCCACTTATGAGTGAGAACATATGATGTTTGGTTTTCCATTCCTGAGTTACTTCATTTAAAATAATAGTCTTCAGTCTTATCCAAGTAGCTGTGAATGCTATCAATTCATTTTTTATGGCTGAGTTGTATTCCATCATATATGTATACCACAGTTTCTTTATCCACTTGTTGATTGATGGGCATTTGGGCTGGTTCCACATTTTTGCAGTTGTGAGTTGTGCTCCTATAAACATGCGTGTGCAAGCATCTTTCTTGAATAATGACTTTTTTCCCTCTGGCTAGATACCCAGTAGTGGGGTTGCTGGATCAAATGGTGATTTCTACTTTTAGTTCTGTAAGGAATTTTCCATAGTGGTTATACTAGTTTGCGTTTCCACCGGCAGTGTAGAAGTGCTCCCTATTCACATCCATGCCAACATCTTTTTTTTTTTCTTTTCTTTTCTTTTTTTTTTTTTGTTTGAGGCAGAGTCTCACTCTGTCACCCAGGCTGGAGTGCCGTGCTGCAGTCTCGGCTCACTGCAACCTCCGCTTCCTAGGTTCAAGCGATTCTCCTGCCTCAGCCTCCTGAGTAACTGGGGCTACAGGGACACACCTCCACGCCTGGCTAATTTTTGTTAGCGTTTCGCCATGTTGGCCAGGCTGGTCTTGAACTCTTGACCTCAAGTGATCTGCTCACCTCAGCCTCCCAAAGGGCTGAGATTACACGCATGAGCCACCATGCTTCGCAATTATTTTTTGATGTTTGGATTGTGGCCATTCTTGCAGGAACCAGGTGGTATTGCTTGGTGGTTTTGTTTTGCATTTCCCTGATCTTTAGTGATGTTGAGCACTTTTTCATTTGTCTGTGGGCCATTTGTATATCTTCTTTTGAGAATTGTCTACTCATGTTCTTAGCCCACTTTTTGATGGGATATTTTTTCTTGCTAATTTGTTTTATTCATCCTATTTCTTAATAATCATCTAAAGATTTCCACCCTACTGGGACAAGTCCCATGACTCTTCCCTTTGTTTTACCTCTTAGTTTCACCCCTATCCATGTGTTCTTATTCACCTTATTTGTTAATAACCATAATTCCCACCTTCCCCAGAGGAGTCCTTTGAGCTTTTGTCCCAACTCTTTGCCATTCTCTTGTTAATTAACTTAACGTTTACATTGGCATTTGTAAGACCCATGAGGGAAAGCAAGGTAGCACATCTCATAAGGCTTCTTGAACTATCAGTTTTGTAGCAGCAAGGTTAAATGGGGTGTCCACATGGAAGCGGCACCCCTGATTACAGCCTTTACCATGACTTGGGTAGCAGGCATATTCAGCAGGTGAATAACGCGGCGGTCATAGAGCAAGTCCCCACCTGGATTGAATACAAGCATATCAGCTGCTTCAACTTGACATTTGTAGGTGGAGAAAGGCAATCCCCCTTCTTCCAGCATTCAAAACCAAAGATACTGCTCCCAAATTAGTTACTCTCACAGTCCATTTGAGTAAAGGGAAACTGATGATACCAATCTAATAAATGAAACAGTTCCTTTACACTATACCCTCTGCTTTCAGTAGTCTCTTGGTTTTGCGCTTTTCCCACACTGTCTGCCTTCTTGGTGCCCAAAGGCCTTAGGGTTGCTTTCTGATGTCTCTGCATAATTTTTCCCTTGTGGGAGCGGGGTTCTTTGAGGCTAGGGGCTGAAGCATAGACCGACTGAAGTCTGAGCTTGGTCTGGCCTCAAGGTTTGGCCCAGTACTCTCTTTTTACTTTCATTCTAGCTATTACAGATAATAATAACCAAGGGGTTGCACATTTTGCTTGTTTCTTATTAGTTTGCATTTCTTCATGCATTCAGCAAACCAACTTCCACAGAGTTAGATCGATCCACCTCTAAATTCCATTGGTAACTTTTACCTTTAATGAATGATGGCGGCCCAGCTGCCGCTTGATACCATGGGTGACCACGTGGATACCCAGGCCTCAAAGGTTTCTCACCCCCCAACCCCTCTATTCGTTTTCTTCCCGAACGTGAGCTAGGGATGTCCTAGCAATCCCGATTCTGACACCAATTCTGAAGATGCCGAGGAATGAACAAACTCGGTTTCTCTCACTACTGTTACACACCACAGCTGTGACACAAGATGTGGGGGAGGGAGCTCCCCAGACATCAAGTAAGCAGCAGACACCAGCTGGGCATCCTCCAATTCAATTTGGACACTATCTACCCAGAGAGGTGTTGCATCACACAGATTGAGGGTTCAGTCCCACAGGACCGCCCGCAACTTCTGATACCAGTTGCAAGCCCCAGATTGTTTTAGCTGTGCGTCCGACCAACTTGCTGTAAATCGGGGTTCCTACGCCCTCCTCCTCAGGTTCAGTTAATTTGCTAGAGCAGCCCACAGAACTCAGAGAACATTGATGTTTACTGGTTTATTATAAAGGATATTACAGAGGATGCAGATGAATGAAGAGGTGCCCAGGGCAAGGCATTGGGAAGGAGCACAGAGCTTCCATGCCCTTCTTGCATGAGCCACCCTCCAGGAAGCTCGTTGTGTTCAGCTACCCAGAAGCTCTCCATACCCTGTCATCTTGGGTTTTTGGGTAAGCTTCACTATGTTTGCATGATTGATTAAATCACTGGCCATTAGGGATCAACTAAACCTTAGCCTCTCTCCTCTCCCTGGAGGTTCAGAGATGGGTCTGAAGGTTCTGACCCTCTGATCCTGCCTTGGTTTTTCCATTGACCGTTGCCCATCCCGAAGCTACGTAGAGGCAGCCGGCCTTCATTGAAATAATCAGCACACAAAAAGACACTTCATCTTCTATAGTAGGTGGGCTTACCTTACACCAAGACTGTTGAAGTGAGGGGTTTTAGGAGAGAAAGTCTAGGTGCTGGCTGGGCACTCAAATAAAATGACAGATGTTCACCTCAGGCATCAACACAGCGTATGCAGTGAAGGGAAACTGCAGAATGACAGCTATGCGGCAGGCTTGGAGAACCTCTAGTCAGTTCAGGTCTGGATATCAGGAGGCCAGAGGGCGTTTGGTAGAATATCTGATAGAATGGAGAGCTGGGAAATATCTGAGGATTTGGTGAGGGCAAATGGTGCCAATGAGCTAGAAAGACAATTGGAAACTCCAAAGAAAACAAGCAAATTTTACAAGAAGGGATATATAGTCTCAGTATATTGTTTGATCCTGCAGTGGATACTGTTTGTATAGTCATGAAGTACAGCAGTGGTTTCTTTATTTAACCAAAACTGATGATGTAACTATTGGGTACAAACGGAAGAAGTGAGATGGGTATTGTGTCATTGAAGGATGTCAGTACATTAGAACTAAAGTGGCTAAACCGGAAATAGCCGTGTGAGCATGTCACTTAGAGATACAGAGATGCCTCCCAGGAGAAATAGTAAAGGTGCTTCCGCCAGCAAGGCAGCCATTATAATCTCTCTGAGCTAGTGGGTTTTGAAAGACCGTGTGCATCTATTTGTTTTTTAATTGTCTTAGATTATTCTTAAAAAGTAAAATAAATGTATATAGAAAGGACCGCAGTCACGAAGTCATAGGTTGAATGGCTTTTATTCTGAAAGTTCTAAGTCAATATGAGATTGTTTTTCCTTTAGAAACATTCATATGTATATGGTTAGATTCCCAAACTAGTCCACAAATATAGGTTTTAGTGAAATTAAAGTCTTACATCCTATTCCTTTTGACCTAGTTTAAAAATCAAAAGAAGAAAATTGACCAACTTTGGAGTCCGTTCTAATAATCCAACTGAGAAAGGATGGTTTGGAGTTTTCTGCACACCTATTGAGTTCACCACTTATTCTCTGATGCAGTTTGGTTTCTGATTAGGCTTCTCACCTAATGGCTCGCAGGGGATGCTATGCACGTTAGATTCTGAACTTAGCTGTTGCTATAAAAAGCTGAAGACGACCTTGAAGCGCTTCATCTTCCTCAATGACAGGTTGACACTGGGAGTGCATATTTAGCTTGTCATGAAAGGGACCGTAAGCTGGTCCCTTCCTCATCATTCTGTACCCAAAGCCCTTCCCTACTCACGTGCACCTCCAAACCAGGGCTTTTTCCAAATCTCTGCTTCTGTTGTTATTTGGACAGCCCATTCAGTCCGCTGACCTTATTCCCTTATCTGGATGACACCGCTCAAGAGCCGCCACTCCTTAACAGCCTCTCCAGACCTCTACCCACTTCTCCATACACCCCTCTTCATGTTCTCCTCCGGGACCCCACCTGTGCTCACTGCCGTATTCATATACATTTCCCATTGTTTGCTTGCCTGTACACTTGTTGATAGCAGGGACCACCATGTTGCCTTTATCATCACATGCCCATGCAAGGGTTGGTACATAGCAGGCTCTCAATAAATATTTAAATGGATTCAAAAATTATCAGGCAGATTGAGTTAATACAAAGTTACAACTAAAAACTAGCTTCTCTTAAAATCCTCATGCCCCGACCCACTAACCTAATGGCCAGAGTCCAAGCAAGATTCAGCCGTGGTCTGCTCTGAAGGTGGAAATTCCCTCCATGGGTTATTTCACTGATGTACTTAACTTGGTCTTCCTTCTTTCTAATTCCATTTTATTTCGTTTTCCTTCTTCCTTTGTTTAAAATACGTGCCTCATCTTTGGCTTTGAGACAAAAGGTATCATCTATCAAGTTGTATCCCTTTCCCGATCTCCTATTAGCTAGGGAGAAGGGAGCTTATTTTAGCATTCACAGTTTGTTAACATACAGCAGGCCATGCCTTGTTCTTGATTTGATTTTTCCTGTGGCTCAGCTGCATGGGGGATAAGAACATCCCTTCCCCCACAGCATGAAGCTGGATGCCCTTTCTGGTGGCATATCCCATTTCTGTTTTGAGCCCGTACATATTGAATGGTACATAAGATGTTTAACATTCTAGAAAATAAACCACCAGACTTCTGTTTAACCCCAAATGGAAACGATTTTGCTCTTCTTGTTATGCAAGTAACCCACGCTCACTTTAAAACGATTTTCAAGTATAAAAAGCTAAAAAGAAGAAAGTAAAATCACCATAAGCCTACTATCCAAAGATTAATGCTCTTCGACTATTTCGCGTGTGGTATGTATCCTTAGATACTTGCTTTCTATGCATATAATTTTCTTACAAAAATAGTTTTACTATTCACACCTGCTTTTTTTAAAAGTTACATATGTCGCTGTACATCATTATTAATTGCATAACATTTCATGATATAAATGTACAATAACTTACTGAATTTTTCTTTTGAGATTGGGCATTTATATTGGACATAGGTGGAAAAAAATCAAATAGTCAAGAAACTGGCTCTGCTGTTTTTAATAGACAAACCCTAGAAACAACCTAAAATGTTGATGTGTTCCAAGAAGAAATGCCAGTTACTGTGGTGTAATGTATATGTAGACACATCACTTTTTCAAATAAGATCAAAAATTGCAGAAATATAAACATGAAGTCATTAGTCGCCTAATTTTACGTCCTGGAGATCACCACCCTTAACATTTGACATGGAACTCTTTTCAGGCTTTTTTTCTCTATGGATATAGGAAAAATTTTAGTGAGGTCTGTGGTTGCGTAGTTTTTTATATTACACATATCTCTGCAACTTTAATTTTTCTCCTTTATATTTCTTGAAAATCTTTTGAAGTCATCAATGGAGATTAAACTTCAACCTGCCCTCCCTCCCCTCTACACACACACTAACACCTATCCCTTCTGCAGGTTGGTAACGTTGGAGCTTTGTAATTTACCTGCCAAGGGACTTTGGGAATTTATTCCTTGGTTCATTCAAAATAAATAAGTCCATTTGACTGATTGCATGCCATATGCAAGGCCCTGGGGAAACTAAGCTGCTTATGACCTGAGCTTAGAGTCCAGGGAGGAAGCCTGGAGTGTGCATTTGTCATGATGGTAAGATCGTGCTGTGGCAGCACGGATGTTGCTATGGAAGCAGAGGAAGGACATCTCGATAAGGCCGAGGATGTCATGGTCACTGACAGATTATTTGAACAGACCTAGGTTCAAATCCTGGTATCTGTGCCAAACATGGAGGCTCACATCTGTAATCCCAACGCTTCGGGAAGCGGAGGTAGGAGGGTCATTTGCGCACCGGAGTTCAAGATCAGCCTGGGCAAAATAGCAAGTCCTCATCTCTACCAAAACAAAAAACAATTAGCCACACATGGTGGCACCACTCAGGAGGCTGAGATGGGAGGATTGCTTCAGCCAGGAGTGTGAGGCTTCAGTGAGCCATGATCACACCACTGCCCTCCAGCTCGAATGACAAAGCTAGACCCTGTCACTAAAAAAATAAAAATAAAAATTCTAGTATCTGTCACTTGTTAACGGAAACATCAGGTAAGCTGGGTATAGTAATATGTGCCGCACAATGCCAGCATGAATATTCACTGAGAAAATGATTATAGAAGAGGATTGAATGTCCGTTTGTAGATGTCTGGTTAAGTAAATCAACCATGGCATATTAATTAATGCAATATTATGCAGCTATGAGAAATGAGATCATTCTATGTGTTCTGGTAGGGTCTAACTCAGACGTGTTATTAATAGAAAAGTGTGTGGTTTGCTACGATTTATGTGAAAACCTTTTTAAAGATGCGATGGTAGATAGTTATACTTGTATTTACATAGACTATCTGAAAGGATATTCAAGTAACTCAACAGTGCTTGCCTTTGAGGCAGGGAACTGGGATCAGGAGTAGGAAGAAAATTTACTTTCCAATTACACTCACTTATGCTGCTTCAATTACCCTAGACGTATACTATATGTGAAGAAGAGTTTTAAAATCATGAATAAAGTGTGTCGTTAAGGCAGTATCAATTTAATACAGCTATTCAAATATTTTTATATGGGACTTTTCGCAGTCTTTTCATGTAGTAGTTATAAGCATGGACTTGCAGGTATGCTTACTGGCTATAGAATCTTGGAAAAGTGAATCACTCTAAACCTCCCTTTTCTTCTATAAAATAGGAAGTAATAATAACGACCTTATTGAGGGTGTCATGAACATAAGATAACAAAATTGAGTGGAAAGCAGTTGACATGGTGCATAGTATATTATTATAAACGCTCAAGCGTTTGTTGTGTAATAATCAATACTAAAGGTCTATATCAGTGGTATTGATAATAATGTAACTCCGCTGCCTTCTATCAAAAAGGGAGACTTGTGGGCTCACACAAATGGAAGTCTGTGGCGTGTCTGCCTTTGCTTATGGCTGAATCGGTCACCTCCCTTGAAGTCATTGGGACTCAGCCTCTCTCCAGCTCTTTCTTTTGTGTTGGCCCAGTTCCCAAGTAGCTCCAGGCTCGCACCCTGCTGGCCTGATAATGCCCAGTGAAAAGAACCCAGTACTTTCCCAGTGGTTCCCAAGAAAAATTGCAGGATTGACTGACTCATCCTGCATTGGTCATGGGCTCATCCTTACCCCAGACACGTGAGCCTTGGGATTGAGGCCAGGATTGAGCACTCACCTCTACAACGTTGATGGGAAGAGTCTTCCTAAAATGTTGAGCAATCTCAAGTCTTTTGTTTTCATGCTTGGAGACTAACAGAAACTAAGAACCTCTGTAGTGCTCCTTCCCCAGTGGAAAAAAATAGGGGCAACAGATATCAGGCAGGCAGACGATGGATGTTCCCCACTGGCTCCAGTGGTCATTCTTTTGAGGTTTTGTTTGTTCTTGTTTTGAGAGACAGAGATGGGAGTCTTGCTCTGCTGCCCAGATTGGTCTCAAACTCCTGGGCTCAAGTGATCCTCTTGCCTCAGTCTCCCAAGTACCTGGGACTACAGGTGCATTACCGTCGCACCCAGCTCTAACATTTTCCTACGTAGATTTTCAGAAATGCTTACCAGTACCCCTTTTTGATTGCAGAGGCGTGTTATTGTCCATGAGGCTGAGGTTTTAACATTAGCACCTACCTTGTTTATAGTACAAATTACCCTGGAAAGTTCTGTCAGAAGGTGCCACATGGAGTTCCACACAGAATCTCACATAGCCAGGCTTTACTACTGCTCGGGACCCAATGGCCCGTCCTTCTGTTGAGTGCTGGATAAATTGGTTGTTTTACTGTTAGGGGGCATGCAATGTAAACATGTGTGCATAAACAATGAATACCTCTCTGGTCAGCACAGTGCTCACACCGTGAGCTAACAGAAATTGAGATGATCAAGAGAAGAGGTTTCCCTCTACCCTGATGCTCAACCCAGGGCAGGGTGGTATAGACAGAGGTCACCTGTGCTATTTAAATCCTGCCATATGGTTTATTGTTTTACCAAGCATGTACACTTGATTTTTCTAGGTTAAGCATGAAAATAATGCTGCTCCATCCAATATGGAAATTCTTAGCCCTTTTCAGGAGAGTCTAATTATTGCACCCATGTTCAGATCTGAGGCCAAACTGGTAATATGTGGTCTCCACAAATCCGGTTCTCCCCTCGCTGTTAACTAAACAGGGGAGGAAAAATAACAGGAGAACCCAGCAGGAACCTCCGTTTGGGAAAGAAGAAACGACATAAAGTAGTCTCCTCCTTCTTGTCGTGTCCTCAACAGGGATAGCAGCTCATAGAGCCGATAAGTCCACCCCGAGTCCACCTCCCGGGAGGAATTCTGGGGCTGCCCCTCATTCACACCTCACTCACTTCTGGTGTGGCTTTCTGACCTAGCGATTGATTTCCTTAGAGGTTCAATATCATGGGCCTTCACTTTCTAGACTTAGTGATTCTCTGGCAGTAAAAGTTCCTTTAAATTTTAGTAGCTTGTCCATCTGGCATTTAGGTTTCGTCAATTTATGATTTGGTGCTTAGTAACCAGAGTCCTACATGAAAACTGGTCCTGGTCTTTTGGATTTAGGTCTCAGCTACTTAGCAGCAGACCTCTGGAAATTTCCCTAACCTACAGTTCTATGCTTCCATAGATTCTTTGCCTCATGGCAATCTGCAAGGGTAGCCTGGGAGGGAGAGGCAAAACTAATAGCCCCCAGCCTGTTGGCCAGTGGGTGGTTCTTTACTGCGGAGGCACAGGGCCCTACGAGCTCTGGGTCCCAGACTCGTTTCCAACTTGGCCTTCCTTCTGTTGATTTTATTTTTATTTTTTGAGACAGTCTTGCTCAGTCACCTAGGCTAGATCGCAGTGGTACCAGCCTCCACCTCCTGGGTTCAAGCAGTTCTCGTGCCTCAGCCTCCTGAGTAGCTGGGACTACAGGTGCGTGCCACCACGCCGGGCTCACGTTTGTGTTTTTAGTAGAGTCAGGGTTTCACCAGGCTGGTCTCAAACTCCTGGCCTCAGGTGATCTGCCCACCTCGGCCTCAAAGTGCTGGGATTACAGGCGTGAGCTACGACACCCAGCCCAACTGTTGACTTTAATTTGGGCAGAGAATACAGCTCTGTGTCTTCTTAGACGGCTTTCTGCAGAGAAGGCCTCCATAGCAAAGCTGTTTTCTTTGAGGCGGGCCAGCCTCAGATGAAGTTTCTCTATATCTGCAGTGTCATCCTGGCAGCCAGAAGAAGTGACCAGCACACTCTGCCACTCTAACAAGGCCTGAATTACCATATGATGGCACCATAGCCATCTTGACTCAGCCAATTCCGCAGGCTGTCACTGACAAACAGCGCACTTCCAGGTTCCCGACTCACAGCGCTTTCAGCAGAAAGGAGAGTTCTTTGGCTAATGTCACCGGAAAGTCTAGGAAAGACCAGCTGCTGCCCAGAGTCTTGAGTGGCGGTCTCAGACCCCTCTCTCTCCTTCTCTCCACTCTGCTTTCCCCTGGGGAGGCCCCATTCTCAGGCAGCTTTAGGCTCCTCACTTACCAACCCTACTGGAAAGACATACCCGCTTCTTGCCAGGTAGTTCCGGAAACATTCCTGGGATTAGCCTTTGCTCCCCCAGCCTTGGTCATGGGCCATTCAGCCTGTTCGCGGAGGGGTGGGGAGGACAGGGTGGGACGCAATGATTAGCCAGGCCGGGATCACCTGTGTGCACAGATGCACCTGGACCCCGGAAGGGATGGCTCCCCAAGGAACATACAGGGAGCTTCTGCCCGATAAAGAGGGAATGTTTGCTGGCAGGCCCACACACGGACTTGACGGAACGGCTGGAACAGAAGCTGAAGTCCAGCAAGCAAATTGTCCTTCCGGGGCCATCAGAGTAATGTTTTTAATTCAGCACTGCAGTAGAAAGATAACGTGTGCCACTGAGGCAAGCCACATTGTAAATACACACACACACACACACACACAGAGATGGAATAATTCTAATGCTACCCTTGACCCATTAACAATACTGGGGTTAGAGGTGCCCTGACACAGTAAAAAATGTAGATATGTCTTTTGACTCCCCCAAACTTAACTAATAGCCGCTGTTTGGGGTTTTCATTATTATTATTTTAGTGACGGGGGCCTTGCTACGTTGCTCAGGCTGATCTTGAACGCTTGGCCTCCAGCCACCCTCCCAAGTAGTTGGGATTATAGGTGTGAGCCCCGCACCCAGCCCCAATAGCCTACTGTTGACTGGAAGCCTTACCAGTAACGTAAACAGTCAATTAACACATTCTGTATGTTACATGTATTATATACTGTATTCTTACAATTAAGTTAAAGAGAAAATGTGATTAAAGAAGGTTTGGTGTGAATGAAAGTGGAATCCATAGGATGGATCTCCTTCATCAGCCAAGCAGGACTAGAGGTGAGGGTGTGTGAAGCAGTCCATGCTGGCCAGAGTGGGGTTTGCCTGAGTGTCTCACTCTTTTCCCCTAAGATCTAAAGCTGGGTTTCTCCAACTTTAAGATGTATTGGAATCACCTGGAAGGCATGTTAGATTGCTCAGCCGCCCCATTCCCAGAGTTTCTGATCCAATGCATCTTAGGTATGCTCTAGCATTTCCATTCCCCAGCAGCTGACCTTGGTCCAGGGTTCAACGTATAGAAGGCAAATGGGCATACAGAGCAGCTGGATGCAAAAAAAAAGGCATAAGGAAGGGAAAATAGATTTACTATTCATTACTGGAACTGGATCGTCATAAAATTCATCCTCGTCATCTTCACATTCAGGAAGCTGTGGTGAAAGAAAAAGAGGAGGGGTTGGTCTTACAGTCTCAGAGATGGCAGAGGAGGAAGAAAACCTGCATATAAGTGGACACACTCATGGCTGGATGCAGTGGCTCATACCTGTAATCCCAGCACTTGGAAGGATGAGGCGGGAGGACTGTCTGAGCCCAAGAGTTCAACGCCAGCCTAGGCAACATAGGGATGTCCTGTCTCCACCAAAAAAATTTAAAAATTAGCCAGACGTTGTGGTGTGCACCTGTGGTCCCATCTACTCAGGAGGCTGAGATGGGAGGATTCCTTGAGCCTGTGAAGTGCAGTGAGCTGAGATCACACCACGGCACTCCAGCCTGGGCAACAGAGCAAGACCCTGTCTCTAAAAAAATAAAATAAGTGGACGTATACAGTCCAAACCCATGTTGTTCAAGGGTCAGTTGTATTTTATTTACTTCATTTAACATGTGATCACTATCGAGATTGTTGAGATATTTCACCCTGTTTTGTACAAAGTCTTCAAAATTCAGTGTGTATTTTACACTTACAGCACGTGTCAGTTTGGATGAGCTAGCAACCAGTGGCTATCTTTGTAGACGGTGCAGGATTAGCTGGTAACTTTCCACAGAGGAGCTGGATATGTCTTCCACTGATAAATTATTACTTACGTTTTCACATCCTGGGGAGTTGTTTTGAAATTGCAAATCTTCTCATTAGAAGAATCTGCCTCAGACAGGACGCAGTGGCTCACACCTGTAATCCCAGCACTTCTGGAGGCCAAGGCTGGCGGATCACGAGGCAAGAGATGGAGACCATCCTGTCCAACGTGGTCTCTACTAAACCCCGTCTCTACTAAAAATACAAAAATTAGCTGGGTGTGGTGGCGTGTGCCTGTAGTTCCAGCTACTCTGGAGGCTGAGGCAGGAGAATCACTTGAACTCGGGAGGTGGAGGTTGCAGTGAGCTGAAATTGCACCACTGCGCTCCAGCTTGGGTGACAAAGAGTGAAACTCCATCTCAAAAAAAAGAAAAGGAGAATTTGCGTGAAAATGAGCCTAAATACAAATTTTTGTGCTGAGTATCTGATTGGTGCCATTGAGTCCCTGGAACACCTGTCATATGCATACAATTAGTACTTAACAACTGCTTAATCATCTGTCTTCTCTCTTGGACTCAAGCCCCTAATCTCTCTTGCTTACCTCTGTTCCCTAAGCCCAACGCCTGGTACCTAGAAGACCCTCTGTGGATATTTTATAATTGAATTGTAGTTAAATTAAAAAGTTAGGTAAGGGCTTCTCATTTGCCAGCCTTGGTGACAAAATGGAGAAAGTAATACTGGTTGAAGCCCAAGACTGCATGTTTGCAGTATTTGTTTCTCTGATGAAGGACCGTTTGTAGTCTGTGACTAGTTGTGTTACTATTCAATTACTCTTTCTCTCATTGAATATACAGCATATAGAGAGAGCGATTGAAAATCTACAGAAACCCAGGCTCTGTGCCAAGCATTGGGTGTACAAAGATCAATGGGAAACAGTCCCTGCCTTAAAGGAAATGAGAAACAGATAAGTCTTAGAGTAATACCTAATAAGTGTCATGATACAAGTAAACACCGAGTGTTTGGGAGCATAAGGAAGGGGGTCCAGCCCAGGTCGGAGAACAGGAGATGGGCAGGAGAGAGTCATGGTGGAAAGTCAATTTCAAAGTCCCATGGCGCCTGAGATATTCTTAGCATCCAGCCCCATGCCAGGCACATGATGTGTTGAATCAATGAACAAAGTGACTCCTGAACCTAATGCTAGAGGATCGCCGGTTTTGTCCATCTGGGTGTGGACGGACGATCATGGCAGGTGAAGCGACTGTGCGTGACAGCCTGGCCTCCAATGCTAGAATCCTGGCTCTAGGGAATGACAAGATGCTGAGTGGGGTGGAGCAGAGGGGTGAGAGCTGGCACGAGCCCGCAGCATTTGGCAGGCCAGCCCACAAACTGCCTCCCTTCTTGTTCTTGTCCATATGACCGGTGACGAGAGATCGCACTTTCTTATTACAGGCAAAGCGAAGGCTGGAGCTAGGAGAAAGCGGTCATCAGTACCTCTCAGATGGTTTAAAAACCCCCAAGGGCAAAGGAAGAGCTGCACTACGAAGTCCAGATAGTCCAAAAAGTAAGGATCCTTTCATCTCTTTCCTTATTCTCCTTGGTGTGGAATTTCCAACTTTCAAAGCTTATGGCCGGAAGGATGCCAAGGTGTGAATAATTCTGGCATGTTTTGTTCCTTTTCATTTCTTTCTGTGCTTATCCAAAAAAATAAATACAGTGTCAGCAGACAACCGGCGAAAGGCTACAGAGTCACGCTGGTACCATAAGGGAGGGCTTTGTTAAACTGTATGCACTTTCATTTTTCAATTCGGAATACGAGCTTTTGGCCTCATTTTGTATCAAATTTAATTTTAACTTCCCTTAATGGACATTGCTTCAGAGTCTGAGGCAAGCTGGATGTCCATGAACTATGCTAGAGTCACTAGTGTCTGTGCCGACCTCAATCTCCAGCTCAGCATATGGAAGTGAAAGAATTGATTGAGCCCAATAAATTGCAGGCTGGTTTTCTTTCTATCGAATGCTATTACCATTTCTTGTGGGAGAGAGAAACGTAGGTTAGAAGTAGCCAAATGGTCCTTTATGTGTGTGTTTGCATTTAACATAAGGGCTAAATTAGATTTTGTTCCAGCTTCTCCTGTAGTTCATGCATTAGGCAATCCACAAATTATCCGTGATGCTAAATTAAAACCTTAACCTGTGGCACCTATGGGGGAACAAGTACAATTTTAAATAAGGAAATTTCCTTTAAGAGAGATGGGGAGATTTGGCAGAAAGCTTTTCTAGGTAATTATTTCTCAAACGAAGCATTATTTGAAAAATTGGGCTGGGTATGGTGGCTCACGCCTGTAATCCCAGCACTTCGGGAGGCTGAGTCGGGCAGATCACGAGGTCAGGAGTTCAAGACCAGCCTGACCAACATGGTGAAACCCCGTCTCTACTAAAAAATACAAAATAATAATAATAGTAATAATAAATTAGCTGGGCATGGTGGTGTGTGTTTGTAATCCCAGCTACTCAGAAGGCTGAGGCAGGAGAATGCCTTGAACCTGGGAGGTGGAGTTTGCAGTGAGCCAGGCTTGCACCACTGCACTCCAGCCTGGGCAACAGAGTGAGACTTCGTCTCCAAAAAAAAAAGAAAAGGAAAGAAAAATTGGTGAACAGGTGATACGCGGCCTCGCTCCATCACGGTAGGCCCCATGTGTCCTGGTCCCCTGAGACCACAGCACTTTCATTCATTTGACAGATATTTTTTAGAACCCACTATGTGTAAGTTCTTCGTTAGAGCCAGGGAATAGTGTAAGCCAAGGTAGAAACTCTTGAGACCTTCAAGGTAAAATGCTTTCATGAAATCCTGGAATTTTTCCTGTCTCCTACTTGTCTAATAAAGAACTTTCATAGCTTTCTATGACTTGCCAACACCAGCAGCGACAGCCGTGCTTCAGGTACTAATACTTCGGCTGCAGTGGGAAAGAGAGCTTGCTTGACTGCAAAGACACCCTTCATCTCTTTACCTTTCCCCCATCCCCTCCCGCTCGGTTTTTGTTTTTCTTTAAGCTCCAAAATCTCCCTCAGAAAAAACGCGGTATGATACGTCCCTTGGTCTGCTCACCAAGAAGTTCATTCAGCTCCTCAGCCAGTCGCCCGATGGGGTCTTGGATTTGAACAAGGCAGCAGAAGTGCTAAAAGTGCAAAAGAGAAGGATTTATGATATCACCAACGTTCTGGAAGGCATCCACCTCATTAAGAAGAAGTCTAAAAACAACGTCCAATGGATGTGAGTAGGAGTCGTCCCCGTGCCCCCGGCTCTGAGGGGGTCATTTCAGACTGCCCCGTTTCTGAGTTCCCGTCTTCACATACGTGCCCACACATTCTTTCTTTTCTCTCCAGCTGTTTTCTTCTCTCTTCCCTGCTCAGCTTCTAAGCCAGAAGTTCGAAGTCTCCTTACAGAGAGACTTGGTTTAGATACTGTCAGAGATAGAAGGATTTATATTTGATAACCATCAAGCAAGGGGAGCCTGGAAGGGTCCCTGCAGTTGGAACCTGGAATGCTGTTCACCTGTTACGTTGATGTGTGTGCGCCCACATGTGTATCTCACAGACGGGTACACGTCTTCAGCCTGCTTCTAATAAGAATCTGAGGGCTGGGCGCGGTGGCTCACGCCTGTAATCCCAGCACTTTGGGAGGCCAAGGTGGGTGGATCACGAGGTCAGGAGATCGAGACCATCCTGGCCAACTTGGTGAAACCCTGTGTCTACTAAAAAAAAAAAAAAAAAAAAAAAAAATTAGCTGGGCATGGTGGTGCATGCCTGTAGTCCCAGCTACTCAGGAGGCTGAGGCAGGGGAATCGCTTGAACACTTGAGGCGAAGGTCGCAGTGAGCAGAGATTGCCTGGCGACAGGGCAACACTCGGTCTCAAAAAAAAAAAAAAAAGAATCCGGAAATGATGGCTTATGGGTCATCTACGTGTATATGTACAACTGCATAATCACAAGTATCTTTATCCATGGTTCTAATAGCACATTAACTCACTTTCTGTGTAAACTAAGGCAAGACTGAAACACCTCCATTTCATCTGTAGAGCAGGATGGTAGTGTGATACTTGTACGCCCACACGTATGATCACATATATGGTAATAAATTGTGAATTTTAGAGCATCTAAATCGGCAGTAATTGTGAGCACAGCATTGAACTATTAAAGTATTTTGGAAGGAGTAATTCTGTTATAGGAGTGCTCTGAAAAAAAAAATTCAGATAGAAGATGCGCAGGTACCTTTTTTGCACTTTTCGGAACTTTGTGACGGTTTGGTAACCCGTTTTGGCCTCTGGTTTACGGAAACATATTGGGTGCTGGTCTCAGTTCTTGCATACATCTGTTTCCTTTACTTCCCTTTTAGTTGTTGGTATAAGACCCTCAGTAATCACCTGGGCTTTTCATGCTTTTTTGGATTTTTTTTTAAATCACGCCGTCTTCCCTATCTTATCTTTTTATCCTTTTTCCCTTTCCTTCCCCCTTCCACCTGGGAGCCATGGGGCAGGGAGGCAGTTGGTTGCCTTCTTTTGCCCTCTGAATTTGAACCTTCTGAAGACGGGCCTCCCCTGGAGGAAATAATCCTGAAAATAGCAGTGGTCTTTCACTCAATTTCTATGCTGTGAAAAGTGCAGGACTGTATTTACGAAAAAAAATATATACGTATACATGTTGTAAATTTAACACTTGGGTAGCAAGCAGTGTCACCTCCTGTGTCAAGAGGAGACATTTACCCAAAGAACCATTTCTCCTTCCCCTTCCTCCCCTGAGTAGCCATGAACAGTCTGTGTTTGGGCTTCTAGGGGCTGCAGTCTGTCTGAGGATGGGGGCATGCTGGCCCAGTGTCAAGGCCTGTCAAAAGAAGTGACCGAGCTCAGTCAGGAAGAGAAGAAATTAGATGAACTGATCCAAAGCTGCACCCTGGACCTCAAACTGTTAACCGAGGATTCAGAGAATCAAAGATATCCTTTGTGCCACCGGTTCACTGGGGGTTAGTGCTTCCTAGACTATTTCCAGAGTTGACAATCTGACTTTTATGCACAAGGTAGTTTGTTACTCCGATTCAGTCACGCGAATGAGTACACGTGTGCCTGCCTGTGTGTGTATGCACGTGTGTGTGCAAACCAAGTTCGCTTTGCCTAAAAAGTCACTATGTATGGTAAGATCGTCACCAACTTGATCCCATTATGATCTATTTTGATACCAGGTGGGAACTGTTTTTTAAAGCGTTTTTTTCATGTGTGGTTGAGACATATGGGTACACTCATAGCGTAAGGCCACACTATTAAAAGATGAATAAGGTGTCAGTATTAATATTAATGACAACACTAAGCAGATTCATCTTTGGCTTCCCAGATTTTTGGTGGGTGTTAGCTGTCACTGTTGGGGTTCTCACATTCTATTTTCTTTTAACCAGATATTGTAGCAATTGAAATTGATTGAATCTATCTGATTGGGCTACAGGTTTGAAAGAGTGGAGGAAAATTATACTATAACTCTGAAAGTGCATCCTGCTGATTCCCAGTAGAAAAAATTGATTTCAGAAGCACCCCCCAAGACCTGAGAAACTCCTTTCAATTCATCTGTTCCACTACAAACATTAGTCCTTTGAAATAAAATACACAAGGTCGGTTCTTGTTCTCAGCTTCCTGACAATCTATTGATGATCTCAGGAAAATTTGCTCATTATCATCTGACTACAGACAAAATGAGAGATTGCCTCATTATGTCAAACAAGAAGACTTGCCAGTATTCTCAGTGATTAGAAGAAGACAAAAAACAATACTGGAAGTTATCGTATCTCTAGTTTTAGTTCCAAAGTTCCCATGATTCCACATTTGCCATTATTTGACAAAAATTGTGTTCTGTCCAGATTCTTCTAGTGGCTCATCTTTAACAGGCTCCCCCTTGGAGGATATGGAGGTATTTATTTTCTTCCAATGTTGGCAGTTTTTCAAAGCTGCAATTGTTCATTTCCTGTTGACCAAAGAATTAACCTTGTCAGCCAATAATTCGTGAGATGGAAGAGAGGCGTAGTGATTTGGACCCCCAGGGGTGGGCAAAGTGGGTTTATAGGGGAAGAAGCCAACAGTTGGGCTGTTATATTCATTGTTTGGTTAGGAGCGCCATTGTGGAAGAGATGGGTGGTTACACGTGATTGGCAGCCTTCCGGGACATGTGGCCTATGGCATTGTCACCTATATTAGCTTTCTCTGGGGCCTTTGTTGCAGAAAATGAAAGCTTCCTTGCAGGGAACTTAGAACCCAAGGAGTAAATTCAGGAGGGCGCCACAAAGGAAGCACTTTTAAGTCTGTAAGATTAGAAAATATATTTGCACAATGTATTTCATTTCACCATTCAGTTCCCACATTGGTACAGCTTGTTCACAAATGTGTTGAAATTTTCCTTCCTGCAGCATGTTGAGTAATTGTAGATGAGTTTTTCTTTTAAACTTGATCTTAGCCAAAAGGCCAAGAAGCAAGGAGTTTTTATCTTACTAAGTTCTTGTCATACCGCTTTTTGACAGTGGGCTGTAGTGTAAGTACCTGGTTGTCAGTAAAATTTAGAACTGCCTGGCCCTCTATAAAGGCATCCACTGGCTTCTTTGATGGTATATGTAGTGACCTAAAACGCAGAAGCCTGCAAGAGCAGACGCTATCAGCTCAAAACTGAATTAGCCATCATCCCAACGATAAGATTTGAAGGAGATAGTCTGATAGATGCTCTACATGTGTATGCAGCTTTTGTGCAAATGTGCTTTTTTCCTAGAGGAGTGGTTTCCTAGCTGCCTTCAGTTTCTAATAAGAAGCTACTATAGCCGGGCATGGTGGCTCACACCTGTGATCCCAGAACTTTGGGAGGCTGAGGCGGACGGATCACTCAAGGTCAGGAGTTCAAGACCAGCTTGGCCAACATGGTGAAATCCCATCTCAACTAAAAATACAGAAAATTAGCCGGGCATGGTGGCAGGCGCCTGTAATCCCAGCTTCTCGGGAGGCTAAGGCACGTAATTCATTTGAACCTGGGAGACGGATGTGGCAGTGAGCTGAGATTGAGCCACTGCACTCCAGCCTGGGTGACAGAGTGGGACTCCATCTCAAAAAAAAAAAAAAAAAAAAAAGAAGCTACTATCATAAGGGACATAATTTCTTCTAGGCTCTCTAAGCCCCCCCCCTTTTTTTTTTTAATATTAAGCATATTAGATCACAGACTCAGCTATTATATACACTATACTACCTGCTGAAATGCCTTCATTGGCTTGTTACTTGCTGTTTTAGGAATTTTTTGTGGGTTCATGTAAAAAATAATAACTGGCTAAAGACATTGTCCATTAATTGCTTACTCCATGTCCCTTATATAAGAAAGCCGTGCACACTTTTCTTTTTTAGTGCCAAGTGTCAAGCTCACTTGAATACTTTTGGCATATCATAAGTACCATGTTCTTTCATGATAGCCTTTAGGCTTGGCTGCCAGGACATTTTAAAGAATTGTTCAGTGCTTAGAGAAAAACTGCCAAGGCCAGGCACGCTGGCTCACACCTATAATCCCAGCACTTGGGGAGGCTGGAGGCAGGGATCACTTGAGGCCAAGAGTTCAAGACCAGCCTGAGCAAAATGGTGAAACACCATCTCCTCTAAAATACAAAAAATTAGTCAGGCGTGGTGGTGCGCACCTCTAGTCCCAGCTGCTCAGGAGGCTGAGGCAGGAGAATCACTTGAGCACGGGAGGCAGAGGTTGCAGTGAGCTGAGATTGCGCCACTGCACTCCAGCCTGGGTGACAGAGCGAGACTCTGTCTCAAAAAGAAAAAAGAAATAATTACCAAGAGTACTGAGATAGTATTCTTTTCTCTTTTCCTAAATCAGTGTTTCTCAGAATCTGAGAATACTCTCTCTTGGTAGTTATTTCCTGAATCAGTGTTTCACAGAGCACCTGGAAACTTCTTTCTTCCCCATGAACACTGAAATATTGATAGAGTTAACATAGTACCAAAGGATAATTTTTCTAACAGAAATAATGACGCTCTTTGCAAGCAATACAAAATCACAGGCAGCCCAGGTGCGCTTAAGAAAACAAGCTGTCTGCCTGAGCAGTATTCTGAGTCCTTCCACTAACATATCTGTTACTTATTTATTTATTTGTTTGGTGGCTGCTAACACTTGCTTATAGATAGAAGTAACTGGAGTTTCAAAAAAATTATGGCTAATAGAGATTAACTTTTTTTTCCTGCAAATTGGAATCTGCCATCATTCAGTTTGAGTGACAGAACACTTGATTGTAGTTCACGGAATATCTGTGCTGCAAAGTACCGTGGCTTCAAGATAAAATTTCTCACCTAAGTGGTTTTTTATTTTCATATGATCATTTATTTTAACTATTCTGTTTCTGTGTTTAATATCTTAAATAACCACAGTCTTTTTAGAAATGGGTGGGATAGGCCGGGCACAGTGGCTCACACCTGTATTCTTAACACTTTGGGAGGCCGAGGCGGGCAGATCAGCTGAGGTCGAGAGTTCGAGACCAGCCTGACCAATATGGAGAAACCCCTGTCTCCACTGAAAATGCAAAATTAGCCGGGCATGATGGTGCATGCCTGTAATCCCAGCTACTCGGGAGACTGAGGCAGGAGAATCACTTGAACCTGCAAGGCCGAGGTTGCAGTGAGCCGAGATCACGCTACTGCACTCCAGCCTGGGCAACAAGAGCGAAATTCCATCTCAAAAAAAAAAAGAAATGGGTGGGATAAAGCTATTCATTTCTTTAGCTGTTTAGAGTGTCAACCAGAAATGAAGTTTCATGGGAGGCCCTAAACATTTCCAGGTCCAGAAGGGAAGACATATGTATACTTTTAAGTCATAAAATACTTTAAATTTTTCCATGCATCTGTTTTGTCGTTTTCATCATACTTATATCTGAGGTCATTAGATGGAAGATTCCTTGACACTCTTTACGTTAGCTTATGTTACATATCAAGATATTCGAAAAATTAGTGGCCTTAAAGACCAAACTGTTATAGTTGTGAAAGCCCCTCCAGAAACAAGACTTGAAGTGCCTGACTCAATAGAGGTAAGGAGACAGCATCTTTGTTCATCTGCAAAGATCTTTTTGGAATGCCTGAAATTGACGACTCATTGACTCATAGTTAAAGTCTGTCCCCCTACCCCAAGAACTTGATGGTTCTTTCCAATTTATTTTGTTTAATCGTACATTTAAAAACATTTTAACGGTTTGATATTCATTGAGTATTCAGACAATCTAACTTTGACCTAGCGGGATGTTCAGTGCAAAGTGGAATATGACGCCCTGTCCCTCAGGTGGTTTTGATCAACTTGAACCACTTTGAAAAGTTTATATTGATTATCCCGTATATGGTTCCCACCACGAACAGATATATAAATGTTTTAAAGTCTCTCTCTAACTTATAACATTTTAAGGGATCAAACGGGGCTTTGGGTTAGTTGATAGACCACAATATTATAAGAAAGGAGGGGGCATATTTTTATGATTTTCAGATATACTTGGATAATAGAGGCCTAGACTACGACTATAACATAAAGAAGAGTAGTAAAAAGAAAATGCATAGGAGATAAAAAGAGAATGAAAGTTACATGCTTCCAGCTAGGGTAGACTTCTTGCCTTAAAAGATAATAATAGCTCTTTGACCTAGATGAAAAAGATTTTTAAATGTTAGTGTGCTGCATTCTCTTCATAGATGCAGTTCCTAGCACTTAAGAATACATCACTTGGTTATTACAGTTCAACATGAAGAAGTCCTACTATAAAGGAACAAAAACATGGAAATACTGGATTTGGAACATTTAAAAGACCTTTTAATAATTTACAGAAAAAGAATATATCCAAAGAACACAATTCACCTCACCCATTGTGCCATTTTCAGACTGACTCCCTGCTCCCCTGACCTCCCCCGCCTCCAAAAAAGTTTTCTTTCTCTAGAGCAGGACTCAGCAAACTTTTTAATTAAAGTGCCAGGTAGATTGTAAATATTTTTTCCTTTGTGAGCCTTACAGTCTGCGTACTATTCAGCTGTGCACCTCTGCCATTGTAATATGAAAACAGCCAGAGGCAATAATAAACAATGGGAATGGGTGTGACTCTCTTCCTATAAGACTTTATTTACAAACCCACTTGGTGAACTGGATTTGGCCCCTAGGCTGTGGTTTGCTGACCCCTGCACTAGAGGATGACAGTCTTTGATAGAGTTGGACTAGCAGAGAAGAAGCAAGTAAACAATGAACATTGTTCTTACTTTCCATTTTTAGATGGAAATTAGTATATAGGGCTTCTATTTCTAAAAGAACTTCGGATTCAAACGTCTCCCACTTCTGTTCTAGAGCCTACAAATACATTTGGCAAGTACCCAGGGGCCCATTGAGGTTTACTTATGTCCAGAAGAGACTGAAACACACAGTCCAATGAAAACAAGCAACCAAGACCACAATGGGAATATCCCTAAACCCACTTCCAAAGGTAAGAATTCCACTTTTGTCTTTTGGAAACTATGTTAAAAATGAAGGCGACTGGAACTATCTGTACTGGAACCACAAGCCTAGTCAAGAAACAAAAACTTGTATTGTTATTAGGTAACACATTTTAAAAGACATGCGGACTGGTTTACAGAATAAAATAATGATTTGGGGAAAATGGCTCCTTCACCCACTTAGGGAGTGGCTTTGGGCATTTGCTGTTGGCAGAGAACGTTTCCTTGCAGCATTTTTGAAAACCAGCTAAAGTGAGGAGCAAAGCTGTAAACTGTGTTGGTGGATCATCAGAGACACTTGACCACACACCTTTGGGTGAGACTTGCATAGCTCCTCAGAGAGGAAAACGAAAAAGGCTTGGAGAGGCCGGGCGCGGTGGCTCACGTCTGTAATCTCAGCACTGTCTGGAAGGCCAAGGCGGTTAGATCACGAGGTCAGGAATTCAAGACCAGCCTGGCCAAGATGGTGAAACCCCGTCTCTACTAAAAATACAAAAATTAGCCAGGCGTGGTAGTGGGCGCCTGTAATCCCAGCCACTTGGGAGGCTGAGGCAGGGAATTGCTTGAAACCAGGTGGCGGAGGTTGCAGTGACCCGAGATGGCACCACTGCACTCCAGCCTGGGCGACAGAGTGAGATGCCATCTTAAAAAAAAAAAAAAAAAAAAAAAAAAAAAAAGTTTGAAGAGAAAAGTCTTTGTTGAAGAATTTTTGTCTTATTTTTCCCCCCAGTGAGATGGGGAAAGGATATGGGAGGAGAACACCAGGAAAATAAGTCTAAGTTCTCCTTCCCACTAAGTCTGATTTAATACTAAGCAAATTACAGCACCTGAAATGGTAAAACAAAAGGCCATCTATTTTCACCACAGAAATCCAAAGTGGATATGTCTTATTATGTGTACTTTTAGAGATGTTTTTAATAAGCTGGTTGTTCAGAAAAGACTGAGTTAAAATTGGTGAATTCTGCATTTAGTCCCATCTACAGGGAGGCTGAGGCGGCAGGATCGCTTGAGCCCAGGAATTCAAGGCTAGAGTGAGCTCTGCATGCCTGTGAATAGCCACTGCACACCAGCATAGACAATGTGGCAAGACCCCTTCCCTTAAAAAAAAAAAAATTTTTTTTTTCAGTTGGTGAGTTTCTACTGGGAAGCCAGCTTTTCAGTATGTATATGTTTTGTTTTGATTTTCTTAAAACAGTGACTAGATAGCAGAGAGACATTTTTGAACTCGTTAGCCTCCGATCGTTGAAGCTATTTGCATTCTTGTTTATTGACAGTAGTTATTTGAAAGATGATTGAGTAGACTAGGGCCAAAGAAAGATGGCCTGGCATGGTGGCTCAGCACGTTGGAAGGCTGAGGAAGATAGATCACTTGAGCCCAGGTGCTCAAGACCAGACTGGGTAACATGGCGAAACCCTGCCTCTACAAAGAAATACAAAGATTATCCAGGCGTGGTGGCTCACGCCTGTAATCTCAGCACTTGGGAGGCCTAGATGAGCAGATCACCTGAGATCAGGAGTTTGATACCAGCCTGGCCAACATGGTGAAACCGCCTGTCTACTAAAAATACAAAAATTAGCTGGGTATGCTTGCTGGTGCCTCTAATCCCAGCTACTTGGAAGGCTGAGACAAGAGAATCACTTGAACCTGGGAGGCAGATATTGCAGTGAGCTGAGACTGTGCCATTGCACTCTAGCTGGGGCAACAAGAATGAAACTCTGTCTCAAAAAATAAATAAATAAGTAAAAAGATGAACCAGGGGTGGTGGCTCACACCTGTGGTCCCAGCTACCTGGGAGGCTGAGGTGGGATGGTCCCTTGAGCCCAGGAGTTCAAGACTACAGTGAGTCATGATCACACCACTGCACTCCAGCCAACAGAACAAGACCCTGTCTCAAAAATAAAAGGCGGGGTGCTGACAGGAATTTTTTGTACTTGTTAGCATAAAAGGTGATCCGCATCACAAAGTCATCGCATCGTTGTTATTAGCAGAAAGTACATGCTTTTTTCTGACAGCAACATATACATTCTTCCAGAAAAATTCATTTGATTTTTCTAACTTATTTTTTGTTTCCACCAATGTTTTCCTTTCAGACTTGGCTTCAACCAACTCAGGACATAACGATTGCTCAATTTCTATGGGAAACCTTTCTCCTCTGGCCTCCCCATCCAACCTCTTACAGCAGACTGAGGACCAAATTCCTTCCAGCCTAGAAGGGCCGTTTGTGAACTTACTGCCTCCCCTGCTGCAAGAGGACTATCTCCTGAGCCTCGGGGAGGAGGAAGGCATCAGCGATCTCTTTGAAGCTTATGATTTGGAAAAGCTCCCACTGGTGGAAGACTTCATGTGTAGCTGATTACACTTCGTGTGAACTCTCCTTACAAACCGGTATTTTTTTTATCATGGAACCAGAACATCTGTCATGCAGTGTTGTCCCTTCCTACCTTCTTCCTCCAAGAGAGTATCATGAAGTAAACTACAAACTTCAGAAGAAAGCTGACATTTTAGTGAATTTCTTTTTTTTAATTAATAAACAAAGTGTCTAAACGCACAGTCGCAGGCTCCCTTGGGAGAGCCTTGCTTTGCTCCAGGCTCCAAGATCTCCTGGCTAAGTCAGCAAGTGAGAAAATGTGCAATCAGGTGTCTCTCACCCCGACTTTTCCTTCCTCCTTCCTTCCCAGATTGGCTTGCTGTGCCTGACGGATGGGCTGTAGAATGGGGTCTGGCCACCTGGCCCACTGGGAAACAGCATTCTTCCTTAATAGCATTTCAAGCCGTGCCTTCTCTGCAGAATGCATGTCTTTGGGGTCTGCTAATATGGAATGGAACTGCAGCAAATGCAAACTTGAAGTCATGCAAAAGTATGAAATGGATTTCTTCAGCTCTTCTTAGGAATATTTAAATTACTGTCATAATTCAGTGTAAGCTATGGACTGTGTGTCCCAGTAGGAGGTCAAGAAAACCTCCACAGCCTTCTGGATGGAGAACCTGTTTTCAAATGTCCTTGTTGCAGATACAGAAGACTCGTAGAGTTCTGCCACTCTGAGCTGTTGTGGATTTTCCTGTCTCCATGAACCACTCCCGTCCCCCTGTCCCCAGTGTATTTGTGTTTCCAGTTGATTTGTAGCAATTGCCTACTTAGTTCTTTGTGGATCATTTTAGACTTCTTGTTCTTTTAGCTGCCATTTAAGCATTCCTGTGGCACCCATCACCCTTTCAATTTAATTGTTTACTCTGAAGCGGTTTTTGCAAATTCACATAACATAAGCAGAGGGAGAGAACCTCTACCGATCAGAGCATCTAAACCTGTGTGATCTAAGGTTTACCAGCCTCTGCAAGCAGCATTGTCCCATCGTGCTTCCGTTCCCAGGAGGGGGAGCTTGGAGCGAGTCAGTCCTGGGGCTTGCTGACATGGGTGTCCATTGGAAAGGAGAACCAGGTCAGATGACGTGACAGCCCCAAGGAGCAGCAGGCATGGGTCCCTCCATCCTTGGGTTTCCCGGGCCCCTGTGACCGGGGAAAGGGCTCTCTTACACCGCACTCAGGGAGACCACTTCTCAGGATGGGGTCAGATGGAGAGACCTCTAGGGAGAAAGACATCCCCGTTGTGTGAGTGGCATTTCCTTAAGCTGGCAGGAACAGGGAGCTCCCACTGTGTCGGGGGCTGGAATAGTTCTGGCCAGACCCCGTTCCCCTTCCTCTGTGAAGGAATAAGTTGGACCAAGGGAAGTCGGGAACGTAGAAAATGAAGCAAAAGAATGCCAGGGCATCTTCCGCTTTAGTCTTCAGGAATGGTGTCCCAAGTTGGAGGCTTTGTGTCAGCTGCAAATCCTACCAGTTACGTCCAAGAATGGCTTTCCCTCGGGCAGGTGGCAGTCCCATCGCCCCCTGGGAATATGGCGTGGTATCTCTGGTCCGTTCCTTGGATGCCGAGGACTGCGGGAATGAGGGAGTCAGATCAAGAACAAACCTCAAAATGAACAGTTAGACTGAAATGCTATGTGCCTGACCCAGTGGGAGGCACGTAGTAGGCACTCAACTCATATGTTTAATTGAATTGAAAATGTCCCTTGGGGAAAAAAAAAAAAAACCACAAGAGCCCCAGCCAGTTTACTCCAGGTAGATTTCCACAATATGCAAAGTGGTGGTGGGGTCAAGACAGATGACACCAGCACTTTAAACTCTTTGTGTGGGTATGCGTGGGTGTATGTTTGGGAAGAAAAACAAAGGTGCAGACGATCTTCCTTTTTTCTTCTTCAGCCTCCATCCCTGGCCTCCTCCCCTCACACACACTGGACTTGGTACCGAACGTCAGTGTGGTCCGAGATGAAGCGTTGGGGTGGGGGAGGGAGAGGGAGCTTTGTGTTAAGTGCCTACTGGAAATGCACTGTGGGGTTTTTTCCTGTATGGGAAACCATTTATGCCAAGCTTTTCCCCATTTCCCATATTTATCTCATCTGGTTAGCTGCCTCTGCTTCCAGCTTTGTGTAATTCTCTTTGCCAGCTGCACAAAGCTGATTTTTTCCAAAGTCTAAAGACTGAGCTCACCTGGCTAGATTGTTGTGTGTTTTGTTGAATTTTTTCATAATGTCATGCCGTATTTATTGTTTTAAAAATGAAAGGAATACTAATAAGTCTTGAAAGTTCCTTCATGCATAGATTTTTTTTTTTTTCCAGTTACTGGGCTTAACTGGTGTACATTAATTAGATGTCCATACTGTATTCTGTTTTCATGAAGTCATTTTCTTTTTGACTTAGTATCCGGCACACAATGTGGGTTAGTACTATAGTATTTGTGTTACTTTAAGTACTAAGTATGCAGGTTTCCTGGTACTATTGAGTTGCTGCTATTAAAAGCTCACACACGAAATGGCTAAAAGTTACAAGTTGCGAATTATGACTGTGTGAGCCTTAGAAAATAAAATGTATAAAAGGCAACACATGAGCTGTCAAACAGTGTTAGGTATGTGTTTATATGTAGAGTTGTGCATAGCAATTGTTTTATTTAAGTTGGTTGTAGTCTACTCACGTGTTCATTATTTAGCAGTTTTGTACAGAAATAGCAATTAATTTGTAAACACTGCCAGAATACTTTCTAGCTGGTTTGTAATTTTTTTAAGAGTGTTGTTTCGTTTTTGTTTTTTTGTTCTTTGTTGTGGTTCTTGTTTTCATTTTTGTCGTACGTGTAGATCTGTAAATAAAATTGCAGTATTTAAAGCTTAAGCTTTCAGGAAAAAGAAAATAGGAATTCAGTGTGTGCATGACAACTCGTGTGTATGAGGAGGAGGGATTTGAAGGAAGATGGCTTGCAGAGTAAGTCGCGTAGCAGTTGTCAGGGTGTGGGAATTTCTTTTCCTACGGGGTACGTGATTTTGTAAAAAGGAAGTATTTCTCCCAAAACTGGGAGTAGGCAAACTACTAATCAGTTTAGCTTTGTGTTGTATGCTAGTTTAAAAAAGAAAATATGTAATATAATGTAAAAAACAACAACAAAAAAAGCTTTTATGATGGATTTTGTAAATAGATTTGTTACAGGGTGACCTGTTCTCTAGCTGTGATCTTACCACTTCAAATGGGTGTAATTTGAATAAATTTTGTATGGTAAAGGATCAATAAAATGATTTTTTTTAAGAGTTCAGGCTTGTGGATGGATTTTCCTTAATATTATCTTATGCTCCTCTATTAACTGAAATTTTTTTTTTTTTTTTTTTGAGGCAGTCGATCACTCTTGTCCAGGCTGGAGTGCAGTGGCGCAATCTCGGCTTGCCGCAGCCTCCACCTCCCAAGGTCAAGTGATTCACCTGCCTCAGCCTCCCAAGTAGCTGGGATTACAGACACCCTTTGGTAGAGATGCCACCACAACCGGCTAATTTTTATATTGTCATTAGACGTGGAGTTTCACCATGTTGGCCAGACTGGTCTCAAACTCCTGACCTCAGGTGATCCGACTGCCTCAGCCTCCCAAAGTGCTGGCATGAACCACCGCGCCCAGCCTATTAATTGAATTTTTTAAAGCATTCTTTAACAAGTTAAGGAGAAAGGCTAAGCAAAAGCTCAAAACATCGTTTGCCTACATGGCGTTTGGGACTCTGAGAATGCTGAGCAAATATTTGGTGACCACTGCTGGTGTGCCCTGCACTCTGTGAAGCAGAACTTGCCTTGTCTCTGTGACCATGTGCTTCTGCAGACACTAGAGAATTCTTACACTGAGGAAGTGACAAGTCTGATTCCTCATAAGGGTTACAGAGCCCATATATCTAATTCTGAAATCTGGTGATTACCTCCCAACTTCTAGATGCTGCATTTCTGGTAATGCCACCGAGGAGCAGATTTGGATTTTTTGACTGCTATGTCACACTGTTAACTCTGAACTTACCCTTTAAAAACCCCAAAGTGCTACATATTGTGCACACACAAAATTAATATGAAACGGTATGAAGTTTAAAAAAGAAGAGGGGAAACATTACCTGCCCACTATGCTATTCACCCCAGAGATGACTGCCGTTCTCAGTTTTCTTGTATTATCCTTCCAGTCATTTTCTAGACACATATCTGTGCATGAACATGTATATTTTATTTTCATTGTTTTGAGACAGAGCCTTGCTCTGTCACCCAGGCTGGAGTGCAATGGCACAATGTCAGCTCACTGCAAACTCTGCCTCGCCAGTTCAAGTGATTCTCCTGCTTTAGCCTCCCAAGTAGCTGGGATTACAGGTGCCTGCCACCACACCTGGCTAATTTTTGTATTTTTAGTAGAGATGGGGTTTCACCATGTTGGCCAGGCTGGTCTCGAACTTGAGACCTCAGGTAATCCACCCACCTCAACCTCCCAAAGTGCTGGGATTACAGGCGTGGGCCAGCGCGCCCAACTTATTTTGTTTTTTTGTTTTTGTTTTAGAGACAGAATGTCACTCTTGCCCAGGTTTGAGTACAGTGGTACCTATCGTCAGTCACTGCAGCCTCACACTCCTGGGCTCCATTGATCCTCCCGTCTCAGCCTCCTCCTGAGCAGGTGGGACTAATAGGAGTGCACCACCAACCCTGGCTACTTCTTTCTATTTTTGTGGAAATGAGGTTTTGTAATGTTGCCCAGGCTGGCCTCAAACTCCTGTCCTCAAGCAATCTTCCCATCTCAACCTCCAAAAGCACTGGGATTACAGGTGAGCATGTGTGTGTTAACATGATTTAATATGTCATACCATATATGTTGATATGAAGCTTTTTATCACTATATCAGACGTTTGTCCATGTTAGTACTTATGGGTCATGTTCATGCTCTTCAAAGGCTGCGTGGCATTCCAGACTTTTTTTATTTAAAAAAAAATTTTTTTTTTTTTTTTTGAGATGGAGTCTTGCTCTGTTGTCCAGGCTGGAGTGGAATGGAGTAATCTTGGCTCATTGCAACCTCTGCCTCCCAGGTTCAGGCAATTCTCATGCCTCAGCCTCCCAAGGAGCTAGGATTACAGGTACCCACCACCACTTCTGGCTAATTTTTGTATTTTTGGTAGAGACGGGGTTTCACCATCTTAGCCAGGTTGATCTTGAACTCCTAACCTCAGGTGATCCACCCTCTTCAGCCTCCAAGAAGTGCTGGGATTACAGGCATGAGCCACTGTACCCGGCCTTAAAATGTATTTAATAATTTACTTAGGTGATTTCCTGTTTGAGAGGTAGTTTTGTTCGTTTTGCTATAAAAATATATATATTCTTGTGTGATATAATTCTCATAACAAAGTTTACCGTTAGTAACGTTTGATAACATCCACGGTGTTGTATAACCATCACTTCTGTCTGGCTCCAGAAGACATTTCTGTCACTCCAAAAGAAAACCCTGCGTCTGTCCATAAAGAAGTTCCTTCCTTTCCCGACACCTTGCAGTCCCTGCTGTCTGCTTTTTTTGTCCCTGTGGATTCACCTGTTCTGGATGTTTCCTATAAATGGAATCATGCAACTCGTGGCCTTTTGTGTTTAACTTCTTTCACTTAGCAAAACATTCAGGGTTCATCCAGGTTATAGCATGTATCGCTACTTCATTCCTACTTATGTCTGAATAATATTCCATTGTGTAGACATACCATGCTTAGTCATTCATCAGCAGATGAGCATTTGGGCTGTTTCTATTTTTAGGCTATTGGAATGCCAGGTACTGTTTTAAGTGCTTTATATGAGTATTCTATTTTGGGTTTTTTTGTTTGTTTGTTTGCTTGTTTTTGAGAAGAATTTTGCTCTTGTTGCCCAGACTGGAGTGCAATGGCGAGATTTCGGCTCACTGCAACCTCCGCCTCCCGGGTTCAAGCAGCTCTCCTGCCTCAGCCTCCCGAGGAACTGGGACTACACGTACGCACCACCACCCACGCCCAGCTGATTTTGTACAAGGTTTCTCCATGTTGGTCAGGCTGGTCTTGAACTCCCAACCTCTGGTGATCCACCTGCCTCAGCCTCCCAAAGTGCTAGGATTACAGGCGTAAGCCACCGTGGACATCACTACCTCATATTGTATATGTATTCTCTTTCTCCCCTTCCAGAATGTAAGCTCAGTGAGGAGAGGGATGGGGCTTTGTATTGTTCGTTATTGTGGCCCCAGTTCCTGGAATAATGCCTCGTAAATAAGCACTTCATAAATATTTGAATGAAAGATTATTTTGCAGATGAGTAGTCTGAGGTTTAAAAAACATTTTTTTAATACCCAAAGGTCACACACAGTGTCAGCTCAAAGGCTTTTTCCCATGTGGTGTCCTCATCTTATATATATTTTGGTTTGCTTTATTTTTTTATCCTTTTGCATTTCATCATCTTTAGTTCCATGTCAACTCCTGTTTACCCAAAGTTTGGGAGCCTGACTTCTGTCATCCAACATAGCTGCTGTCCTACCCAGGGATCTGCATATTTGATGAGCAGGTAGCCAGGCCTATAGTGATAAAAGCCAGTGACAAAAGTGGAACCAAACAGTACAAAGACACATTCCTTCTTTCAGATAGACTACTGATGGGGGAAAAAAAGTAGCAAATAAAACAAGAACTGTCCATCTACAAAAGCAATTTAAAAATTTAGACGAGGCTGGGTGCAGTGATTCACACCTGTAATCCTAGTACTTTGGGAGGCCAAGGTGGGTGGATCAGTTGAGGTCAGAAGTTCGAAACGAGCCTGACCATCATGGTGAAACACTGTCTCTACTCAAAATGCAAAAATTAGCTAGGCTTGGTGGTGTGCACCTGTAATCCCGGCTACTCAGGAGGCTGAGGCAGGAGAATTGCTTGAACCTGGGAAGTGGAGGTTGCAGCGAGCCAAGATCATGCCACTGCAATCCAGCCTAGGGGACAGAATGAGACTCCATCTGAAATAAATAAATAAATAGGGGACAGATCCAAGATGGCCAATTAGGAGTAGCTCAGGATTACAGCTCCCAGCAAAAGCACAGAGGGTGAGTGGACGCCGCATTTCCAGATGGATTTTTATTGCCCACAGACCAGGAGATTCCCAGGCAGAGGAGCCCCATGGGTCACCAACGCGGCTGTTTCGGCCGGCACGGCTGTTTTGCTGGCGCCCCGGCACAGCGGTTCTCCATACAAAATACACAGGTCCAGACACCATTTTAGCTGGCGATTGGAGCTCTGGGAAGACAGTCGCCCATTCAACTGATAGAAAAGGGGACTAAAACAGGGAGCCAGCCCAGGAGATTCCCAGGCAAAAACGCGACAGGAATCTCAGCGCCGCTGTTTCAGCCGACTCGGGCACAGTGGGTTGCAGCAAGGAAAATAACACAGATCCTGGTGCATTTTCAACAGGTGACTGGAACACCTGGGAGACAGTCAAGCGTTCAACTAAAAAGAAAAAAAAGACCCTGAGGCAGGGAGCCAAGTGATCAGGCTCAGCTGGTCCCACTCCCCCAAAAATCAGCAATCTGAAACACTCTGGACTGAGAGTTTCACAGCAAGCACAGCTGAACCCGGGACGGTCCAGCCCTCTGGGGGCGGGGGTGTCTGCCATTACTGAGGCACTCCACCACTACAGAGGTAGTCCACCATCGCTGAGGCAGCCTGCCTTTGCCAAGGCAGCCTGCCACTACACAGAGAGTCCACCACTATAAAGGTGGGCTGCCATTGCCGAGGCAGTTCTAACTATACCCATATAAACAGGACTGCAAGGAAGTTCACATGGCAGCTGGGCAGAGCCCACAGCAGCTCAGCAAAGCCTCTGCAGGCAGACAGTGACTAGGCTGCCTCCTCGCTGGGCAGGGCAGCCGTGAAAAAAGGCAGCAGCACAACAGAAACTCATATATAAAGCCCTAACTCCCCAGGACAGAGCACCTGGGAGAAAAAAAGGGGGGTTTGTGAGTCCTGCTGCAGCAGCCTTAAACGTACCTGCCCAGCAGCTCTGAATGAACATCAGAACTCACAGCTCAGCACTTGAGCTTCTATAAAGGACAGACTGTCTCCTCAAGCAACTCCCTGAGCCCCATATATCCAGAGTCACCTCATAAAGGAGAGCTCAGACTGACATCTGGCGGGTATTCTTCCGGGACAAAGATAGCAGAAGAAGAAACTGGCAGTGACCCTTACTGTTCTGCAGCCACTGCAGGTGATCCCAGGCAAGCAGGGCCTGGAGTGGACCTCAGCAGTCCCACAGCAGACGGGCCTGACTGGTAGAAGGAAAACTAACAAACAGAAAGAACTTCATCATCAACAAACTGGACGTCCACTCAGAGCCCAATCTGAAAGTCAACAACTACAAAGATGACAGGTGGATAAATACACAAAGATGGGAAGAAACCAGCACAAAATGATGAAAATACCCAAAACCAGAATACCTATTCTCCTACAAGGGATCACAACTCCTCACCAGCAAGGGAACAAGGCTGGATGGAGAATGACTGTGATGAAATGACAGAATCAGACTTCAGAAGGTGGGTAGTAAGAAACTTCTGTGAGCTAAAAGAACATGTTCTAACCCAATGCAAAGAAACGAAGAACGTTGAAAAAAGATTTGATGAAATGCTAACAAGAATAAACAACTTAGAGAAGAATATAAGTGAATTGACGGAGCTGAAAAACACAACACGAGAACTTCGCAAAGTATACCCAAGTTTCAGCAGCCAAATTAACCAAGCAGAAGAAAGGATATCAGAGGTTGAAGATCAACTCAATGAAATAAAATGAGAAGGCAAGACTAGAGAAAAAAGGGTAAAAAGGAATGAACAAGGTCTCCAAGAAATATGGGACTATGTGAAAAGACCTAATCTATATTTGATAGGTGTACCTGAATGTGATGGAGAGAATGAATCCAAGCTGGAAAATACACTTCAGGATATTTTCCAGGAAAACATCCCCAACCTAGCAAGACATGTCAATATTTAAGTCCAGGAAATACAGAGAACACCATAAAGATATTCCTCAAGAAGAGCAACCCCGAGGCACATAATTGTCAGATTCACCAGGGTTGAAATGAAGGAGAAAATGCTAAGGGCAGCCAGAGAGAAAGGCCGGGTTACCCACAAAGGGAAGCCCATCAGACTCACAGCAGATGTCTCTGCAGAAACCCTACAAGCCAAAAGAGAGTGGGGGCCAATATTCTACATCCTTAAAGAAAAGAACTTTAAAACCAGAATTTCATATCCAGCCAAACTAAGCTTCATAAGTGAAAGAAAAATAAAATCCTTTAGACAAGCAAGTACTCAGAGATTTTGTCACCACCAGGCCAGCTTTACAAGAGCTCCTGAAAGAGGCACTAAACATAGAAAGGAACCACCAGTACCAGCCACTCCAAAAACATACCGAATGGTAAAGAGCATCAACACAATGAAGAAACTGCATCAACTAATGGGCAAAACAGCCAGCTAGCATCGAAATGGCAGGATCAAATTCACACATAACATTATTAACCCTAAATGTAAATGGGCTAAATGCCCCAATCAAAAGACACAGACTGGCAAATTAGATAAAAAGCCAAAACCCATCGGTGTGCTGTATCCAGGAAACCCATCTCACAGGCAAGGATACACAAAGGCTAAAAATAAAGGGATGGAGGAAGATTTACCAAGCAAATGGAGAGCAAAAAAAAGCAGGAGTTGCAATTCTCATCTCTGATAAAATAGACTTTAAAGCAACAAAGATCAAAAGAGACAAAGAAGGACATTATATAATGGTAAAAGGATCAATGCAACACGAAGAGCTAACTATCCTAAATATATACGCACCGAATACAGGAGCGCCCAGATACATAAAGCAAGTTCTTAATGACTTACAAGGAGGCTTAGACTCCTACACAATAAAAGTGGGAGACTTTAACACCCATTGTCAATAATATTAGAAAGATCAATGAGAGAGAAAATTAACAAGGATATCCAGGACTTGAACTCAGACCTGGAACAAGCAAACCTAATAGACATTTACAGAACTCTCCACCACAAATCCAGAGAATATACATTCTTCTCAGCACCACATCACATCTACTCTAAAACTGACCACATAATTGGAAGTAAATCACTCCTCAGCAAATGCAAAAAATGGAAATCATAACCAACAGTCTCTCATACCACAATGCAATCAAGTTAGAACTCAGAATTGAGAAACTAACTCAGAATTGCAGAGCTTCATGGAAACTGAACAACTGGCTCTTGAATGTTGACTGGATAAACAATGAAATGAAGGCAGAAATAAAGATGTTCCTTGAAACCAATGAGAACGAAGACACAACATACCAGAATCTCTGGGACACATTTAAAGCAGTATCTAGAGGAAAATATATAGCAATAAATGCCCACATGAGAAGCAAGGAAAGATCTAAAATCAACACCCTATCATCGAAATTGAAGAGCTAGAGGAGGAAGACCAAAAAAACTCAAAACCTAGCAGAAGATAAGAAATAAGTAAGATCAGAGCAGAACTGAAGGAGATAGAGACATAAAAACCCTTCAAAAAATCAATAAATCCAGGAGCTGGTTTTTCAAAAAGATCAGCAAAATAGACAGACCACTAGCCAGATTAATAAAAAAGAAAAGAGAAAATAATCAAATAGATGCAATAAAAAACGATGAAGGGGATATCACCACAGATTCCACAGAAATACAAACCATCATCAGAGATTATTACAAACATCTCTATGCACATAAACTAGAAAACCTTTAGGAAATGGATAAATTCGTGGACACTGTATCCTCCCAAGCCGAAGAAAAAGGAAGAAGCCTCCCAACCAGGAAGAAGCCGAAAACCTGAATAGACCAATAACAAGGTCTGAAGTTGAGGTTGCAATTAACAGCCTACCACTCAAAAAAAATCCCAGGTCCAGATGAATTCACAGCCGATTTCTACCAGACATACAAAGAGGAGCTGGTACCATTCCTTATGAAACTATTCCAAATGATCCATAAAGAGGTAATCCTTCCCAAATCATTTTATGAGACCAACATCATCCTGATATCAAAACCTGGCAGAGACTCAGAAAGAAAAGAAAACCTCAGGCCAATATCCATGATGAACATAGATGTAAAAATCTTCAATAAAATACAGGGAAACCAATTGCAACAGCACATCAGAAAGCTTATCCACCATGATCAAATAGGCTTCATCCGGGGGATGCAAAGCTGATTCAACATACGCAAGACTATAAACGTAATTCACCACATAAACAGAACTAAAGACAAAAAAACACATGATTATCTCAATTGATGCAGAGAAGGCCTTTGACAAAATACAACAGACCTTTATGCTAAAAACCCTCAATAAACTAGGGATTGACGGAACGTATCTCAAAATAATAAAAGCTATTTACGACAAACCCAGAGCCGATATCATAATGAGTGGCCAAAAACTGGAAGCATTCCCTTTGAAATCTGGCACCAGACAAGGATGCCCTCTCTTACCACTCCTATACAATATAGTATTGGAAGTTCTAGCCAGAGTAATCAGGCAAGAAAAAGAAATAAAGGGTATTCAAATAGGAAAGAAGGAAGTCAAATTGTCTCTATTTGCAGATGCCATGATTATATATCTAGAAGACCCCATTGTCTCAGCCCAAAATCTCCTGAAACTGATAAGCAACTTCAGCAAAGTCTCAGGATACAAAATCAGTGTGCAAAAATCACAAGCATTCCTATACACCAACAACAGACTTAAAGAGAGCTAAATTAAGAATGAACGGCCCTTCACAATTGCTACAAAGAGAATAAAATTCCTGGGAATACAACTAACAAAGGATGTAAAGGACCTCTTCAAGGAGAACTACAAACCACTACTCAACAAAATAAGAGAGGACACAAACAGATGGAAAAACACTCCATGTTCATGGTTAAGAAAAATCAATATCGTGAAAATGGCCATACTGCCCAAAGTAATTTACAGATTCAACACTATTCCCATCCAGCTACCAATGACTTTCTTCACAGAGCTGGAAAAAAACCACCTTAAACTTCATATGGAGCCAAAAGAGAGCCTGCATAGCCAAGTCAATTCTAAGCAAAAAAAAACAAAGTGGGAGGCATCACACTACAGGACTTCAAACTATACTACAAGGCTACAGTAATCAAAACAGCATGATACTGGTACCAAAACAGAGATATAGACCAATGGAACAGAACAGAGGCCTCGGCGGCAACACCACATGTCTACAACCATCTGATATTTGACAAACCTGACAAAAACAAGCAATGGGGAAAGGAGTCCCTGTTTAATAAATGGTGTTGGGAAAACTGGCTAGCCATGTGCAGAAAGCAGAAACTGGACCCCTTCCTGACACCCTACACTAAAATTAACTCCAGATGGATTAAAGACTTAAACATAAGACCTAACACCATAAAAACCCTAGAAGAAAACCTAGGCAAAACCATTAGGGACATAGGCGTAGGCAAAGACTTTATGACCAAAACACCAAAAGCATTGGCAACAAAAGCCAAAATAGACAAATGGGACCTATTTAAACTCCACAGCTTCTGCACAGCAAAAGAAACAGTCATTAGAGTGAATTGGCAACCAACAGAATGGGAAAAAATTTTTGCAATCTACCCATCTGACAAAGGGCTGATATCCAGAAACTACAAAGAACTAAAACAGATTTACAAGAAAAAAACAAACAAGCCCATTCAAAAGTGGGCAAAGGATATGAACAGGCACTTTACAAAAGAAGACATACATGAGGCCAACAAACATCTGAAAAAATGCTCATCATCACTGGTCATTAGAGAAATGCAAATCAAAACTACATTGAGATACCATCTCACGCCAGTTAGAATGGCGATCATTAAAAAATCTGGAGACAACAGATGCTGGAGAGGATGTGAAGAAAAAGGAACATTTTTACACTGTTGGTGGGAGTGTAAATTAGTTCAACCATTGTGGAATACAGTGTGGCGATTCCTCAAGGACCTAGAAATAGAAATTCCATTTGACCCAGCAATCCCATTACTGGGTATATATCCAAAGGATTATAAATCATTCTACTATAAGGACACATGCACACGAATGTTCATTGCAGCACTCACTGGACATTAAAAGACCTGGAACCGACACAAATGCCCATCGATGATAGACTGGACAGGGAAAATGTGGCACATATACACCATGGAGTACTAGGCAGCCATCAAAAACGATGAGTTCGTGTCCTTTGTAGGGACATGGATGAGCCTGGAAACCATCATTCTCAGCAAACTGACACAAGAACAGAAAATCAAACACCACATGTTCTCACTCATAGTTGGATGTTGAGCAATGAGAACACATGGACACAGGGAGGGAAGCATCACACACTGGGGTCTGTCACGGGGAAATAGGGGAGGGACAGCGAGGGGTGGGGAGTTCGGGAAAGATAGCATGGGGAGAAATGCCAGATATAGGTAATGGGGAGGAAGGCGGCAAATCACACTGCCATGTGTGTACCTATGCAACAATCTTGTGTGTTCTTCACATGTACCCCCAAACCTAAAATGCAATAATAAATAAATAAATAGCAAAAATAAAAAATGTAGACAAGCTTTACGCTGTGGCAGTATTGTAGCCAGTGAGGTTTATCTGAGGCATGATTATTGCTAATTGAAAAATGTAGACAAGATGAATTTGCATCAACCATGTAGTGCTGCATTCTTTAAAAAGTTGATACAGGCTGGGCATGTAGCTCATGCGTGTAATTCCAGCATTGTGGGAGGCCTAGGCGGGTGTATTACCTGAGGTCAGGAGTTCAAAACCAGCCTGGCCAACGTGGTGAAATCCCATCGCTACTAAAAATACAAAAAAATAACCAGGCGTGGTGACAGCTGCCTGTAATGCCAGCAACTTGGGAGGCTGAGGCAGGAGGATTGCTTGAACCTCGGAGGCGGAGGTTGCAATGAGCTGAGATCATGCCATTTCACTCCAGCCTGGGATATAGAACAGGTCTCCATAAAAAAAATAATAAATTTTGTAAAAGTTGATATAGGACTAGGATATATGAATATTTTATAATTTAGAACTTTACCCAAAGTGCTGTTTTAGAAATGGGTTTCCCTCTGGGGAAAATTTACAAATCAGGTTCAGTAGGGAGATCTCACGGAAGGGAGGAAGGGAGTGGAGAGATGGAGGAAGGGAAGGAGGGAGGAAAGGAGGGAAGAAGAAATCAGTATGAGTCCCAGTAACACTGAGAGATAGGTTATGAGACTAACACAGAAAAGTGAATTGTATTCGGTGATTCAGTGGCCATTAAGGGAAACAGGTTCAGTCACTCTTTGAATGAATATAAAGTGATTACTGGGTACCAACAGCTGTTCTGGGCACTGGAGTCCACATTCCAAAAGGCCCAGGTCCTGTCAGGAAGAGGATGTTTGCAGTCTAGCGTTAGGGGAGAAACAAGTATTAGCTAGAGGAAGCAAGCCGGAAGGCCGGACCTCGAATGAGCTATTTTTTCTGACTGAAGCCATTTTTGGAAGAATTGGAAGCACAGATGGTTAGAGGCAGGAATGGAAATGGAAGGCAGATGCAGCCTTGCCACTGGAAAGTTCTCCAAAGCCACCAAGGTCCTGATCTAGGGTGGTTTGGAGCACTTCCCAGCCCAAGCCTGTGCATCTAATGGCAAGAGTGCTTGGAGATGACTCTCAAGTAGGCAAGACTCAAAAGAAACCAGTGGATTCCCTTCCAGGATCAAGGAGCTGGGGAGCCCCAATCTAGATCTAAACTATAACCGTGATATGAAGGGAAAAGACAAAATTAAATTGTAGGTCACACCGCAGGATATTAAGAACTGCACTCAGTACATAGACTTAATCAGCCTCGAGTCAATCAGAAGCTAAGGAAGTGATGCTCAGCAGGCAGCCACGGTGTTCGCAGAACACAAACAGTAAGCCTTTCTCATTATGCCTGTAAATATAGGACTTGAAGACTGAAAGACAAGCAGAATATATTAAAAATGTTTAAAACACCAGGCATTACTATTACGCTTTTTTTGTTTTTTTGAGACCGAGTCTCGCTCTGTCACCCAGGCTGGAGTGCAGTGGCTCAATCTCAGCTCACTGCAACCTCCGCCTCCCAGGTTCAAGCGATTATCTTGCCTCAGCCTCCTGAGCAGCTGGGATTACAGGCACCTGCCAACACGCCCAGTTAGCTTTTGTATATTTAGTAGAGATGGTGTTTCACCGTGTGGGCCCGGCTGGTCTGGTAATCCTGACCTCAAGTGATCCACCAACCTTAGCCTCTCAAAGTGCTGGGATTGCAGGCATGAGCCACCGTGCCTGGCACTATGACGCTTTCGGTGCGTGAAGAGCACTATCAAAAAGTTCTGGAGTTCCTGATGCTGAGAAGTGCTGTGGAAAAGAGAGAAGGGACAAAGTTGCAGGTAATCAGAGGCTTGCCTCAGAAGCAACACTGGCGACTCCAGGCTTGCTTCTATTATGTTTTAGGGCCTTGGCGTATTTCGTATAACAGAATAGAGTTAGTGCCTTGGTGAAGGACAGGCTGTATCTTCTCTTCCGTACATCAACTACGTGGTTGACGTCACACAAATACAGAGACACGGGTATTAAAACCCAGGGAATTGAGATAAACCAACGAACCAAAAACAGTAACGAAGATTTAGCTTTTTTTTTTTTTTGAGACGGAGTTTCGCTCTTATTACCCAGGCTGGAGTGCAATGGCGCGATCTCGGCTCATCGCAACCTCCGCCTCCCGGGTTCAGGCAATTCTCCTGCCTCAGCCTCCTGAGTCGCTGTGATTACAGGCGCATGCCACCATGCCCAACTTATTTTTATATTTTTAGTAGAGATGGGGTTTCACCTTGTTGGTCAGACTGGTCCCAACCTCCTGACCCTGTGATCCACCCGCCTTGGCCTCCCAAAGTGCTAGGATTACAGGTGTGAGCCACCGCGTCCAGTCTAATTTTGCTTTTGTCAAGAACAGTCTCCAGATTCTTAGGCCAATGTTTTTTCTGCTGTGTCTATAAAGTCTCTTAGTTCCCTACTGGAATATGCACATCAGAAACTTGCCTATTCCCAGTCTCATCCCTGGAACCACAGGCTGGCTGTCATGATTAATTAATTATTTTTGAATTAGCATGAACTTCTGGGAGATCCCTGTTTATAATCTCTACCAGCCCTGTAATTCCTTCTACTCCTCCAAACCATGTTTCACGATGCATGGCGGTCATTATACTCTTAGCCTATGGCACAGTAGCAAATGGGAGAGATGGATACCACTAAGAAGCATGAGTTTGGAACACTTCTCAGTGTTTCTTTTGTCTTTAGTATTGGATTAAAACGGATGTGCTTATTCAGATGGAGGAAGAGTCAAATTGGCAGCAGCTTCTGAACTGGGTGCTCCGTTTCCTACTTCTCTTTCCGTATAGACGACTTTTCAGCTTCAGAAGCCTTTAAGACCCTTTTTTTCTGCATAATCTAAGTCAGGGGGATTTGCCTCTGCTGAAGCCTAAATTATAGTATTTATCTTATGCCTGAATAGCCCTTAGCATTGTAGAAGGCTTTACAATTTGCAAAGTATTTTCAGATGCCTATCTTTTTGTCTAAAGCTATTTGTAAACTGATGGTGACAGCTGCAGAAGTAACTAATCAATCTGAAAATGACGGAACCGTATGTGGCCCGTGCTGCAAATGGACGAATAAAAGAATTTAGCTCTGAGCCACACTGTGGAGTCCCAAGGGGCAAAAAAGAGTATTGCAGTTCCACAGGAGAGAGCTGACATAGTGATGTCAGTGAATAAAAACTTAAACATGCCAACAAAAAGAGCATGTTTAAATGAATAGGAAGGAGGGGAGAGAGAGAGAGAAAGAGAGAGAGAGAGAGTGTGTGTGTGTTTGTGTGTCTGTGTCTGTGTTCAGAAATGGGAGGAAGCAGAAGGAGACCCAAGATGTTTAAAAAGAGCCACAGGCTAAATTCTGTCCTTGGCAAGAAACCAAAGAATGAGTGTTCCTTTAGTCAAAAAGGAACTGCCCTCACCGTTGACTGAGAGTTGGGGTATCTTTTCAACAAGTAGAGCAAGTGCTGTAGAACAGGGCAAGCACTGGTGTATAACTAAGGGCAGAGGAAGGTAAAAACTGTAGAAGCGATTCCCACACCTGGTTCTGAGAAGGAGATTATCCATCAAGTGGGGAACAAAGTTGTAAGTACAGAAAAAAGAATTGGATAGAACTTTTTTTTTTTTAGAGACAGGTTTCACCATGTTGACCAGGCTGGTCTCGAACTCCTGACCTCAGGTGATCCACCCTCCTCGGCCTCCGAAAGTGCTCGTGAGCCAGCATGCCTGACCTGGATGGAACTTTTGCTTCCATCCGTATGGCAGATTAGATAGCCAGGATTCAGAATAAACGATTAAAAACATACAGAAAAAAAAAAAAAAGGAGGATAACCAAGAAGTCCCCTGTTACAAAACGTCTAGATTCAACCAAAAACATAATTTGATTTTGTTTTCCCAAAGGACCAGAAGAACAACAACAACAACAACAATATATATATATATATATATGAGCTGAAATAAAGGTTGAGATGCATACACATGAAAAACATAGGTACACCTAAGGACAGATGCCAATTTTCTTGCCAATATTTTGTTGGAATTGAGAAATAGTTTTGGGCCAATAAAGAAAGATGGAAGAACTGAACCTAAGACTCCCAAATTTGGCCTGAAAAATTGGAAGAAGGCTCTAGTGCTCTCAGGTTATAATTATGTTCCTGGCTTTCAGCAAAAGGAAACATAAAGCCTCTCTAGACAAGGTATAGTATATATATCAACATATAGGCTTATATCTTTAATGTGGTATCTTTAATGTGGTACCGCAGATAAGATCTACCAACCATGAGCACACAATCAAAGACCACCAAATGCATAAGAAGACAAACCGTCATTAATAGCAGAGGCTGCACACATCAAATTTAGACCTCAAAGAGTTCAAGTAATGGAATTATCAGATACAAGATATGAAATGAATATATATAAAATGCCTAAAGAAATAAAAGACGATATCACAAAAATGGGTGAGCAACAAGAGATGATCATAACCTGCCATATAGATTAGAAAGAGAATTTTTTATCTGCTAGAAATTGAAAATACAAACTTTTTTTCTTTTGAGGCAAGCTGTCACTTTGTCTCTCAGGCTGGAATGCAGTGGCATGATCATGGCTCACTGCAGCCTCAAACACCCAGCCTCAAGCGATCCTCCTGCCTCAGCCTCCCAAGTAGCTGGGACTTGGCACACCACCATGCCCAACTGATTTATTATTATTATTATTATTATAGAGATGAGGTCACCCTGTTTTCCAGGCTGGTTAATACAAGTATTGGGCAGGGTGCAGTGGCTTATGCCTATAATCTCGGCATTTTGGGAAGCTGAGGCAGGTAGATTGCTAGAGCTCAGAAGCTGGAGGCCAGCCAGGGCAACATGTTGAAACTACAAAAAAAATACAAAAATTAGCTGGCTGTGGTGACACATGCCTGTGGTCTCAGCTACTCGGAAGATTGAGGTGAGAGAATCGCTTGAGCCCAGGGTGGTCAAGGCTGCCGTGAGCCATATCCCACCACTGCACTCCAACCCTGGTAACAGAGTGAAACCCTGTCCCAAACAGAAACAAAACAAAACAAAATAACAAACCCAGTTATTGACAGAAAAGGAAAACAAAGCAATCGATGCATAAATTAACAGATTAGATATAGCTAAGGATATAATAAACTGGGAAATCAATCTGACAAAATTACGTAGCATAGAGAGAAAAGAATATGGAAAATAAAATGAAATGTTAAGAGTATGGATCATGGCTTAGATTTTTTTTTTTCTGTAGAAACCAGATAATGAATATCTTAGGCATTTTGGGCCATAAGATCTGTCAAAACTACTCAACTCTGCCTGTACAGCATGAAAGCAGTTATACACCATATGTAAATAAATGGGCACGACTGGGTTTCAATGAAACTTTATTTATGGAAGCCAAAATTGTATTTTCTTTTCTTCTTTTTTTTTTTTTTTTT
>NW_022437003.1:4466471-4485850 GCF_009761245.1 Sapajus apella | reverse complement strand
ATCTCTTGACCTCGTGATCCACCCGCCTCGGCCTCCCAAAGTGCTGGGATTACAGGCTTGAGCCACTGCGCCCGGCCCAAAATTGTATTTTCATTTAGTTTTCACTTGTCTTGAAGTAATATTCTTTCGATTTTGTTCAACCATTTAAAAAAATTCTTATTTTTATTTTTATTTTTTTTGAGACAGAGTTTCACTCTTGCTGCCCAGGCTGGAGTGCAGTGGCATAATCTTGGCTCACTGCAACCTCCACCTCCTGGATTCAAGCGATTCTCCTGCCTCAGCCTCCCAAGTAGCTGAGATTACAGATGCCTGCCACTACACCCGGCAAATATTTTGTATTTTTAGTAAAGTCAGGGTTTCACCATGTTGGCTAGGCTGGTCTCAAACTCCTGACCTCAGGTGATTCACCCACCTCGGCCTCCCAAAGTGCTGGGATTATAGGCATGAGCCACTGCGCCCAGCCTGAAAAATATTTTAAAATCATGAGTTGTACAAAAACAGGTGGTAGATAGTTTCCAGTCTGCGATGGTTTGAATAGTTATCCCTATCCAAAACTCATGTTGAAATGTAATCACCAATGTGGCAGCATTGAGATATGGGGACTTTAAGAGGTGTTCAGATCTTAAGGGTTCTGCCCTCATGAATGGATTAATCCATTCTTGGCCTAATGGATTAATGGGTTTATGGGTTAATAGATTACCATGGAAGTGGGACTGCTGGTGTTTTAAGAAGAGGGAAACAGACCTGAGCTAGTGTGCTCAGCCACCTTTCCACGTGATGCCCTGTGCCACCTGGGGACTCTGCAGAGAGTCTCCACCAGCAAGAAGGCCCTGACAAGATGCAGCTCCTTCACTGCGGACTTCCCAGCCTCCAGAACAGTAAGAAATGAATTCCTTTTCTTTATTCTTTATGAATTGCCTAGTTTCATGTATTCTAAGCGACAGAAAATGGACCAAGACAGACAACTGGTGCCAAGGAGTGGGTTGTTGTTGATAACAAATATCTGGATATGCGGAAGCAACTCTGGAACTAGGTAATGAGCAGAGACTACCTGGCCACTTTTAACTGCTTACATGAAGAGGTGAGAAGGAAAACATGACTTAAAGGCAGAATTTTCTATCAAAAGATAAGTAAGGCAAAAAGACTGGGAAAACTCTCAGCCTGGCCAGGTACAGAGTGAAAAAACATCTTTGGGATGGAAAACGAAGAGTGTGGCCCAGTGACCTGCCAAGGAAGTTGGTACAGAAAGAAGAGATCATCAAGAGAATGGGAGAAAGACCTTGAAGGCATTTCAGAGATCTTGAAGGTTGTTCCTCCCCTACAGACAGAGGGACCCAGGAGAGCAGAATGGTTTCTAGAGACAGACAGGTGTCTGCATTCCTATGTTCATTGCAGCACTATTTGCAATACCCAAGATGAGGAAGCAACCTAAATTTCTACCAAATTAATGAATAGATAAAGAAACTATGGTATATATACATGCAATGAGGTTTTTTTGTTTGTTTTTTAGACAGAGTCTCACTTTGCAGCCCAGGCTGAAGTGCTATGGTGCCATCTCGCCTCACTACAACCTCTGCTTCCTGGGTTGAAGCGATTCTTCTGCCTCAGCCACCCAAGTAGCTGGGACTACAAGCGCGAACCACCACACGTGGCTAATTTTTGTATTTTTAGTAGAGACGGGGCTTCACCACGTTGGCCAGGCTGGTCTCTAACTCCTGTCCTCAACTGATCCTCCTGCCTCGGCCTCCTAAAGTGCTGGGATTATAAGCGTGCATATAATGAAATATTATTCAGCCTTAAAAAAAAGAAAGAAATGTAGGCTGGTCCAGGTGCAGTGATGATGTTTCCAACTAACTGGTCACAACCAGTCACAGATTTCTTTGTTCTTTCTCCACTCTGAGTGCTTCACTTGACTACCCTTAAAAAAAACATTGTTGCCGGGCGCGGTGGCTCACGCCTGTAATCCTAGCACTTTGGGAGGCCGAGGTGGGTGAATCACTCCTGAGGTCAGGAGTTTAAGACCAGCCTGACCATCTGGTGAAACCCCATCTTTAAAAAAGTAATAATAGGCCGGGCGCGGTGGCTCAAGCCTGTAATCCCAGCACTTTGGGAGGCCGAGGCGGGTGGATCACGAGGTCAGGAGATCGAGACCATCCTGGTCAATATGGTGAAACCCCGTCTCTACTAAAAATACAAAAAATTAGCTGGGCATGGTGGCGCATGCCTGTAATCCCAGCTACTCGGGAGGTTGAGGCAGGAGAATTGCCTGAACCCAGGAGGCGGAGGTTGTGGTGAGCCGAGATCGCGCCACTGCACTCCAGCCTGGGTAACAAGAGCGAAACTCCGTCTCAAAATAAATAAATAAATAAAATAAAATAAAATAAATAAATAACATTGTTTAGAATCCTGCCCTATGTGACAACTTGGATGAACCTTGGGGATGTAATTCTAAACGAAATAAGTCAGTTACAGAAAGATTGCATAATTCTATTTACTTGAGTATCTAAAACAATGAAACACGTGGGGGTAGAGAGTAGAGCAGTGGTTTCCAGGAGGTAGGGAAGGGAGAAATGGGAAGTAGCTAGTCAACAGGTCTAAAGTCTCAGTTATACAAGATTATTAAGTTCTGCCATTCAACACTGTACCTCCAGTTTACAACATGGTGTTGTACATTTATGAAATTGTTAAGAGGGTAGACCTCATGTTAAGTGTTCTTACCACACTAAAGTTTTTTTTAAAGTAAGGGGATGGAGAAAGCTATACTATGTGAACACTAATCAAAAGAAAGCTGGAGGAACTGTGTTAATTTCAGACAAAGCATCTACAGAATAAGTTAAATTATCAGGGATAAGGAGGGGCATTACATCATGATAAAGGGGTCAACTGTCCAAGAAGACATAACAATCCTTAATGTGTATGCACCTAAAAACCTGGTGTCAAAATACATGAGGCAAAAATTTATACAATCGTAGGGAGAAATAGACAAATCCACTATTACAATTGGAAGAATTTAACACCCCTCAATTAGTAATTAACAGACCTAGGCCAGGCGAGGTGGCTCACGCCTGTAATCCCCACACTTTGAGAGGCCGAGGCAGATGGATCACTTGAGGTCAGTAGTTGGAGACCAGCCTGGTCAACATGGTAAAACCTTGTCTCTACTAAAAATACAAAAAATTAGCCTGGTATGGTGGTGCGCGCCTGTGATCTCAGCTACTCGAGAGGCTGAGACAGGAGAATCGCTTGAACCCAGGAGGCAGAGGTTGCAGTGAGCCAAGATTATGTCACTGCACTCTAGCCTGGGTGACAAAGTGAGACTCTGTCTCAAAAGAGTACTAACAGGCCTATTAAGCAGAAAGTCAGCAAGGACATTGTTGAACTGAATCAATCAACTAAGTCTAATTGACATCTATAGAATACTTCATACAGCAGCATACACATTGTTCTCAAACTAACATGGAACATTCACCAAGACAAATAACTTTTTTTATCACAAAACACACCTTAAGAAATATGAAAGAATAGAAGTCATACAAAGTATGTTCTTATACAACAATGCAAATAAACTAGAAATCAATGACAGAAAGATACCTGGAAAATTCCCAAAACAGACTTCTAAGCAATACATGGATCAGAGAAGTCTCAGAGAAATTTAAAAATATTTTAAACTAAATGAAAGTGAAAATACAACTTGCCAACATTTGTGAGATGCAGTGGAAGCCCTGCTTAGAGCATTGTATGCATATATTAGAGAAGAAAAAAGATCTAAAAATCAATCATCACGCCTGTAATCCCTAGCACTTTGGGAGGCTGAGGCGGGTGGATCACAAGGTCAGGAGCTCGAGACCAGCCTGACCAACATGGAGGACTCCCATCTCTACTAAAAATACAAAAATTTTCTGGGCATGATGGTGCATGCCTATAATCCCAGCTACTCCGGAGGCTGAGGCAGGAGAATCACTTGAACCCAGGAAGTGGAGGTTGCAGTGAGCCGAGATCACGCCACTGCACTCCAGCCTGGGTGACAGAGCGAAACTCCATTTCAAAAAAGAGGGAAAAAAAAGCAATCATCTAAGCTTCCACCTTAGGAAACTAGAAAAACAGCAAATTAAATCCAAAGTAAGCAGAAGAAAAGCATTAATGAAAATTAGAACAGAAATCAATGACATTGGAAACAGGAACTCAATAGAGAAAATCAGTAAAACCCAAAAGAAAAGTTTATTGAAACTTTTCTTTTGGTTTTCTTTTCTGGTTTATTGAAAAGACCAATAAAACTAATAAACTGTTAGCCAGGTCAACTGAAAAAGGAGGAGAAAAGAAAAATTGCTAGTAGAAATGAAAGAATGGCCATCACTACAGATCTCATGGACATTAAAAACATAATAAAGGCATATTATTGACAATTCAGTGACCACAAATTTGGTAACTTAGATGAAATAGACCAATTTCTTGATGACACAATCAACCAAAACTTATACAAGGAGAAATAGATTATGTGCATAAACTGTATCTATTAAAGACGTTGAATCATTTGTCAGTAATCACCCACAACAGAAAGCACATTGGATTGACACAAATGAATTGACTGTAAACTTTTGCCAAACATTTAAGGAAGAAATTACAACAATTGCCTATAATGTTTTCCAGAAAATGAAGCAGAGTGAAAACTTTCCAACTTATTCTATGAAGCCAGCATTATCCTAACATCAAAATCAGACAAAGAAACTACAAGAATGAAAAACTACAAACAAACATTTTTTGTGAATATAGATCCTCAACAAAATATTAGCTAATAAAATGCAACATCTATAAAAAGAATATACACCATGACTGAGTAGAATTTAGTCCAGTTATGCAAGGCTGGTTCAACACTCAAAAACCAATTAATGTAATTCGTCATATCAACAGGCCAAAGAAGGAAAATCGCATAATCCTATCAATAGATGCAGAAATAACATTGTATACAATCTAACACTCATTCATTATGAAAACTTTCACAAACTAGAAATAGAAAGGAACTTCCTGAACTTAATAAAGAACATCTACAGAAACCCTATAGCTAACATTAGACTTAATGGTGAGACACTAGATGCTTTCCTCCTAAAATTGGGAACATGACAAAGATATTCCTTCTCACCTATTTTATTGAACAACATACTGGAAGTTCTAACTAATGCAATAAGACAAGGAAAGTAAATAAATGTATATTGATCCGGAAGGAAGAAATAAAACTGTGTTTGCAGATTGATATGACTATCTATGTAGAAAATTTCAAATCATCAACAAAATGCCTCCTATAATTTAAGTGATTATTGCAATCCTGCAGGATACAAGGTTAATATACAACATCAGTTGTATTTCTATATACCAGAAATGAACAATTGGAATTTCAAATGTAAAACACAACACTATTTACATTAGCATCAAAAAGAGAAATACTTAGGTATAAATCTAACAAAATATGTTCAAGCTCTAATGAATAAAACTATAAACTTTTCATGAAAGAAATCCAAGATCTGGATAAATGGAAAAATAGTCCATGTTCATGGATAGAAAGATTTCATATTTTGAAGATGTCACTTTTTCTCAAGTTGATCTATGGATTCAACTCAATCCCAGTCAAAATCCCAGCAAGTTATTTTTTGTCTATCAACATCATCTTTCTAAAATTTATATAGAGAGACAGAAGACCCAGACTAGCCTACACGAATATTGAAATAGAAGAACAAAGTTAGAGGACTGACACTCCCCAGCTTGAAGACTTATTCTAATGTTACAGTGATTGAAACAGTATGACACTGGTGAAAGAATAGATAGATACATCTGTGGACTAGACCCACAAATATATAGCCAACTGATCTTTGATACAGGAGCAAACACAATTCAATGGAGAAAGGAGAGTTTTTTCACTGAATGGTGCTGGAATGACTAGATATTCACATGCAACAAAATAAATCTTGACAATCTTTCATAAAAATTAACTCAAAATGGATCATAGGCGTGAACATAACATATAAATCTATAAAACTTCTAGAAGATAACATAGAAAATCTAGGTGACCTTGAGTTTGCTGATAACTTTTGAGATGCACTACCAAAAGAATTAGCTATGAAAAAAAATTGTTAATTTGGAAATACACAATGGTATTGTTGCCTTGTTCTTAAATTAGGCAGTGAATTCACAGGTATTCTTTTTATTGTTAAGCATCCCAATGTACATTTCTTACATATACAGTTTTTGTGTGTAAAATTATTACAAAATTAAAAATAATGTTTTAAAGGTTAGATCCCAAAATTTCAGAAGGATAAAGGTAGGTGATTGACAAGTTCTTTAACAACCAACTGGCCTTAGAGGGCCAAATGTGATTTTTCACTACCCAGTGTATAGCTAATCTAATTATGGTGGAGATCTAAATTAGCTATAGAATAATACACACCATGGGTTGAGTTAATCTTTTTGTCTTGCTGTGCACTGCAGTAAAGTGTTCTGATAAAAAGAGATAAAAATGGGCCAGGTACAGTGACTCATGCCTGTAATCCCAGCACTTTGGGAGGCCAACGTGGGTGGGTGACTGAGGTCAGGAGATTGAGACCAGCCTGGCCAAAATGGTGGAAACTCATCTCTACTAAAAATACAAAAACTAGTCAGGCACCGTGGCTCACACCTGTAATACAAGCACTTTGGGAGGCCAAACCTGGAGGATCACTTGAGGTCAGGAGTTCAAGACCAGCCTGACCAACACAGTGAGACCTTGTCTCTACTAAAATTACAAAACTTAGCTGGGTGTGGTGGCACACACCTATAATCCCAGTTATTTGGGAGGCTGAGGCAGGAGAATCACTTGAACCTGGGAGGTGAAGATTGCAGTGAGCTGAGATCACGCCATTGCACTCCAGCCTGGGCAACAGAGCAAGACTCCATCTCAAAAAAAAAGAAAAAGGAAAGGAAAAAAGAGGGAGATAAATATAGAGAATTGAGTTAAATTAAGAGAAAGGCAGAACTTTTAAGTTGTTCTTTTTAAAATCAATAATTAAATTAAAAGTTGGAAGAGAAGCAAGGAGACAGAAAAATTTAGAGTTTTACTGCACCAGGGCTATTGAGTGCTTTGCTTTGCTCTCTCTTTGATATGTGCAGATGGCGTCAGGAACTGCCCTTGATAAAAACTGCTTTTCTTCCAGGCCCCTTGTCTAGCTGTTTTCAGTTAGCTTCTCTTCCAAATCCCCAAGCATGACTGGCTCATTCATAGATGACAACAGGGAAGGCTGGTAGTTGCAAGAGGAGCTGAGAAGCAAGAAATGCTACTGAGACTGTGCTATGCTATGGTCCTGCCCCTTTCTTGACAACTTCATGAAAATGGTAGAGAAAAAACCTGGTGTTAGAAAAGTCTTCCTGAGCCATTCTTCTTCTTGCCTCTGCCTCACCTTGAAATTTCACTATGTATGTCCTGTGTTCTCTGCTTTCCCTCACTTTGTTACTCTCTCAGGTTCATTTGGACACACCCACCCAGCACCAATACCTTTACCTTCCCTGCTCCCCTGCAAACCTAAATGCCACCTTGCCACCCTGTGTTAGTATTTGACATCTTAGACCTTATTATTTCAGCTCTGGCTTTCACAGCATGTAGTTGACAATAAAATAATATTCTTATCAACTGTTTTCTCAAAATAGCCACTCAGCTCAGCTTAGGATCTTCTTGAGACCGTCTGCTAGTTTTCCGACTTTTTTTGTACTCTGGGGGAAGATGTCACATAATCCATATACACTTTTCATATTTTAATTATTTAGCTCCTTCAAGAATAATTATAAAAGTATTCATTTCATGGAGAAATTACCAATTTTTTTCTCTCATATTTCTTCAGGTGACTATTTGTTATATCTGAAATATATAGTGCTAGCCTTTTAATGAAATTCTATATCATGTATGAAAACTTCTGTTTAGGACTACTATATATATATTTTTAAGACAGTCTTGCTCTGCCGCCCAGGCTGGAGTGCAGTGGCGTGATCTTGGCTTGCTGCAGCCTGTGCTTCTCAGGTTCAAGCAATCCTCCTGCCTCAGCTTCCCAAGTAGCTGAGACTGTAGGGGTGAGCCACCACAACTGGCTAATTTTTGTATTTTTAGTAGAGATGGGGTTTCGCCATGTTGGCCAGGCTGGTCTCAAATTCTTGACCTCAAGTGATCTACCCGCCTCAGCCTCCCAAAGTGTTAGGGTTACAGGTGTGAGCCTAGCCAGGGCTACTATTTATTATTATTATTATTAAGATGGGGTTTCACCATGATGGCCAGGCTGGTCTTGAACACCTGACCTCAGGTAATCCACCCACATCAACCTCCCAAAGAGCTAGGATTACATATATATATATATATATATATTTTTTTTTTTTTTAACAAGGGCAAGGGAGTAACCTGATAACAGAGGTAAAAATGGAGATGGTGCTCTGGCCTCTTCCTTTTTGACATGTATTTGTAAAGCTGCTGCACTCAAGGACTACTTCGGGAACACCACATGGACAACATGGAAAGCCTCAACTCATGGTGACTATCCTATTGCTGCACTTACCAAAACTATATGGTTGCAGTGTAATCTCCTACACTTAATTATATAGAGCTATGATTATTATTATTTTAGGACAGAGTTCCGCTCTTGTCACCCAGGCTGGAGTGCAGCGGTGCAATCTTGGCTCACTGCAACCTCCACTCCCAGATTCAACTGATTCTCCCGTCTCAGCCTCCCAAGTAGTTAGGATTACAGGCATGCACCACCACACCCTGCTAATTTTTGCACTTTTAGTAGAGACGGGGTTCCACCATGTTGGCCAGGCTGGTCTGAAACTCCTGACTTCAGGGGATCCACCCGTCTCGGCCTCCCAAAGTGCTAGGATTACAGGTGTGAGACACTGCACCCAGCTATGCCAGCCATATTTACTGAACAGATTCAGGTGTCCTCTCAAAGGCCCCCTTCTCTTGGTTCTGTTTTTGCTCTCAGCTCTTCTTTTATTTTGGCCTTGCTTTTCAGCTCTAGCACCCCAGAACAAAGGCCCACTTTTAGAAGTCAACATTTTTGAAGATCTGAGGAAAAGGGCATAAGTTTTAAGACGGTAAAAGAAGAGCAATTTAAGCTGGTAAAAAAAAAATGTCTGGAGGTGTTTAACAGCTCAATGTTTTGCAGCACTGAGCACTCTACTTTCATTATGCTTTGAATGGTAAGAGATTGATGACACATGCTGGGTTTCTTTTAAACCTGTAAACAGGGCGGCTGAAATGGAAGGGATGTGGGAATTGTGTCATATGAGGACTTTTGAAAGACTACAAACTGCTCATTTTAGAATCATCAAAAATGAAAGACATGGGTCTTGGCTCTATGAAAAGGAGATCAAGAATTTTGACAAGTGCTTTCTTTATTAACTCACACTCTTCCCATAAAGTCCTGTTAAATAAACTTAAAAACAAGTGAGTGAGGCAATTAAGAAATGAAAAATGAGAATAGCTTTGAAGGTAATATGTACACAGGAATGAGATTAGTGTACAAAACGCATCTGTAAGGCACTGTGCATTTCCTAGAAAAGAAACACGAATTAAAGTCCAACCTCTCTAGATCCAAAAAGCGGAGAGAAATATGATATATTACATGATTCAGAGTTCATGCGATAAAACAAAGCGAGGCTCAGAAGGCCTAACTATTCTTGGCTCTGAGATTCGGAGATCACAATTTATCTGAGGTCCTTCACAGAGCAACACTGTTTAAATGTAGTAGGCAACAAAAGTAGTTCAATTCCACAAACGCTTGAGTATCTGGATGTTTCAGTGAGGGTGTTTTTGGTTGAGATTAACATTTAAGTCAGTGGATTTTGAGCAAAGCAGACTTCCCTCCCTGATGTGAGTGGGTCTCACACAAACAGATGAAGGCCTGAGTAGAGCAAAAGACTGACCTTAGAATAGGAGGTGATTCTGCCAGGAGACTGCCCTTGGACTTGAACTGCAGCGTCAGCTCTCCACTGGGCCTCCAGTCTGCCAGCCCACCCGAAATATTTGCACTTGCCAGCTCTATAATCTCAATCTCTCTCTCTCCCTCTCTCTTCTCCCCCTCCCCCGACACGTACACTATGGGTTCTGTTGTCTGGAGAACCCTGAGTAATACAGCACCTGTGTAGTAGAAACCTTCTCAGTGTCTGTTCCTCTTCTACTATCAAACCATAGGGTGAGGCCAGTGCACAGTGGCTCACGCCTGTAATCCCAGCAATTTAGGAGGCCAAGGTGGGTGGGTCACAAGGTCAGGAGTTCGAGACCAATCTAACTAACATAGTGAAACCCATTCTCTACTAAAAATACAAAAAATTAGCCTGGTGTGTTGGTGTGTACCTGTAATCCCAGCTACTAGGGAGGCTGAGGCAGGAGAATCGTGTGAACCTGGGAAGTGGAGGTTGCAGTGAGGTGAGATGGCACCATTGCATTCCAGTCTGTCTCACCAAAAAAAAAAAAAAAACAAAACTATTCATTTTGTCATATAGCTTTTGTATTCAGGAATTCAGGAGTGGCTTACCTGGGATGCTCCTGGCTTGAGTATTTCATGAGGTGGCAGTCAGGGTGGCAGCCAGGGTCGTGGTTATTTGAAGGCTTGTCTGGGGATGGAGGATTTACTTCAAGCTGGCTCATTTTGGTAGTTGGCTAGTTGCGCTGGTTGTGGGCAGGAGGCTCAGCTCCTCCCCATGTGGATTTCTTCATAGGACTACCTGAGCGAGTGTCCTCATGACATGGCCACTGACTTCCCCAGAGCAAATCATCCGAGAGAGAAAATGATATATAACACTATAAGGCCTTTTACGATGCAACCTCAGAAAGCACAGTGTCATTTCGTCAGTATCCTACTGGTGATACAAGTCTGCCATATTTGGTGGGGGGTGGGAATATATAAATACAAAGGTAAGGACCGTGGGGTCCTCTTGGGCACTGGCTGCCACATGTCCCTTTGTCTGGCTGTGTGGTGTTGGGTCACAGCACCTGTCCACAGTGCGGTCCAGCTCTCAGCTCATCTGTCTTAATTCACAGATAGATTTTTAGAGACAAGCATATACTCTGTACCCTTAAGGCAATCCTCTGTTAATATTGTATCTGTCAACCAAGCTTTAGTCGTTGTTGAGCATCAGGACAACGGACATTATAATTCCTGACAAGCTTCTTGAGGGCAATAAATATCTCTTGCTGGTTAAGGGTATGGCAGACCCAGTGTAGCAGATCTCTGCTACTTCTAAACCTCATCTCATTCCACTCTTACCTCCCCCATACATTCCGATCTCACTAGCTTTTCCCCATCACAGAGCCTTTGAATTTGCGGTTCCCTCTGCCTGGAATGCTTTCCCTTGCTTCCTCACACTCCCCCTCCTCCTTGGCTGCCTATTCTTTTCTTCTAGCTATTTTGAAATATACAATAAATTATTATTATTATTATTTTGAGATGGAGTCTCGCTCTGTTGCCCAGGCTGGAGTGCAGCGGCATGATCTCGGCTCACTGCAACCTCGGCCTCCCAGGTTCAAGCTATTCTCCTGCCTCAGCCTCCTGAGTAGCTGGGATTACAGGTGCGCACCACCACATCCAGCTAATTTTTGTATTTTTAGTAAAGACAGTGTTTCTTTTCTTTTCTTTTTAAAATAAAGACAGGGTTTCACCATGTTGGTCAGGCTGATCTTGAAATCTTGAACTCCCGAACCCCAGATGATCCACCCACCCTGGCCTCAAAAGTGCTTGGGTGCTTGGATTACAGGCCTGGGCCACCACGCCCGGCCTTTTTTTTTTTTTTTAAGACAGGGTTTCATCATGTTGGTCAGGCTGTTCTTGAACTCCTGATCTCGTGATCCACACACCTCAGCTTCCCAAAGTGCTGGGATTATAGGTGTGCACCACAGCACCCCACACAATGAATCATTTTTAACTATAATTTCCCAACTATACTACTAAATGACAGAACTTATTCCTTCTATCTAACTGTATTTTTTTTTAGACAGGGTCTCACTCTCTCCCCCAGGCTGGAGTGCGGTGGCACAATCTCGGTTCATTGCAACCTCTGCCTCCTAGGCCCTCATTGCAAGTTATTCTCCTGCCTTAGCCTCCCAAGTAGCTGGTATTACAGGCATGTGCCACTACCAACCGGCTGGCTAATTTTTGTATTTATTTTAGAGACAGGTTTCAACATGTTGGCCAGGCTGGTCTCGAACTCCTAACCTCAAGTGATCCATCTGCCTCAGCCTCCCGAAGTACTGGGATTGCAGGCGTGAGCCACTGTGCCCGGCCCTTGTTGTATTTTTGTACTACCCATTAGCCAGCTTCTCGTCCTCCCCTGCAACCCCCTTCCCTTCCCAGCCTCTGGAAACTACCATTCTACTCTCGACCTCCAAAAGACCTACTTTTTTAGCTCTCATATATGAGTGGGAACATTCGTCTTTCTGTGCCTAGCTTATTTCACTCACCATGATGACTATCAGAGCTCCATCTATGTTGCTGCAGATAACAGGATTTCATTCTTTTTAATGGCTAAATAATATTCCATTGTGTGTATGTACCGCGTCTTCTTTTTCCATCCTCTAATCGACGCTTAGATTGATTTCATGCCTTGGATGTTGGGAAGCGTGGTGCAAGAAACACAGAAGTGTGCATACGTGTGTCTATGAAATACTGATTTCCTTTCTTTTGGATATATACCCAGCAGTGGAGCATATGGTAGTTCTGTATTTACTTTTCTGAGGAACCTCCATTCTGTATTCCATAACGGCTATGCTACTTTACAGAGCACATTTTGTATGCATTATGAATATAATATAAATCTACCTCCTTTAATTTATTTTAAGTATCCATTAAGTCTACTTTTGAACGCGTAAGGACCTTTTACACAATACTTTATCCGCTCAGGTTCACATTATTGACACCGAAGAATTAAAATCTCCAATATAATGTTGATATTGCCAATAGCCTGTATTTCTAACAAACACATATTCACTGAGGCTTTGACATTTGGATCACGTTCTTCTCTGCCTAACTCCTACCACTTTCCTAGGTAATCATGCATTCCATTTCTTAGCCTGAGAGTTCCTTTACATCTATTCCAATTATTGCTTTCTTTCCACAGGCCACTCTCCCAGCCACACTCTGGAGCTTGTTACAGTTCAGGCTTCCTCTGCTTTCGACACCTCACTCTTAGAACACGTCCTCCCAACCTTCTCCTCATTCCTGATCACAAGGCAGCAGATTCGTCTAACCTTCTCCTCCAGCGTCAGCCCTGTCCCTTCTTCTAGTTCAGTTTATCCGATTTGGGGTTCTCTTTCTTTTGTTTTCCTTTTTCTTTTCTCATTTCTTTGTTTTTTCTTTTTTTTGTTTTTCTGAGATGGGGTCTTGCTCTATGTCACCCAAGCTGGAGTGCCGTGTGCAGTCATGGTGCACTGTCACCTCGATCTCTCAGGCTTAAGCGATCCTCCTGCCTCAGCCTCCCTAAAGCTGAGACTACAGGTGTGTGCCACCACACTCGGCTAATTTATTTTTAAAATTTTTTTTGTAGAGTCAGGATCTCCCTGAGTTTCCAGGCTTATCTTTGACTCCTGGGTGGAAGTAAATCACTTGAGCCTCAGTCTCCCAAAGTGCTGGGATTACAGGCATGACTGAGCCACCATTCCTGGCTGATTTTCTTTCTCCTCAAACCAACTTGACCTTCATTTCTAGCCATTTTAACTGTGCTCCCACCGGTACCCTCAATCGCCTTCCCCTCCTGTCTTTCTCCTCTATCTGCCCTAGAAATTCCCACCGCTGGACTAATACATTCATCTGCCTTCCCTGCTACTATCTCCGGGGGATGCAGAATTAGTAAAGGCTCTTGATTGACAACGAGAATCCAACTGGAGCTAGGTTCAAAAAAATTAATATGAAAATTCAAATTTGTACCCTTAGAGAACCAAGGATGAAGAATGTAGGCTGGCCTGTAAAGGATCAGAATCAGTACTTTTCAGTTTTCGTCTCTATTTCTCTGACTGCTTCTTTCTTCCTTTCTCTCTCAAACCACTTTCTGTTCTCACACAGTAACGTGGAAGCTGCCTAATGTGCAATTCCTGTTAAAGCGATGTCAAAAGTGATACTGGAATCTCTTAGCCTTGATTTCTGATTCATGGGGGAAAGAGCTCTGACTGGCCTGATTTGATGGGAATCTAGATAGATGAACTAGGGCCAGAAAGGCAGAGCCATATTTTATAAAATGATAGCTGGGGACTCACAGCTGTTGCCATGTACTCCTCCATGAACCTGCTGCCAGGGAGGATTCAATATGCTGCACATGAGTACATGTAGAAAGCTACAGGAACTCGGCTGGGTGAGGTGGCTCCCGCCTATAATCCCAGCACTTTGGGAGGCCCAGGCAGGTGGATCACCTGAGGTCAAGAGTTCGAGTCTAGGCTGGCCAACATGGCGAAAACTTGTATCTACTAATAGCACAAAAAAATTAGGTGGGCATAGTGGTACACTCCTGTGATCTCAGCTACTCAGGAGGCTGAGATAGAAGGATCGCTTGAGCCGGGGAGGCAGAGGTTGCAGGGAGCTAAGATCGTGCCATTGTGCTCCAGCCTGGGCAACAAGAGCAAAACTCTGTTTCAAAAAAGAAAGAAAAAGAAAGATACAGGAACTCATGAAATCTGTGACCGTAGACAGAGGACTACCCAGCTCTGATTGAGCTAGTCTTGGTCACATGCTGATTAGCAGAGGCTGAGATAGTGTGTGCCCATTAGCACAGGTAAGAAGAGTGTCTTCTGAATGAGAAAAAATGACTGTCTGGAACAGTTGCTAGAAGATAGATAAGGAAGCTGTGAAACTCCCTGGCGATTAATTACCATGTATTTATTGTCATTTTAATATGTGCAGGGCCAGGCTATGAGCTGAATATATTTTTACTCAGTATGTTTTCATTGCTTTATTTGAAGTTTTAAAAGATCTTAGAACGTTAAAAATACCCAGTTCGTCGCTAAATGTAAAGCAATTTTTTTTTTCCAAAATCAAATGCGAATGACTTTAGATTATTTTGGATTAACCACACCATTGTTTTCCTCCATTAGCTAAGATAATCAGCAATCAATTAAATATATTTCCATATGTCATTTTTCTAATAATACATCATAATTATATGAAAACAAATCGACTTTGGGGAGTCATTTCGCTCCAAGCAAATTCATTTTGGATATGAATTCTGCCCATATTTATACATAACATAATTAAATATATGCTTTGAAAAGAAACGCTGTAACAATTCACTGAGTGCCTTTTTACTAAATATTTTTTCTGTCTCCTTACCAATCATCATTGAGAAATTATACAGGGCAAACATAAGAACACAACAAAGGATAAGGGAAAAGCCTTCCTTTCTTCATTCTGTTCTGGCTTGCTTTTACTTTGATCTCTGCTTTTACTTTCCTATTGAATGGACAACAACCCCCAAGGAGGCCTTCGAGAAATTTAGAATAAGCAAACAAACCAGACTGAATGCCTCCTTCTTCCCCTCCCAGCTGCTGCAATTTAAATCTGCTTTTTCTGTAGGTACAGGGAATAAATTCTCGTGAAACTGGCTGCCACAGGAGTTCTGTTCTGTTCTGTTCTCTGACAGTTTCTCACTCCTAAAAACCCTCCTTGGCCTTTGGTATTCTCACCATTCACTCTCTTTTGTTGTTATCGTTGTTGTTTTTGAGACGGAATCTCACTCCGTTGCCCAGGCTGGAGTGCAGTGGCTTGATTTTGGCTCACTGCAACGTCTGCGCCCCACCCCGGGTTCAAGCGATTCTCCTGCCTCATCCTCCTGAGTAGCTGGGATTACAGGCATGTGCCGCCACGTCCTGCTAAGTTGTGTATTTTTAGTAGAGGTGGGGTTTCACCATGTTGCCCAGGCTGGTCTCGAACTCCGAACCTCAGGTGATCCACCCGCCTCAGCCTTCCAGAGTCCTGGCATTACAGGTATGAGCCACCACACCCAGCCTCACCACTCACTCTCAGAGGGAGTTGCTTTCAGTGGAACTGCAAGTCCCTGAGTTTCTTCTACAGATTTATCACTTGTAAGAAAATATTTGGAAAAAAATCCAGGGAGAGATGTTGTTAACAAAGAGCATGAAAGACAAAGCCCAAGGAACTGTCCCCAGTTGGGACAGTTAGTAGTATCACGTCAATGTTAATTTCTTCGTGTTGAGGCTTGTAATTTGGTTCTATAAAATGTTAGCACCTGGGGAAGGTGGGTGAAGGCTGTGCATGAATTAATTGAAATACCTTTGCCACTTAAAAAAATCTGAAATTATTTCAAAATGAAAAAGGAAATTTAAAAATTAAAAAACCTGAACTCCTGATCTCCATTTCTACTCGCAAACCTGCTCCATCTGAAATCTCCATCTTCATGGATGGCCATTTCATTCTTCTTGTCCAGGCCAAAACCTTTAAAGTCATTTTTTAATGTAGTTTTTCCCCTCCTACCTCAATTCCATTCTCCAGGACATTTTATGGGCTTTGTCTTCCTGTATGTCCTGTATCAAACCACTTCTTATCACCTCTCTTGCTGCCTGCCCCATCCAGGGCGTTGTGAGTGCTTTCTTTTTTCTTTTCTTTTTTTCTCTTTTTGAAATGGAGTCTTGCTCTCTTGCCAGGCTAGAGTGCGGTGGCGCGATCTCGGCTCACCGCAACCTCCGCCTCCTGGGTTCAGGCAATTCTCCTGCCTCAGCCTCCTGAGTAGCTGGGATTACAGGTACACACCACCATGCCCATCTAATTTTTGTATTTTTAGTAGAGATGGGTTTTCACCATGTTGGCCAGGCTGGTCTTGATCTCTTGACCTCGTGATCTGCCCTTCTCGGCCTCCCAACGTGCCGGGATTACAGGCGTGAACCACCACGCCCGGCCTATTGCAACAGCTTTCTAATTGGCCTCCTTGACCTACTTCTCTTTCCTAACCCTCTAGTGGCTCTCATTTTATTCAGAGTCAAAGTCAAAGTTCTGACTATGGCCGATGAGGCCCTACATTTTTCCTTCACTGTCTATATGATCTAGTTTTGACCTCCTTTTTTTTTTTTTTTGAGATGGAGTCTCACAGTGTTGCCCAGGCTGGAGTGCAGTCGTGCAAGCTCGGCTCACTGCAATCTCTGCTTCCCGGGTTCAGGTGATTCTCCTGCCTCAGCCTCCCGAGTAGCTGAGATTACAGGTGCCCATTACCATGCCCAGCTAATCTTTTGTATTTTTAGTGGAGACTAGGTTTCACTGTGTTGGTTAGGCTGATCTCAAACTCCTGACCTTGTGATCCTCCCGCCTCGACCTCCCAAAGTTCTGGGATTACAGGCGTAAGCCTGACCTCCTCTGTTAATACTCACTCACTCAATTTAAACCACTCTGATCTACATTTTTAGAGACAGGGTCTTGCTCTGTCACCCAGGCTGGAGGGCAGTGGTGCAATCATAGCTCACTGCAGCCTTGACCTCCCGGGCTCAAGGGATCCTTCTGCCTCAGCCTCCTGGGAATACAGGCACATACTACCATGCCCAGCTATTTTTTAAATTGTTTGTAGAGGTGGGGTCTTGCTGTGTTGCCCAAGCTGGTCATGAACCCTGCTGTTTCTCGACAGGTCAGGTATGCCCCTACCTGTCGGCATTTCCACTAGCTGGCCCCTTTTCCTCGAATACACATTCTTTGACTCACCCCATCATATTTTTTGAGGCTTTACTTAAAGGTCTTTTCTCAATAAGCCTACTCTGACCACCATCTTTAAAAATTGCAAGCCCTGGCCAAGTGCAGTGGCTCACGCCTGTAATCCCAGCACTCTGGGAGGCCGAGACAGGTGGATATGAGGTCAGGAGTTCAAGACCAGCCTGGCCAACATAGTGAAACCCCCATCTCTACAAAAAATACAAAAAAAAAAAAAAAAAATTGCAAGCCCTGCTTCTGGTTTTTCTTAATCTGCAGTGATTTTGTGTCCATCTTTATCACCTTTGAACACACAATACAATCTTCATATAATATTTCTTGTGTTTTGTCTATATCTATTAGCATATAAACTCTTAAAAGGAGAGTGATCTTGTCTGTTCTATTTCTTGAGCATTTAGAACAGTGCTTGGTATACTGTATATACTCAATAAATACATTATTATATAACTCAGTAAGTTTGCAATGTATGAGTCACATATTACTGAAAGACAGAGAAAACATCACGTCTCCTACCCACAGATAATTATAAGCAATCAGAGAGTTAGACAACAGATGCAAATTATTATCTTTTTAATCATTAAGAGAATATGTAACAGCAAGAAGTTTAGCCAGGGCTCTTCTGGTTGCAAGTCATAGAAATCCACTGAAATTAGTTTAAGAAAAGAAGAAAAGGATTTACTTGTTGGCATAACTGGGCACCACACAGAGAAAGCTAGCTCCAGGAGTGCTGGGTGTAGGGGCCTTACAATTGTCCTCGGAGCTTACTGATGTCTCCCTTCATCTCTCAACTCTGATTTCCTCTGAGAGAGCTTTGGGCAGGTGTTCTCCATATGATGGTCCTGGAAGCTTCAGCCTCAGAATTTCACAGTCACCGACAGCCCCAAGTTCACAGTGGCCTGGTGTTGGTTACGTGTTGTGTGATGTTCTCATTGTTGGCCTGGGCTACAGGGCACTTGTACAACCCCCAAAACACGTACTGAGAGTGGGAGAATGAACAGCTAAAATTAATTACAGAATTGAACAAAACGTGGCAGGGCACGGCGGCTCACACCTGTAATTCTAGGACTTTGGGAGGCCAAGGCGGGCAGATCACTCCAACAGGAGTTCGAGACCAGCCTGGTTAACATGGTGAAACCCTGTCTCAACTAAAAATACAAAAATTAGCTGGGCTTGGTGGTGCTTGCCTGTAATCCCAGCTACTTGGGAGACTGAGGCGGAGAATTGCCTGAACCTGGGAGGCAGAGGCTGCAGTGAGCTGAGATCGAGCCACTGCACTCCAGCCCGGCTGACAGAGTGAGACTCGGTCTCAAAATAATAATAATAATTGAACCAAACTTATCTGTATAAGTTGATAGAATAGAATAGACTGTAGTAAGTTTGAGAGACGTGGTTCAAGCCTGTAATCCTAGCACATTGGGAGACTGAGGCGGGAGGATCACTTGAGCTAGGAGTACAAGACCAGCCTGAGTAACATCGAGACCTTGTCTCCACAAAAACTTAAAACATTAGCTGAGAGTGGTGGTGTGCACACCTATAGTCTCAGCTACTCAACAGGCCGAGGTGGGCAGATCGCTTGAGCTAGGGAGGTCGAGGCTGCAGTGAGCCGTGACAGCACCACTGCACTCCAGTCCGGGTGACAGAGCCAGACCTTGTCAAAAAAAAAAAAAAAAAAAAAAAAAAAGG
>NW_022437003.1:4439988-4466371 GCF_009761245.1 Sapajus apella | reverse complement strand
AAAAAAAAAAAAAAAAAAAAAAAAAAAAAAAAGGTTGTTAGTAGAAGTATAGCACTCTGACCCCCAGTGGTTAAATTACGCAGAGAAAAATTCAGCACTGTCCGGAGACAACAGGAGGTTAATTTATTTCACAGCATGTTCCTACATGATCTTTTTATCACTTTATTTAAGAACATCAGTGTTCTTCCCTTTTATTCTCTACACTGAAGCATCCATCCATTTGGGGTGATTTTTCCTTTCATATAGATCTAGTATTTTTTTCTACCCTCCCCCCCCCCCCCCACCCCACCATTCCCCTGCTGTTATCATCTTTCTTCTTGGTTTCATCCAACACCTGAAAAATCTTCCAAAAAACTATTTAGTTTGCCAGACATGTGGCTCAGGTCTGTAATCCCAGCACTTTGGGAGGATCACCTGAAGTCAGGAGTTCGAGATCAGCCAGCGTAATGTGGGGAAACTGCGTCCCTACTAAAAATACAAAAAAAACCAAAACCAAAACCAAAACCAAAACAAAACAAAACAAAAAAACTGGGTGTGGTGGCGGGCGCCTGTAATCCCAGCTACTCAGGATGCTGAGGCGGGAGAATTGCTTGAACCTGGGAGGCAGAGGTTGCAGTGAGCCGAGATTGCACCACTGCACTCCAGCCTGGGTGACAGAGCAAGACACCAACTCAAAGAAAATAGTAATAAAAGAAAGGTAGTAGAAATGTAGCACTCTGACCCCTAGTGGTTAAATTATGCAGAGAAAATTCAGCATTTGTCCAAAGACAATAGGACTTTATTTCACATCAGTTTCCTACATGATCTTTTTATCAGTTTATTTAAGAACATCATCGTTATTTCCTTTTATTCTCTACACTGAAGCATCCATCCATTTGGGGCCATTTTTCCTTTCACATAGATCTGGTATTTCTCTCCCCGCCTCTCTTCCACTGCTGTTAACATCTTTCTTCTTGGGTTCATCCAACACCTGAAAAATCTTCCTAAAAAACTGTTTAGTTGGCCACGCATGTGGCTCAGGCCTGTAATTCCGGCACTTTGGGAGGCAGAGGCGGGCAAATCACCTGAGGTCAGCAGTTGGAGACCAGCCTGGCCAACGTGGCGAAACCCCTTATCTAGCAAAAACACAAAAATGGGCCGGTGCGGTGGCTCACACCTGTCATCCCAGGACTTTGGGAGGCCGAGGCCAGCGGATCACCTGAGATCAGGAGTTCGAGATCAGCCTGGCCAATGTGGGGAAACCGCGTCTCTACTAAAAATACAAATATATATATATCCGGGTGTGGTGGCGGGCGCCTGTAATCCCAGCTACTCGATAGGCTGAGGCAGGAGAATCGCTTGAACCTGAAAGGCAGAGGTTGTAGTGAGCTGAGATTGTACCACTGCACTCCAACCCGGGTGATAGAGCAAGACTCTGTCTCAAAGAAAAAGAAAAAAAAGTTGATAGTAGAAGTATAGCACTCTGACCCCTAGTGGTTGAATGGTGCAGAGACAATTCAGCATTTGTTCAAAGACAATAGGAGGTTAATTTATTTCACATCATGTTCCTATATGATCTTTTTAACAATTTATTTAAGAACATCAGCGTTCTTCCCTTTTATTCTCTACATCGAAGCATCCATCCATTTTGGGCAATTTTTCCTTTCCCATAGATATAGTATTTCTCTTCCCCGCCCCCCTCCCCCCACCATTCTTCTGCTGTTACCATTTTTCTTCTTGGGTTCATCCAACACCTGAAAAATCTTCCTAAAAAACTGTCTAGTAGGCCAGGCACGTGGCTCAGTCCTGTAATCCCAGCACTTTCGGAGGCTTAGGAGGGCGGGTCACCTGAGGTCAGGAGTTCGAGACCAGCCTGGCCAATGTGGCGAAACCCCGTCTCTACTAAAAATACCAAAATGGGCCGGGTGAGGTGATGTGCACCTATTTAAAAAATTAAGAGCACTTAATACTCATATTTTTCACTTTGGTTATGTATAAATAGCTTATATATGTAAGTCTGTTTTTACTCTCATTCTACTAAATTTACCTAATGTTCTACATAGAAAGTTTCATGTAAATTGTTTATCATTTTTCAATAGTGAATTAAGCACGTGAATAGTTTCCCATGAAAAAGGATATTGATTTGTACAGATGTATAAGTACAATGGCTACTTGCTCAGATCATAAACTAGGTCTAAAACATGTGTTCCAGCAGGCCTGGTGGCTGATGCTTGTAATCGCAGCACTATGGGAGGTTGAGGTAGAGGATTGCTTGAGAGCAGGAATTCAAGACCAGTCTGGGCATCATAGTGAGACACTGTTGCTACAAAAAAAGTTTTAAAAATTAGTCGAGTGTGGTGGCATACACCTGTAGTCCCAGCTACTTGGGAGTCACAGGCGGGAGGACTACTTGAGCCCAGGAGTTCAAGGTTCCAGTGAGCTCTGACGGTGCCACTGTTCTCCCCTGGGTGACACAGTGAGACCCTGTCTCCAAACAGATAATAGTTTTAAAAAGTTCCCAATTTTTTATATTTATTTATTTTTGGGAGACTATCTCATTCTATTGCCTGGGCTGGAATCCAGTGGTGAGATTTTGGCTCACTGCAACCTCGCCCTCTTGAGCTCAAGTGATTCTCCCACCTCAGCCTCCCAAGCAGCTGGAACCGCCATGTCTGGCTAATTTTTTGATTGTTTTGTAGAGATAGGGTCTTGCCATGTTGCCCAGGTCGGTCTCAAACTCCTGAGCTCAACTGATCCACCAGCCTCCTCCTCCCAAAGCGCTAGGATTACAGGCATGAGTCACTGTGCCTGGCCCCAGATTTTTATAATTTTCATATTTTATTCTTGATTTCTTGGTTAGTCACTGAGAGAGAGGGTAAGAATTGTCTAACTTCTTTGTTGTCCGTATTTTCTCTTCAATTTTTACTGTGAAGGCCAGCATAAAATATTGAAACAATCACTCTGAAAGTGAACAGATTTTATTCCACTTTTCCTTGATCCCTTTTTTTCTCTCCAATGTTTTTTATCTATTTGAAATTTTGCATTATTGTTGCTTTCTTCTGAAATATTCATATAGAGTTGTTAAAACAACTGAAGTGAGACTATGTAAGCTTCAGGTTTCTTCTCTGTTAAAAAAGATAACAAGGTAATAATAGTCCTCCTCATTTATAGGGTTCCTTACAGGACTATTTGTGGTTATTGGCACACATTTATAAGTGGTTTAAAAAATCTTAGCTTTATTATTATTTTATAGATTCACTTGCATTTTTAATGTTCTTGGTGTACACCAGTTGGTTTGTTTATTACCAAATATTTATAAAGCATTTATTGTTATATTGTTGGCTGAAAAAGCAATAACAAAGTAGGGTGGTGTATGTTTATGAAGCTTAAATTTAAGAAACAAAGCGTAAATATATATGGATCTATATTTGAGACAGAGTTTCACTTTTGTTGCCCAGGCTGGAGTGCAATGGTGAATCTCAGCTCACTCCCACCTCCACCTCCCACTCCCACCTCCACCTCCCGAGTTCAGGCAATTCTCCTGCCTCAGCCTCCCGAGTAGCTGGGATTACAGGCATGAGCCACCTCACCCAGCTAATTCTGTATTTTTAGTAGAGACGGGGTTTTACCATGTTGGTCAGGGTGGTCTCAAACTCCTGACCTCAGGTGATCCATCTGCCTTGGCCTCCCAAAGTGTCGGGATTGTGTGTGAGCCACCGCCCTGGCCCTCACCTGGTTGTTTTTCAAAAGCTGTACAGTTACTATAAATATATTTAAGCAATCCTCTATTGAAGAGCTGGAGAGGGTTTCCAGCCTTTTGCTATTATAAGGAATGCTTCAAAAAAGACTCTGGAACATAGGTCACTATGTGTATTTCTGTAAGATAAATTCCTAGAGGTAGCGTCGGTGACTTCAAATGATTTAGACTCAAGCTGCTTAGAGAGGTTTCACCCGTTTGTTTAGTTGCTGTAGCCAAACCTTGGCAACATCCTTTCTTCCTCTCTTCTCATACTTATCAATCACCAAGTCTTGCTGATGTTACCTCCTCAATTTCTGTTTGAATCTGCCCTTCCTTCCCATTCCTCACAGCCAGCAACTCAATTTAGGCTTTTACTATTTCTTCATGTCTGAAATATGGTCCTCAAAACCATTGTCCTGAGAGAATAATCTGCTTGGATACATTCATGCTGCCTACTACGTACGAGCAGGATTAAGTCTAACGCCTTTGAGCACACGAGGTTCACCTTGATCTAGTCCCTGTGCTTCCCCTTCTCTGGCAGACTTCTTCCATCACCAGCTTCACTCTCTCCGCTTTTATACTGTGGAATAATTCCTCATTCATGCCTCCTTGCATTTGCTCTGGTGGACTCTCCAGCCTGGAATGCCTTCATCCATTTCTCTTACTTCAGTTTGTGTTCCTGTGCATTCATCTTTCATAGTGATTGCTATTCTCTACTGAAATGAATTTCCTCAAACTAGCCTGCAATTGCAATTGGGAGTACTTTTTTTCTTTCTTTTTAGCTCTAGCGTCTATCACAGTGCTTGTGGCCACGGGGTGCATACTCAGTAAAATTTCCTTTACTGAACTCAACTAGACCTTGGGGGAAAAGGGATGGAGTCTTTCATTCATTCTTCATCCAACATATGTTTATTGAGAAGCTATAAACATAGGCACAAGGTTATGTGCTAGGTAGTGCAATTACAACCAAGAAGATAACCCAGGGCCTACTTTTGGTGTAGTGAAAGAGATGGAATTAGATGGGTGTGGTGGTGCATACCTGTGGTGCCAGCTACTTGGGAGGCTAAGGGGCATGAGAACTGCTCGAGCCCAGAAGGCAGAGGTTGCAGTGAACTGTGATCATGCCACTGCACTCCAGCCTGGGTAACAGAAGACCGTATCTCTTTTTTTCTTTTCTTTTTTCTTTTTACAATTTAGTCTCCATAGAGACTGTCAAAAATTACCAATGCTGACTATATTTCAAGTCGTCATGGAGGGGTATTGGGAAAAGTTTTCAATTAGCAATAATCGCGCCCTGGATAAACCTCATGGACTACGATACTGCCACTGAGCAGAGCTGGAAGACCATATCTAAAAAAAAAAGGTAGGGCAACATAAATACACAATTTTAATTCAGATGGGTAAAGGCAGCAGTGGATCCCAGGGCACAGTTTAGATTATTTTATGGATATGGATACACAGAGAAAAGGGTGGCTTTTGTTTGTTTTTTTAGAGACAGGGTCTCACTATGTTCCCCGGCTGTTTCTGAGCTCAAGCGAGCCTCCCGTATCAGCCTCTTGAGGGGATGGGTGGCATTTTAATTAGATGAAACTGTACTAGGAAAGCATCTGCAAAACAAGGCAATTGCCCCAAATCACTGTGAAACCCGAGTCAGGCATGAAACTCATGATTTCTGCCCCTTGTTCACGGCCTATTGCCTCCTATTGCCTTTACTTTTTAAAGTAAAGATATCCTTCTGGTAAACACATGGTCAAATACAGCGTCTTGGGTAATAAATGATAAAGTATGATAACATATGTAAAGCAAGAAGGTGACAATCAGTATCCTCCGTCAAAGTTTTTTTTTTCCTCAATAGGTGTCTGCTAAACTGCCATCTAAGCTTTCCAAAACAAACAAACAAACAAAAAACCAAAAAACCCTGAGTGGTGCTAAAAGATGTATAGTCGGGCCGGGCACGGTGGCTCAAGTCTGTAATCCCAGCACTGTGGGAGGCCGAGGCGGGTGGATCACGAGGTCAAGAGATCGAGACCATCCCGGTCAACATGGTGAAACCCCGTCTCTACTAAAAATACAAAAAATCAGCTGGGCATGGTGGCGCGTGCCTGTAATCCCAGCGACTCAGGAGGCTGAGGCAGGAGAATTGCCTGAACCCAGGAGGCGGAGGTTGCGGTGAGCCAAGATCGCGCCATTGCACTCCAGCCTGGGTAACAAGAGCGAGACTCCGTCTCAAAAAAAAAAAAAAAAAAAAAGGATGTATAGTCAGCGAAATCTACCCCAGCTGACCTTTATCTTTTCCTGTTTTTTAGTATTAAAGAAGAGACCTCTTTTCACAAATGATTGAGGCGGCTAGTACAAGGCAGTGAGAAGAGCAAGTTCTTTGGGAATCAGACAGTGTCGGATCCAACCCAGCGGGCAGCACGACTAGTAAAGTAACTTAGGGCAAGTCCTTAAACTTCCAGTGTCCTCTTTTATAAACTGGGAAGAGTAATCATAAATAAATAGTGAAATAATGTTTATGCAAAGTACTTAACACAGTGTCTGACAGATAAGAGCTCGGGAAAAATTGGCTATTAAGCGTTTATAGGAAGCCGAGGACTTGGGGTTGTTACTTTAGTTTTTGGAATCAAAGGCACCCAGCGTCAACATTCCTGAACTAAGTTAAACCAGAACTAGCACTTTCAGCAGTGATGTAATTTGACCTCTTCGAGCTACCGTCGCTGAGCATGCGTAAATAACAGTGGCGGGCCGTATGTGTCATGGCGCTCTCCATGTAAAGTCTGTGCAGCTTCCGGAGACTGGCAGCTTGATTCTCTCACTTTGGACTGGTTTTTACTTCTCGGCTTCTGGGTAAGGGTGGCGGATGGGTCCTTGTAGGGCAGAGTGTGGCCAGAGCTCCTTTTATGGTCAAGCCTTGTTTCTCCAGTTTCAGTCTTGCTCGGGCTGTTTGCTCGTTTGTTTCGTAGTTAAAAGGGAATTTGCCAGCTGGGATGGGGGAATGGGGAGGCAGATGGGGCTTCCAGGAGCGAGTTGGGTCTTCGGCCTCAGGTGCTGCTCGCCTGCTAGGAGTATTTTAGGCGTCTCGCTTTTTATTGTCAGATTTAATTTCATTGGTTCTCCCACTTTACACATTAGTGGATTTGTAGATGTTGTAAGGCTTTCGCGGTTACGTAGCTTTCCCAGAGCAGTATCTTAAGAATTTAAGCAGAAGTTATTGAGAAAAGCAGGTGTGTTGCTTTTTCACTTTTAGGTCTTCTTTACTCATAAAACCTTTTTCTGAATCTCGGGACACTTATCTTTCGGATGGAACGTGATCTGGATGTCTATTTACCTTATTGGCTTATTCCTGTTCTGTAGTAGTTGGTTACTCGCGCTATGCAGACGTGTTGTAGTGCTGGATATAGTATTTATTACTAAGTCCAGACACTGGTTCACAGTCATGGCAGATGTCAGCACACCTGTTGAAATCAGTAAGAATTAGGAGTAGTATGGAGCATCGTAGATCTTGCTGTATAAAGCAGTCTTTTATGGAGTCTGTTTCCTTTTAAGTAAAGATCCTTATAGTGGTTTTGTGAACTTCTTGGGTGCTTGCTTTTCTTAATCAACTTTTATTTTCCAGACTCATCTTTCAAGAGGACTTTAGCCTAATTGCAGATAATTAAGGTACTAATTTATCTTAAAAGCTTTTATGTTTGAGTGGTGCGCATATTTCTGCATATTAGAAAATACAGAGAGGTAGCCTAATTTCTTAGCTATTTGCCACTGTCATGTTATGGCAACACTGTGCTTTACATACCGCTAAATCAAAGAGATATTTTCATTTATTTTAGTTAATCTTTCATTTTCCTTCAGCAGCACTGATCATGTACACTTGTTTGACATGCCCTCTTTCTTTGCCTTCCATGGCACATGGAATTTTTTCCTTCTCTGGTGGCTGCTGCTTGGAATCCATTATAAGCTATTTTCCTCTATCTGTCAGTTAAATTTGGAGTTGCTCAAGTCTTGGTCCTGTACCTTCTACTACCTCTGTTCTCTTTTTCTTTCCCTCTGGGTGATGTAATCCACATGCCTGTCAACAGTTACTTATTTTCTTGATTCTAGCCATCCCAATGGGTATGAAATGATATATTATTGTAGTTTTGATTTCAGTTTCCCCGATGGCTACTGATGTTGACATCTTTTCATGTGCCTATCAGTCATTTGTGTATGTGTATTTTTTTGAGACAGGGTTTCCCTGTGTTACCCAGGATGGATTGTAGTGGCTCGATCATGGCTCACTGCAGCCTTGACTACCTGATCTCAAGTGATCCCACTTCAGGCTCCCAAGTAGCCGGGACTACAGGTGCATGCCACCATGCCCGGCTAATTTTTACTTTTTTTTTTTCTTTTTTTTGGTACAGATAGGGTCTCACTATGTTGTTCAGGCTCTGGCTTTGAACTCCTGGCCTCAAGTGATCCTCCCTCCTTGACTTCCCAGTGTTGGGATTACAGGCATGAGACACTGTACCTGGCCCATTTCTATATCTTCTTCATCTAATTTGTTTTTTCTTTTGTTGCTTGTGCTTTTTGTTTCTTAGCTAAGAAAGGAGGGCCTACTGTAACATCATAAAGATTTGTGCTTATATTTTTTTTCTAAGAGTTTCATAAGGTTAGCTCCTAGATTTAGGACTATGATCCATTTTGAGTTAATTGTTGTGTATGATGTGAAATAGGGCTCCAGATTTATTTTTCGCATGTTGCTATCCAGTTGTCTGAGCATCATTTGTTGAAAAAAACCCTATTCTTTCCCTGTTGAATTGTCTTGGCATCCTTGTTGAAAATCAGTTGACTAGGTTATGTATATTTGACATGCATTTTAGGTGGTTTTTATGAAAGTATAATTCTGGGACAGTGATTATCAAACCTTAACGCAGATCAAAATTACGCAGATCAAAATTAAAGTGCCTGTTAAATATTGCTAGGTTTGCCGGGCGCGGTGGCTCAAGCCTGTAATCCCAGCACTTTGGGAGGCCGAGGCGGGTGGATCACGAGGTCAAGAGATCGAGACCATCCTGGTCAACATGGTGAAACCCCGTCTCTACTAAAAGTACAAAAAATTAGCTGGGCATGGTGGTGTGTGCCTGTAATCCCAGCTACTCAGGAGGCTGAGGCAGGAGAATTGCCTGAACCCAGGAGGCGGAGGTTGCGGTGAGCCGAGATCGTGCCATTGCACTCCAGCCTGGGTAACAAGAGCGAAACTCCGTCTCAAAAAAAAAAAAATATATATATATTGCTAGGTTTTACCCAAAATATCTGATTCAGTATGTCTGGAGTGGGGTTCAAGAGTTTTCATTTCTGGCTGGGCATGGTGGTTCATCTCTGTAATTCCAGTACTTTGGGAGGCCAAGATGGGAGGATCAGTTGAGGCCGAGAGTTCGTGACCACCCTGGACAACAAAAGAAGACCTTGTTTCTACAAAAAAATTAAGCAAAAAAAAAAAATGTTCATTTCTAACAAGTTCCCCATGATGCCATTCCAGCTGATGTGGAAATTGTGCTGTGAAAACTGCTGGACATTGCTTTGCAACTGTGGCTGTACACATAAGAATTACTGGAAAGTTTTAAAAAGATACTGATGCCCGGGCCCCATTCCCAGAGATTCATTGGCTAGCTTGAGGCTTAGTTGGGAATTTTCAAAAGCTCTCCAGGTGAATGGAATCAGTGCTCAAGATTGAGAAGCATTATTATAGAATAATGGTTGTTAATCAGGGATGTATAGTGGAATTACCTGGACAGTTTCTGTGTTCATGTGCTTCAGCTCTCTTGGAGATTCTAATTCAGAATGGAATCTGGAGATTTGCTATGATAAAAGCCACCCTGATAACTCACGTATATAACTAACCACTGCTCTAGGATATTGCATTCTCCTTCTGTCATTTTTAGTATTTCCCATTTCACTGACTCTATTTTTATTCTGTTTATTAAATTTGATTTCCTCTACCTTTGAGAATTTTTTTTTGTGTGTGCGACTGAATGTCCCTCTTGTTGTCCAGGCTGGAGTGCAATGGCGCGATCTCGGCTCACTGAAGCCTCTACCTCTGGCATTCAAGTGATTATCCTGCCTCAGCCTCCCGAGTAGCTGGGATTACAAGCATGCACCACCATGCCTGTCCAATTTTTGTATTTTTTTTTTTTTTTTTTTTTGAGGCAGAGTCTCGCTGTGTCACCAGGCGCCAGGCTGGAGCGCAGTGGTGTGATCTCGGATCACTGCAACCTCCACCTCCCAGGTTCAAGCAATTCTCCTGCCTCAGCCTCCCCAGTAGCTGGGACTACAGGTGTGCGCCACCACACCCAACTAATTTTTGTATTTGTTAGTAGAGACAGGGTTTCACCATGGTCTCGATCTCTTGACCTTGTGATCCGCCTGCCTCGGCCTCCCAAAGTGCTGGGATTACAGGTGTGAACCACCGTACCCGGCCTGTAGTTTTAGTAGAGATGTGGTTTCTCCATTTTTGTCAGTCTGCTCTTGAACTCCTGACCTCAGGTGATCCACCCATCTTAGCCTCTCAAAGTGCTGGGATTACAAGCCTAAGCCACCGTGCAGGGCCAAAAAATTGTTAATGTTCTTTTAGCTCCATTTATCTATTACCCTGCTTTTCTTTTATTCCCAAACTTTCATTTCTATATGAATTAATTAAAAATTTCTGAAGGCTAAACAATTCCCCCATCAGTTTGTTCCAAGTAAAACCTTTAGCTTATTAATAGTGATGAGTGAGATTATTTAGTTGCTTGTGATATGCAGCCAGATTTATGCTGCATGATAAATCATGCTGCTATGCAGCATTATATTTATCTTTTTTCAGTGAATGTCTCCACATGAAATTTCTGGCTAGAAGGATATGCATATGCTTGGTATATATTGTCAGCTTGCCCACTAGAAGGGGCATACCAGTTTTACTATGCATTCAGCTGACAAGAGTTTTTGTCAGCTTTTTATCACTGAGGCAGCTGAAAAATAACTTATTGTTTCAATACTTGTTAGTGTGGTTGAGCATTCTTTTTCTCTTTGTGGCAATTTGTATTTCTTTTTTTTTTTTTTTTTTTTTTTTTTTTTTTGAGACACAGTTTCGCTCTTGTTACCCAGGCTGGAGTGCAATGGCGCGATCTCGGCTCACCGCAACCTCTGCCTCCTGGGTTCAGGCAATTCTCCTGCCTCAGCCTCCTGAGTAGCTGGGATTACAGGCACATGCCACCATGCCCAGCTAATTTTTGTATTTTTAGTAGAGACGGGGTTTCACCATGTTGACCAGGATGGTCTCGAGCTCTTGACCTCGTGATCCATCTGCCTCGGCCTCCCAAAGTGCTGGAATTACAGGCTTGAGCCACCGCACCCCGCCCAGCTATTTGTATTTCGTAAGTGAATTGCCTGTTTTTCCTTTGCCCATTGCTTTCTGGAATGTGGTTAGTTCTAAGTTTCACATTAGATTCTTGCATTGTTTGTACTTTACCAGCAAGGCAAAGCCATAGTGCAAAGAGCATGGTATTGAGAGAAGGCCTAGATTCTAACTTCTAGCTCTGTCAGTGTACAAATCCGTTTGCTTCAATGGACTCCAGTTCTGTCAAATAAGAAGCTTAGGCCGGGCACAGTGGCTCATACCTTTAATCCCAACACTTTAGAAGGCTGAGGTGGGTGGATCACGAGGTCAAGAGATTGAGACCCCACCTCTATTAAAAATATACAAAATTAGCCAGGTGTGGTGGTGCATGTCTGTAATCTTAACTACTTGGGAGACTGAGGCACGAGAATTTCTTCAACTGGGAGGCGGAGGTTTCAGTTAGCTGAGATCATGCCGCTGTACTGCAGCCTGGCGACAGAGCAAGACTTCGTCTCTAAAAAAAAAAGTGGTTAGCAACTTCTACTTCTCTAATGATATGGGATGTTCAGTAGATCCGTACACTCTTGTGTATGGGATGGCAAAATTATATAATGAAAAAATATGGCTTTTAATTAATGTTTAATTATAATCTGTCAGTAGCTACTTTGGCATTCCAAAGGCACTACCTGGTCCTAGCCTTTCCCATTTAATTATTTTATAGAATAGTGGTGACAGAAGAAATCCCAAGGGTTGGGCGTTTACTTCAACTTCCCACTCAGTGTAAGAATTTCCTCCTATGGCATAGAAAGACCAGGTAAATTCAACTTAAGCATTGTAGTCATTCATTTAATCAGTAACTGTTGTGTGTCTGCCATGTGTTAGGCATTGTTGGAGGTGTTGTAAAGACAGTACAGAAAAAGAGATGATGCTTTTGTGCTTAGGAAGCTTACACTGTGGGCTGGATGCGGTGGCTCACTTGTGTAATCCAGCACTTTGGGAGGTTTAGACGGGTGGATCACCTAAAGTTGGGAGTTCGACACCATCCTGATCAACATAGAGAAACCTCATCTGTATTAAAAATACAGAATTAGCTGGGCATGGTGGTACATGCCTGTAATCCCAGCTCAGCTACTTGGGAGGCTGAGGCAGGAGAATCGATTGTACCGGGAGATGGAGGTTGTGGTGAGCCAAGATTGTGCCATTGCACTCCAGCCTGGGCAACAAGACCAAAACTCCATCTCAAAAAAAATAAAGAAGTTTACATTTTAATGAAAGAGACGTATGTGGTTGTCAGGTAGGTAAGTGCTATGAAGAAGCATGAAACAAAAGCAGGGTTAGAAGCAGTGAACTTGTGGGATGCTTGGGCAGCGTAGTTATTTTAGACGAGGGGGTAGGAAAGGCCTCTCTGAGGAGGTGTTGTTTGAGTGAAGAAGTGGGCAGGAAGACATACTTCTCTGAGGACTGATGCTCTGCAGAGGAATAGCAAGTAGGAAGGCTCCTGAGTCAGAAACTAATTTGGCATACTCAGAATATCTATGTCTATATATTGCCCGACTGTATAGTCTACAGTGAAAGTATTGAGAACCTGCAGTGTGCTAGACACAGTTCTAAGTGCCTGGGATCAAACAGTGAATACCTCACACAAAAACCCTTACCTTCACAGAGTATGTATTCTAGTCAAAAAAATCATTAAAACGTTGGAAGCAGATGATTAAGTGCTGCAGTTTAAAAAGAGGCAGGAAAGGGGGATAGGAAGAGGGTTTGTGGTGAAGTGGGGATGTTGCTTGGAAAGTCCTCTCTTGTTAAACTTGAACGAAGTCCCTAAGGGCTTGAGCGAGTGAGCTGTTCAGGTGTCTGGAGCAAGAGCGTTCCAGGCGAGAATAAGACTGTGAAGTGATTGCATATCTAGTGGGTATGAAACAACAAAGAAGCCTGCGTGACCGACGGGAGACTGGTAGCAAGATGGCACAGATGCAGCAGGAAGCTGATTATATGTGTCACTGCAGAGCTTTGTAGTGATTTTGGCTTTTTACTCTGATACCGAATACCACTAGAAGGGCTTGATTGAGAAGCTTGAGATGAACTTAGGTTTTAAAGGGATCCCTGACTTCTGTGCTGAAAATGTTCTTGGAGAATCAAGGATAGAAGCAGGGATACTAGGGATTGCAATCATCCAGGCAAGAGTTGATGTTGGTTTGGACCAAGAGTGTAACAGTGGGCATGGTCACAAATAGATTCTGAATGTATTTTGAAGGTACGGCCAATACGATGTTGTTGATTGATTGGATTTAGGGAGAAGGAAAGAGGGGCATGTAGGATTTTTGGCCTGAGCAGGTAGGAGGTTGGGACTGCCTTTAAATGAAATGGGAGAAGTTGTGAAAGGATCTGGTGAGGTAGGGAGATGAGGAATTCCGTTTTGACTTTTTCAGTTTGAAGTAATTATTAGACAGTCAAGCAGTGGCATGGAATAGGCAGTTGGGTGTCCGAGTCTGAAGTTTGAGGGAAGAATGGGGCTGGTTATATAAGCACATTCGTAGTTGATATTTCAAGGCCATGGGACTGGATGAGGTCACCTAGGGAGTGCCTGAAACTAGAGAAGAGTTCCTGTAACAGAGCCATGGGGGCATTCTGATGGCGAGAAGTTGGAGAGATGAGAAGAGACTGGACTGGGAGAGTGTGGCATCCTGGAAATTGGTCAGGTTTCTTCTGCAGTTCTTCCGTTTTTAATAATGCACACTGCGAATCGGTAAGGAGACAGAATTTTCTAAATGTATTTTACCACAGAACCTTTTTTTTTTTTTTTTTTTTTCCAGATAGGTAATAATTAGAACCAATTTTGGAAAGACTAACCTGGCTCATTTCACCCTACCTAGATGGCTGAGTTGGCCGGGGCTCTTTTTTGCAAGAACAGAATACCCACCGCAAACTGATTCAAGCCACAGGCTCCCATCACTGGGCAGAGCAGGGCTGCCTCTGGCTTCAGGCATTTGTTGGATTCAGATGCTCAAATAATGTCAGTATCTTTATCTTTCTAGCTCTCGTTAGGCTTCATCCTTTAAGTAGGCTTCCTCCCTGTGGCGGGCAAGATGGCTCTGGGGTCCTCAAGTTGACATCCTTCTAACTTAGCCACTTCAGTGACAAAAGCAACTATCTTCTGTTAGCACTAGCATAGATGGAATCCTCACAGTGACTCTTACTGGCTGGGCTTCTCGTGACAGACCCTGAGCTGGTCCTTGTGGCCAGGAGGTTAGGTTACCCTGGCAAGCTTGGGTCATGTGTCCCATTCTGGTGTCTAGGGAAAGGGAAGTCTGTGATTGAAAGTCTCACCATGACTACGTGATATGTATGTTAACTGTAATCCAACCAGTCCCTCATTGATTGATATTTGGTTCTATTTCTCATTTTTTGTTCTTACTGACAATATAAAGATAGCTGAGATTTGAACATAAGTTTTCCGGATTTCCAGTGTATAATTTGTCATAGTTGTAATGAATACATTACACAGTAAAGGAGCCTGGCTGGCAGCCGCTCTGTTAATTGGATGATGTGAATGGAGGGAAGGGAATCCAGCAAATGAGAAGGAAAGCTCCTCAGGAAGCTTCGTGGAAAGCTGAAAGAATGTAAGATCCTTAACACTGCAACTCAGAGGAGGAGCAGTGGTCGTTCAGCATGCACATACTAAGTGGGCAGTGGAGTACCACACAGTGTGTGGGCTTCGACTCATCTGTCACGGAATCCTTGTTTAGCTTCTTTGGACAAGTGTTTCAGTTTGATCATCTTTAAAGTGAAGATGATAATACTGTCTACCTCATAAGAGTTGCCATGAATGTTGATAAGATGACCCTAAAAAGGACTTCCTTTGTGTCTGGATATAGCATTAGTAGTAAGACTATCAGTACCTATACATGGGTGTGTTCTGCCCACCCCATTTTTCTTAATTATTTTATTCTAACTTAATTACAGCCTTACCTGCAGTTGTAAAACTTAGGCAGAGATCCTTGTACATTTTACCCAGGTGTCCCATTGGTAACATCTTGAAAAACTACAGTGCAATACAGTATCACAACCTGGATATTGACATTGGTAACAGCTGGGATACAAAACGTTTCCATCACCACAAGGATCCCTCATGTTGCAATTTTATAGTCATAGCCATTCTCCTCTCACCCTCTTCTTTTTTTAATCCCTGGCAACTACTATTCTGTTCTCCATTTCCATAATTTTCTCATTTCAAGTATGTTATATAAAAGTGATCATGCAGAATATAACCTTTTGGGATTGACTTTCTTCATTCAGCATAATTCTCTGGAGAGTCATCCAGGTTGATGCATGTATCAATAGTACATTCCATTTTATTGCTGAATAGTATTAACCATTCACCTTTTGAAAAGCGTCTAGGTGGTTTCCAGATTTAGGCTGTGACAAAGAAAGCTACTGTAAACATTTAGGTACAGGTTTTTGTTGGAATACAAGTCTTTATTTTTCTTGGATAATTGCTGAGGAGTTCAATTGCTGGGTTGCATCATAGTTGTATGATTTGTTTCAGAAAGTACCAAACTGTTTACCGGAGTGGCTGTACCATTTTTCATTCCTTCCAGGACTGTATGAATGATGTAGTTTCTTTACATCCTTGCCAGTGTTCGGTGGTTTCACTGTTGTCTGTTTTATCCATTCTGAAAGGTGTATACTGATATCTCATTGTGGTTTTAGTTTCCGTTTCTGTGGTGACTAATACTGAATCTCTTTTCATGTGCTTCTGTGCCCACTGTATATTCTCTTGAAATGTCTTTTGTCTATTTTCTTTTTACATGTATATTTTGACACGAGTCCTTTGTCAGATACGTGGTTTGCAATTACTTTCTTCCACTCTGTAGTTTGACTTTTCAGCTTCTTAAAAGGGTCTTTCTTTAAAGTTTTAAATTTTAATGACATTCAGTTTTTTAATTTTTCTTTTTATGGGTTGTGCTTTTGGCGTCACACCTAAGGAACTTTTTACCTGTTCCTAAGTCCAGAAGATTTTGTCCTGTGATTTTTTTTTTCTAAAAGTTTTATAATTTTATGTTTTTTTTTTTTTTTTTTTTGACATGGAGTCTTGCCCTGTTGCCCAGGCTGGAGTGCTGTGGCGTGGTCTCGGCTCACTGCAACCTCTGCCTCCGGGGTTCAAGTGATTCTCCTGCCTCAGCCTCCCAAGTAGCTGGGACTACAGGCACCTGCCACCACACCCAGCTAATTTTTTTGTATTTTTAGTAGAGACAGGGTTTCACCATGTTGGGCAGGCTGGTCCCACACTTCTGACCTCGTGATCTACCCGCCTCAGCTTCCAAAGTGCTGGGATAACAGGAGTGAGCCACTGCACCCAACCAATTTTATGTTTTAGGTACAAAAATTAATTTTTTTTTTTTTTGAGACTGAGTCTTGCTCTGTTACCCAGGCTGGAGTGCAGTGGTACGATCTCACCTCACTGTAGCCTCCGCCTTCCAGGTTCAAGTAGTTCTCCTCCTTCAGCCTCCTGAGTAGCTGGGATTACAGGTGCGTACAACCACACCCAGTTAATTTTTGTATTTTTAGTAGAGACAGGGTTTCACCATGTTCACCAGGCTGGTCTCGAACTCCTGACCTCAAGCAATCCACCCACCTCAGCCTCCCAAAGTACTGGGATTACAGGTGTGAGCCACTGAGCCCGGCCTATGTTTTACATTTAAGTCTATGATCCATTTTGAATTAATTTTTGTATAAGATGCAAGATTTATAGGTCAGGTTCATTTTTTGCCTCTAAGTGTCCAATTGATCTAGCACGAATTGTTTAAAAGGCAATCTTTCCTCCATTTAATTGCTTTTGTGAAATATTTGTGTAGGTCTGTCTCTGGGTTTTCTGTTATGTTCTGTTGATCTGTGTTTTTATCCCTCTATCAATACCACAATCTCAATTGTAGCTATCTAGTAAGTCTTAAAATTGGGTAGACCAGTTCTTCTTACTTTACTCTTTTCTTCCCAACATTATTTTAAATATATTAGTTTCTTTACATATCCGTATACAATTTAGGACAGTCTTGTCTATACCTACAAAAAATCTTGCGGGATTTTGATAGGGATTATTTTAAGTTTGTTTATCAATTTGATCTCCGCTGACACTGCAGAACTTCATTCCTGGTCAGTTGGTGGGTCTGAATGTTAAGGATCCCTCTGTGGCCTTCTCTGATTCTACCCTAGTGGAGTGTGTTGGGGTGCTTGATTGTAGGTGGAAGTCAAAGCTCTCCACTTGGCCTTTGCGGCTTGCCTGGGGCTGGGATTACAGTTTTTTTGGTGTGTGTATGTTTGGCTAGAGTAGAATGATTATTATCTAAAAATTTCCTGTCTTCCTAGGCTTGCTTTTGTCTAGTTCTTTCACAAGAAAGCAGGCATTTATTGGGGGTTTTATCGTCAGCATCTCTTGCCATTTCTGGTTTGCTGGCATCGTTAGTTCCACGTCTGAGCTACAGGAGGCAAAAGAAAGCCCAAGGAACTCATCATCGTATTCCTTGGGTCCTGAGTTTCGTAGCCGGTCTGCCTTCTTCTCTTTACCTTTCAGGGTCTTCTTATGCTTGTTTTATATATAATGTCCAGAGTTTTGTTTGTATTTTGCTGGAGGGGCAGGGAAAAATGTGTTTATCTTCTTGCAAGCTGTGTCCACATTTTCTTCTTTTAATTATAAAAATTTTGAATATTTAGAAAAGTAGTATAGGATAATGAACATAAACCTACCTATTTTCTAGTTTTAAGAGTTGTAAATACTTTTTAGTATGTCTTAAATCTATTTTTCTTTTCTTTTTTTTTGAGATGGAGTTTCACTCTGTCACCCAGGCTGGAGTGGAGTGGTGCACTCTTGACTCACTGCAACCTCCGCCTCCTGGGTTCAAGCAATTCTCCTGCCTCAGCCTCCCAAATAGCTGAAAGTACAGGCGTCCACCACCACACCTGGTTTATTTTGTATTTTTAAAAGAGACAGGGTTTCATCAGGTTGGCCAGGCTGGTCTCAAACTCCTGACCACAAGTGATGCGCCCACCTCAGCTTCCCAAGTGCTGGGATTACAGGCATGAGCCACTGTGCCCAGCCAGTGTATATTTTCTGAGGTGCTTTTAAAGTAAATTAGAAATATAATGAAATTTCACTTTTAAATATTCAATATACATCTCTAAAAAATAAAATTTTTGAATATAAGGACAATACTTTTAGAGTGATTTATAGTAACATCATCATATTATCTAATATCCAGCTCATATTCTGATTTCCCTAGTTTTTCCCAAAATTTCTTACAGCTTGACGGACAAAGAAGGATACAATCAAGAACATGAATTGCCTTTAGTTGTTAGGCTTTTACGTTTGCTGGAATCTGAAATAGTTCCTTTCCTACTTTTTTCTACATGACATTGATTTGTTGAAGAAATAGTTCCTGTTGAACCTTGGAATGTCGCATTGTCATTAGGGTTGTGTCTGATTGTTTTCCTATGTTTCTTTTTTCTTTTTTTGAGACTGAGTCTCACTCTGTGGCCCAGGCTGGAGTGCAGTTGTGTGATCTCTGCTCACTGCAACCTCCGCCTCCTGGGTTCAAGCAATTCTCCTGCCTCAGTCTACTGAGTAGCTAGGATTACAGGGGTACACAAACACGCTCAGCTCATTTTTGTATTTTTAGTAGAGACGGGGTTTCTCCATGTTGGCCATGCTGGTCTCGAACTCCTGACCTCGTGATCCACCCACCTCGACCTCCCAAAGTATTGAGATTACAGGCGTGAGCCACCTCGCCCAGCCTGTGTTTCTTTTTTCAGTCTACCCAAGATAGTGCTTCATCCTTGTGTTTCTTTATCTCTTATTTTTTCTCTAAATTTGAAGTTAGATCTAAAGCCTTGATTAGATTCAAATTTGGTGAGAATATTTCATAAATGATGCTATGCTAAGCAGATTTTCATAAGTTTGTTTTATTTATAACTTGTTTGTGGTAGAGAATATGCCTTCTGCATCCTGTGATACGCTGCTGGAGGACATTGAAGATATCGTGTCTCAGGAAGATTCAAAACCACAAGATCGGCATTTTGTAAGAAGGGATGTTGTCCCAAAGGCACGAAAGCGAAATACCCAAAAGTATTTGCAAGAGGAAGACAGTCCACCAAGTGACAGGTAAACATTTTTCCTTGAAATTATATTCATTTTCTTTCTTTCTTCCTTCCTTGTATTTTTTTATTTTGAGATGGAATCTTGCTCTGTCGTCCAGGCTGGAGTACAGCGGTGCAGTCTTGGTTCACTGCAACCTACGCCTCCTGGGTTCAAGCGATTCTTCTGCCTCAGCCTCCTTAATAGCTGGGACTACAGGCATAAGCCACCATGCCTGGCTAATTTTGGTAATTTTAGTAGAGATGGGGTTTCACCATGTTGGCCAGGCTGGTCTTGAACTCCTGACCTCAGGTGATCCACCTGTCTTGGCCTCCCAAAGTGCTGGGATTACAGACGTGAGCCACTGTGCCCAGGTGAATTTATATTCATTTTCATTCCAGAGGAGAAGCTGACACTACTAGTCTGTGTGAAATACATAATGTCTCTTCATTAGAATCTTTGAACTTTTTTTTTATTTTTGAGACGGAGTCTTACTCTGTTGCCAGACTGGAGTGCAGTGGCGCTATCTCAGCTCACTGAAACCTCCCCACCTCCTGGGTTCAAGCAATTCTCTTGCCTCAGTCTCCGGAGTAGCTGGGATTACAGATACCCACTACTGTGCCCAGCTACTTTTTGTATTTTTCTTTCTTTCTTTTTTTTTTAATTGCATTTTAGGTTTTGGGGTACATATGAAGAACATGCAGGATTGTTGCATAGGTACACACATGGCAGTGTGATTTGCTGCCTTCCTCCCCATCACCTATATCTGGCATTTCTCCCCATGCTATCTCTTCCCAACTCCCTACCCCCTGCTGTCCCTTCCCTATTTCCCCCGACAGACCCCAGTGTGTTACTTTTTGTATTTTTAGTAGAGCTGGGGTTTCGCCATCTTGGCCAGGGTGGTCTCGATCTCTTGACCTTGTGATCTGCCTGTCTCAGCCTCCCAAAGGGCTGGGATTACAGGAGTGAGCCACTGCACCCGGCCTGAACTTTTGATAGGAAATACAAGTTGAGTATCACTTAACTGAAATACTTGAGACGAGAAGTGTTTCAGGTATCACATTTTTTTTGGATTTCGGAATATTTGCATTACATACTTACCAGTTGAGTATTCCTAATCCAGACATCCAAAATGCTCCAGGGAGCATCCTTTGAGTATCATTTTGGCACTCAAAAAGTTTCAGATTTTAGAGCATTTTGGATTTTGAATTTTTGAATTAAAGAAATATAACGTACATGTAATTTTTTTTTTATTTGAGTGATTTTAAATTTGACAAGGTAATTAGTTAAAAAGAAATGAGGTACCAAACTGGATGTTCCTAGCAGATAGCTGAGGACAACAGGAATCTCTTTGATATTACTGCAGTTGGTATGTAAGTCTGTGTTACTTCCAAATAAAATTTTTACTGGAGTTTGTGCTTCTTGTGAGACAGTAGTATTCTAGACATTTGAATTTTCTTAGCAGATTTTCAAATACTTATGGATCAGGTAAAGGCAGTAGGCACAAAGAAATTATCGCCCTGTTTACGCTATTATAGTAGATCACTGGTCTGTGAAATTTTGATACAACATAACCAGAAAGGATAATGTAATTATATAATTTTAATAAGCCTGTATTTGTTTATCTAGTAAACTGTTGAAATTTATAATCTACTTGTTTTGTTGGGAAATTAACCTTTTAAAAATCTTTGAATTTAAAATTTGCTTATATTTTACTGACTGAGGTTTATCAAATTTCCCCTAAATGTATCCCTAAGGTGATTTCTATTTACTGATAAATTATTAGAACAATCCAAGTTGAAAGTCCTTTTATTTTCTAAAAATATTACCCTTTTTTAAGAACTCTAATTTTATAGAGTACTTTTAATAATGTCTTAGGATGACAGTTTAAGATTTTGATTAATTTATTTATATCTGTAAGTTTTAGAAGCTAAAGATTGCAACTAGTATGTAGGAGTCTATAAACAGACATACTTTTCTTTATTTGCTGTTGCTGCTAGAACCACTTTTTTTTCCTATTGTTATTTTTATGTACCTTTCTAGGAATTGAACTTAGTGATAAGTTAGTAGTATGAATTTAAAATACAATTCAGGGAAAAATAGATATTTTTTATGTACAGTCTTCTTAGAATTCTATGGTTTCTTTATACTGATTTTAGACTTTTGATATAACAACAGATTTTGAGTTAAATTGGTGTGTTTAATTAATAGCTTTTGAACGGATTGTAGTGAGTTTTTTTTTTTGTGTAATATATCTTAAAATTATCGAGTGGTTTTTATTTTAAAAATTACTCAGTATTAAAAAAAAAAAAAATTACTCAGTATTGACTCATGCCTGTAATCCCAGCACTTTGGGAGGCCAAGGTGGGTGGATCATCTGAGGTCAGGAGTTCAAGACCAGCCTGGCCATCACGGTGAAAAACCATCTTTAAAAAAAAAAAAAAAATTACTCAGTAAAACTAGGCATAGTTTTGGCTCACGCCTGTAATTCCACACTTTGGGAGACTGAAGTGGGAAGATCGCTTGAGCCCAGGAGTTCAAGATCAGCTTGGGTAGCATTGTGGGACACTGTCTCTACAAAAAAATAAAAAAATTGACAGCTATCTTGGTGCATGCCTATAGTTGCAGCCACTTAGGAGGCTGAGATGGGAGGATCCCTTAGGCCTGGGAGGTTGAGTTTGCAGTGAGCTGTGGTCACAAAGCTGCACTGTAGCCTGGGCAACAGAGCGAGACCCTGGATCAAAAAAAAAAAAAAATTTCTCAATGAAACTAACATTTTTTTAATTGATTCCTTAACAGCACTATTCCAGGCATACAGAAAATTTGGATACGAACGTGGGGCTGTTCTCATAATAATTCAGATGGAGAATATATGGCTGGACAGCTAGCTGCTTATGGTTATAAAATTACAGGTAATCAGATCTATAATATATTTTATTGATTAAATTTTTCAGATTTAAGTTTTTTTTTGAGATACATATTGTAGCTTAGCAGTTAAAGGGTATTTTTAGCATTACTTAATGGTTTTAAGGTTAAACAGTGATAGCTATTACACATTGTGTAGATACCCATGGATGTCGTATTGTAAAAAAACTTTAAAAAACTTGTATTTTGAAATGAGTTTAGATGTTTAGAAAAGTAGTAAAATTAGAGAGTTCACATATGCCCTTCAGTGAGCTTCCCTTGATATTAACATCTTACACAATTGTAATACAGTTAATAAAGCAGGAAATTAATATTAGTGCATTTCTGTTATCTAAACTGTGGATTGTATTTGAATTTTACCAGTTTTCTCATTAACTTTTTCTGTCCCAAGATCTAATCAGGGATTACAGATGTGAGCCACCGCGCCCAGCCTATCTTAGTTATTTCTATCAGTACAGACTCATGGATATTTATTTTATTCTGTGGATATAGTCTAATACTATCATTGTGTGTTATGCAGCTTGTTGTTCTACCTTGGCTGTTAGGACCTTGTTCAGGCTAGAGTTCGAGACCAGCCTGGCCAACATGGTGAAACCTAGTCTCTAATAAAAGTACAAAAATTAGCCGGGCATGGTGGCGGGCACCTGTAGTCCCAGCTACTTGGGAGACTCAGGCTAGAGAATCGCATGAACCTGGGAGGTGGGTTCAAGGTTGCAGTGAGCCGAGATCGCGGCGTGATGGCTCACGCCTGTAATCCCAGCACTTTGGGAGACCAAGGCAGGTGGATCACCTGAGGTTGGGAGTTCGAGACCAGCCTGACCAACATGGAGAAACCCTGTCTTTACTTAAAATACAAAATTAGTTGGGGCATAGTGGTGCATGCCTGTCCCCAGCTACTTGGGAGACTGAGGCAGGAGAATTGCTTGAACCCGGGAGGGGGAGGTTGTGGTGAGCCAAGGTTGTGCCGTTGCACTCCGAGTGAAACTTAGTCTTAAAAAAAAAAAAGAAAAAGAAAATAGCCTTTATATATTGATTTATATTTTATTTATTTCTGAGATGGGTCTCACTATGTTGCCCAGGCTGGCCTTCACCTCTTAGGCCCAAATAATTCTTTTATCTCAGCCTCCCAAGTAGCTGGGACTATAGTCATGTGCTTGGCTAAAAAAATAGCCACACACACAAAAAGAAGAAGGCTGGATGTGGTGGTTCATGCCTGCTGTAATCCCAGCACTTTGGAGGCCGAATTGGGAGGGTCACTCGAGCCCAGGAGTTTGAGACCAGCGTTGGCAACATAGTGAGACCCTGGCCCCACAAAAATGTTTAAAACATAGCCGGCGTGTTGGTGCTTGCCTGTAGTCCCAGCTACTTGAGAGGCTGAGGTGGCAGGCTTGTTTGAGCCTGAGAGGTAGACAGGGGCTGCACTGAGCTGTGATTGCACACTGTACTTCAGCCTGGGCAACATAGCAAGATCCTATCTCAAAAAAAAAAAATGTGCCTAAGATAACTTCCTAAAACATTAAGGAAAATCAGGTGTTGACTTTTTCTATGTCATATTAGATATCTAATACATTTTAATTTAAATTTTAGTCCATTAGCAATTTGTGTTTGGTCTTATAACAGTACTTGTCTGTATAAAATAACAATCCTGGTATGTTTATACAAGAATATTATATTTTGTTTTACACACCTACTTTCGTTTCTTATTTGGGAATAGTTAAAAAGGAAAAATTAAGGAAGTAATTACTTGAATGTGAATTTATTTTTGCTAATGTAGCACAGTCTGTTACTTTTATATATTGTATTGTATATATTTGTATTAATTTTGTCAACTTGATTGTTCCCACTTCAGAAATTCATAGTTTTTAATTCCACTCTGGCTGGCCTGCAGCAGACTGTGTAAATACTTTCTTCACTAGTCTAGGTATAGGCCCAGGAAATATAAACAGAATTAGCTTCGATAAGACATTTAAGAAGGAAATCTGTACAGATCTTAAATTTAGAGATTTGATGTGAATTACTTCTGGATTACCGATGCCAGTAGCCACTTTCTATGGAATAATGAGAATTTATAAAGTTTATTATGGTTTACTAATTGATAATGTTTTTGTTGATCAAATGGAAACCTAAAATATTAAATGTGTAATTAATATAAAATGGTTATAAACTTTAGATTATGTATAATGTATATGGAGATTATTGAAAACAGTATGCAGATAAATCAAAATTACTTCTCAGTAGTCATAGATATTTTTATTATTTGGGGAAGAAAGATTATGTGGGTATGTATTTGAAATTGCTGCTTTTAAATATGCAAATTCAGGATATAATTATTCTATATTAAAACTTCATAAGGTCAGGCGTGGTGGCTCATGCCTATAATCCCAGCACTTGGAAGGTGGAGGCGGGCGGATAACCTGAGAACAGGAGTTCGAGACCGGCCTGGCCAACATGGCAAAACCCTGTCTCTACTAAAAATACAAAAATCAGCCAGATGTGGTAGCATATGCCTGTAATCCCAGCTACTTGGGAGGCTGAGGTAGGAGAATTGCTTGAACTCGGGAGGTGGAGGTCGCAGTGAGCCAAGATCGCCCCACTATGCACCAGCCTGGATGACAGAGTGAGACTGTCTCAAAAAACAAACAAACAAAAACAACATCTTCATAAAGGTTTAGTCGGAGCAGTTTGAGCCTCCATGCCCAGTTAATTTTTGTGTTTTTATTAGAGACAGGGTTTCATCATGTTGGCCAGGCTGGTCTCAAACTCCTGACCTCATGATCTGCCCGCCTTGGCCTCCCAAAGTGCTGGGATTACAAGTGTGAGCCCCTCTGCACCTGGCCAGGACCTGCTTTATTAAAAGAGCTTTTACTCAAGTTGAATGATGAATCATCTGTGTGCAAAAAAAAAAAAACAACAAAAAAAGAGCTTTTGCAACTTGTATTTTAGAAATACTTTGTGATGATGTCAAGTTGGAATGTGGTACCTTGTATTTGATTAATATCTTTTTGCAGAAACGAACACTGATTTATTTGCCCTGGGAGATAGTATTAATTGAAATTAAAATGTATAGGTTAACTAAAATGTATAGGATGTTTCCTGGTCCTGGTCATTCAGTTTGAAGTAGCTTTGAATTTTGTAACATGTCTATGGGATATATTGGATTCACGTATGGGGATGTTTTCATAAGGAATACGTCCCAGAACCATGCTAGTGATCAGTAGAATTTGAAGGATGTTAAAGCTACACTGTTTTGTTTGGGCTTATATTTAGGTTGTTGCATGTAATTCAACTGTAAGTACCCAATATTTCTTAAAAACAAAACTTTGCCTGCTTTCTTTTCTCAATTTTCTTTAAGAATCCACTATCGGCTGTGGCTTTCACCTGTAATCCCAACACTTTAGGAGGCTGAGGTGGGAGGGTCCCTTGAGCCCAGGAATTTGAGACCAGTCTGGGCCACGTAGCAAGATCTTGTCTTACAAAAAATTAAGCAATTAGCTGGGTGTGCTGGCATGTGCCTGTAGTGCCAACTACTCAGGAGGCTGAGGTGGGGATTGCTTGGGCCCAAGATAAGCCAAGATCATGCCACTATACTCTAGCCTGAGTGGCAGAGCAAGATCCTGTCTCAATCAATCAATCAATCAATAGGTAACCATGTAATTTTACATTAATATATTGAGTTTGCCTATCTGATATTAATAAAATATATTCTAATAGGGAGTACATTAATTCTGTGGAACGCTGAAAAGCAGTAGACTTCAATTTCTTAAAAATACAAGTAAATGAAAAGTAGATAGTATGTTATGCTTCTGTTAGGTGCCACAATAAATTGAGCAGGTTAATTCCCAATGAAATGAGGATTTTTGTACACATTTTTAGGCAATGGAGCTGAATTGGTTAAAAGCCTACTGTGTATTAGGCATTTCACATATGTTATTGCAAGAATCAAATGAGATAACTGGCATGAGTTTGACTGCATATCTTAAAATGAAGAGATTGAGACCAGAAAAAGGAATACTCATGTGCTAGAGCTGTCATTGAGACATTGTTTGTCCATTTGCACAGCCTTATCTCTGCATTATGTTCTCCAGTCTTTCAAAGTTGATGCTTTAAAAGAAAGGCAGTTCAAAATGGAAATTTATGAATATTAATGGCTCTTATTAGAGTAGTTCTTGGCTGCCCAGCATCTTGAAATGTTTTTTCATATATTTCAAATGTTTATATGTGTGTGTGTGTGTGTGTGTGTGTGTGTGTGTGTGTGTGTGTGTGT